>NW_024349519.1:6505734-7105734 GCF_902729225.1 Pteropus medius | reverse complement strand
TTCAAACTAACCTATAATTCATGACATCTCCCCAGTACTTTTACAACTTAACAAGGAAGAATATATGTTTAAAAACTGAGTTTTAGAATTTCTTGCTGAACTTTTCTATCTTTACCTTAACTTGTTCAGATTTTGTTACCAAGGATGGCAGGATATGAGAAGATTGAAAGTCAGGGTAGAAAAAAATTAAACTGTCTGAACAGCGGACCCTAGAGTTAGGGAAAAACCAAAGGTACAGTTATGCACCTCCTAACAATGGGGATACGTTCTGAGAAATGTGTCTTTAAGCGATTTTGTTGTGTGGACATCATAGAGTATACTTACAAAAACCGAGATGGATAGCCTACTACTGCAAATTTATATATGTTACACTTTTATATAACTAGTAGCACAGTAGATTTGTTTACACCAGCATTACCACAAACACATGAGTAATGGGTTGTGATGGGAATTTACAACAGCTACAACTTCACTAGGCAATGGGAAATTCTCAGCTCCATTATAATCTTGTGGGACTACCACGGTATATGTGGTCCATCACTGACCGAAATAATAATATGCAACGTATAATTGTAAATAGCATCCCAAATGATTGTTTATTTAAACTCAATGGCTCAATTTAGGGTGGCAAATTAAAATGTAGTACAAAGAAATGAGGCTGTATCTTTGTGGAACGGACCTAGCATCATGATAAAAGTGAAAATCTCAACTGAGGGCTCAATATAAGGCACACATTATGGTAGACCTATGACATTGAAACTATTTCTGACAAATAGTTTTGACTATTTCTGACAAAACAGAAGCTGCTTATATTTGCATGGTCTTAGTCTGGTTTCATTCATTCATTCTACATCTATTTATTGAATACACACTACACGAGATACTGAGCTAGACATTAAAGCCACAATGGTGAACAATAGTATACAGCCCTTTTTGCTACAGAGCTTGTCAGCTCGTTAGACATTCTTAGAGGGAATTTGCAGAAGTGTAGAATTTTCTCATGGGGTAAGAGTGTGACAGGTAATTAAGATGAAAGTAGAAAGACTCATAGTGGAAATGTGATTTATTTTGAATGTGAAGGGTAAAGATCAATTCAGGCCAGAGCATGAGAGACTATTTAGGGATTATCCTCAGCTCATCTTCTCATACTTATAGATTTACAAATTTGATCTTATTTTTTGAAGATGTGAATTACTGTAAGATTATATGTTGATGAATCTGAATCAGAAATTAGCTGGAGAAATAATGAAACAAAATACTATCATTCAAACCTCTAACCAATTAAAATATGAGAATTTGAGGAGCTAAAGGACAATGAGCCAGTGAAAGTTTTTGGCTTCCATTATAAATTATGTTCCTGAATCAGAAATCATGTGCTATGTCAATACATTAAAGAAATTTCTAACTCATAACTGGAGAGCCAACTGATATTTTCTAAAAGAATTGATTTCAGAATTAAGAACTGAATGATGGTTAGGAGCTAATTAGAAGGGCAGATGGCAGAAGCAGTGGAGGGAGGGAGTAAGGATGAGTCACTATGGGAGAATCTGAGAAAGAGCTCAGAGGCAGGAGATTGGGAACTTTTGTAGTTCAGTTTCCATGGAGTAGGAGTAAAGGCTGCAGGGGCAACAGGTCACTGGAAAGGTACACAAGAAAAGACAATGAGAAGCCATTGTATTGTTTTAAGTGGAGAAGTGACTTGGTTGGATTTTTGCATTTAAGAAAGATCACTCCCGCTACAGTTTTGAAAATATTTTTGACTGGAGTATGGCTACCATGCAGGAAGAATACTAGCAGGTAACCTCAATGAGAGATAATAACAGCCTCGATGAGAGATATTCAAACCTTTTTCCCAAATACCTCTAGGAGAATTTTGTAAACTTACACATCCTCTCATATACTTATGAATTGACATACGAATTCTTCATAAGTTTAAATAGTTGCGAAAGATGCAATTTTTCAGCATATTATAAATTTCATCATTTTAAAATAAATCTGTTATATCACTCTTAAATATATCCATTAGAGTCTGAATAATATTGAAATTCCATGCTTATCATTATCCATTTAAAAATGTTTGAAATAACCCTTGTAGACATTTTTTAAAAATGATGTGGTTCTCTTTTCTTTTTGAATTCATATTTCCATTCCCATGGGAATTTATCCTATTAATACATATTTTAAGCTTGAAAGTATTTAATGTATTACCCTATCATATTTCTCGTTATAAAGTTTATTTATAATTTAATCATTTAAATTCTTGTAACTGTAAGGCTTACAGTTAATTTTCCTTTTTAGAATGCTTGACAATATAATTTTTATTATGCACAATTGACCAAAACCATGTAATTGTATTTTAAATTGTCAAAAGTTGTTAGTGACATAAAGTACAACTTTATTGGAAATGCATTGCTGAATTTGACAGATGGGCTTCTTTATTTTAATTAATCACTCTACCTTTGGAACAATGTTACATATTGCCAAAAAGTTTAATACTAATTCTAGTCTGACTTTTCATTTTTATAGGTGTGAACTAAGAGATGAACAGTTGAGTTATAACCATATCATTCAATTATTTGAAGTCCTAATCATATGTAAAACAATCCCATGGTAATCTATTATCAAAATTTATTTTTAATAATCTATTAATTTTATAGAAAGCAAAGAATTGGAAATCACCTGATTTACAAAATAATTTCTTTGCCATTCAGTTTCTCAACATTAGCATCAGTATTTCTCAACATTTATATAAATCATTTTTTGTGTGATGTCCCCGGAGAGTTCACATATTGGGTCAATGCACATAAAATTCTGGATGAGTAAGAAATATGTTTTTGTTTTGTAAAATAAAGGGAAATTAAATAGGAAAGGAGTGGTTGGAAAGTAGACTCTGCACCTATGTCATATCTTTAGTTATTCCCTAAATAAATTTCTGTCTGGGTTTACTTTGGAGAGAATTTTTGCACTCTCAAGAGTATATATATACCAGTTTGAAGACCACCAAGCTAGAGTAAGGCAGTAACAACAATCGTAGAGAAAAGTAGAAAGACATTAGGAATAAATAGATATAAGGTGAAAAAAATCGATAAATTTTGGTAATCTATTAGATTGGGAGAGTGTATAAAAGTTTTAGAATTGAGAAGAGTGGTGTACATTTTCAGTATTCCTTTAGAGAGAGAAAAAGTGTTGACTAGAGCAACATGAAACAATTTGCCTGACAACTGAAGATAATAAGTTTATCGATCACTGACCCACAAAGCTGTGCAATTTTCTCTGCAGTCATCAGCCACCAGAATGAAAGTCCAAAGAAGGCACAAGATTGAGAACTGTTTATGCTAATTTCAGGAAGTTAGTTTTAAGGGATAGGAGATGGATGTGAATTATTAAAAATAGAGGTGACAAGGTCTTTTCTTTGGCTGCCGTGGAGATTTATGTCACCAGAAACACCTCACAGAAAAGAGGACAGGAGGTTGACCCCTGATAAAAAAGAGGAGACTGAGGCCCCAAGGGGTGTTATCCTACGGGAACAGAAATGTACATAATAATAGCAATAATAATTCTATTTACTGAGTGGAGCTTTTAACCTTACCCCAGGCACTGTTCCTCCATTAGCTCCTTTCTTCTTTACAAAGCAGGCATTTGGCACTGTGTCATATGTTCTCATCTGCTTACAGGCTGGGTAACTGAGACTCAGATTGCTGAACTCACTTGTACACAGCTGAGAAGTGGTCAAATCCATATAGAAAGCCAGGCTTGTGCTCCTTACACTACAGCAATAATTTATCAAAGGATTTTGCAGGAGCTCTTCTCTGATCACCCTTGATGATTCTCCTCCGTTCATTTACTTAGTTATTTACTGAGCACCACTATGTGCCAGACCTACTAGACATTAGGGAAACAGTGGTAACAAGACATGGCACCTGGTCATGGACTTTTCAGGGAAAGGAATCTGATAATAAACAGAGAAATACAGAATATAAATGCTAACAAGAAAATGATCAGGAAACTGAAGTAAGAGAATAAATGGATGTAAGGAAGGTCTCTCAGGAGCAGAAAGGGCAAGTGTTAAGGTGGAAATAAGCTAAATGTGGTCAAGCAGCAGCAAGAAGGTCATTGTACCTGGAGCATTGTGGCTGGAAGGAGGGTGACAGAGGATGAGGCTGGAGAAGTGGGCAGGGGCTGTACCATATGTGGCCTTATACGTCATGATAAGGATTTTGAATTTTATTGATTTTTCCTAAGCCGTTGAAAGTTTTTAAACTAAAGGCTGATATGTTTAAATTTGTTTTAGAAGATTACTGTGTTGTATAGAGAATGAAACGCGGGCAAGCAAGAGTGAATGGAAGCACAGAGAGCTATCAGGAGGCTATTGGGATAATCCAGACTAGAGACTATTTTGATGTTTGAACTAAAAAGATGGCAGTAAGAATGGAGAGAGTGGATAGATTTAAATGTGTTTGGAGGTAGAATTGAGAGGACTTTCTGAAGGATTAGATGTGGAACGTGAGGATAAGAAACATCAAGGATAATTTCCCTGTGTCTGGTTTAAACAACTAGATAGATTATGGTGGCCTTCAGTGAATGAAAGACTTGAATGGTATGAGGTTGGAGAAACTAGAGTTCTTTTCCATTTACGTTAATTTGAGGTTCTTGTGACATATACCAGAGAATATGTCAACTAAGTGAATATTGTGGTGGAGACTTAGTTGTTGACCAAAATTACCCTTCTATTTTGACCATATTCCTATACTACACATTTTTCAGCCTCCTTAAAGTATGGTCTCCTCAACAGAAAGTGAGAAGAAATTTGCACAATTTCCAGGCCTGTCCCATTAAAAACCATCAATATGTGCTCTTCTATGCTCTTATTCTGTCAGCCGGAAGCAGATGATGACCAGATTCTGAAGAAGGTAGTTTCTGGAAGAATTGTGGGTAGAGGTGAACTCTGCCCCATTGATTTAAACATCTAACCAAGACTATTAGGAAACAAAGCCTCTATTTTGTTTTGATTTTGTTTTTGAGACTAGAGGGGACAAAATGGCAAAGTAGCTCACTGAGCTTCTCTGGAAAGAATAAAATAAAATATTACTCAATCAGAGAAATATGCATTTCAAACAGAAATGCTAGCCAGAATCCTTCAAGAAAGAAGAACTTGAGAATCTTTCTCTTAGAAATGGCAAAAGCCCTTTTTTAAGGACTGTCACCTGATTAAGATAGTCCCATGAAGGTTAACTTCTTTTTTAATTAACTCAAAACTAACTGATTCAGGACCTTAATTAGATCTACAGTATCTTTTCACTTTTACTATATAAGGCAATCCATCTATTGACAAGAATGATATCATTTTCACAGTTTGCACCTACACTTAAAGGGATAATATCCAGAAAATTTACATTAGGGGACAAAAATCTTGAGGCCATTTTAAAATTCCATCTACCACAGGAGTAAAGAATTATTAACTTATTCTTATCCTGTCATTTTATCATAAAACTACCTGATTCAAGTTTTAATAAGTTTCTACCAATGCTAGTGTTTTCAGTTATGGTAGATCCAATAATTCACCATTCAAAACTGAAGACTGCTTTTTATAGCCTATGTCACTGAAAAATCCATTAATATCATTATCAGTTTAGTTGTTCCTTTCTAAAACTTTTCCAACTCTCTTATATTTTTCTTGAAATAGATCATCCACTATCTTACATAGTAGACTTTAGTTCTGGGTCTGCTGTTGTCCTGTAAAACTACATTATTTTTTCTAACTCTGTACATAATATTGCCCAAAAATTTGACTTTGAAACTGAAAACATTAGGTGAACTCGACAAAGACAATTCATCTTTATAAACATATGTTATATATGCCATACTAGCTAGTCTCCTGGTCAGGATATAAACCTGAAAAAAGATTGTTCTGTTCTGAAGTAACATAAATTTTCTCATGATATATTAGGATACTTTTTAATATTTTACCTAGATGCCTTCCAGGGTAATAAGTAACAACTCAGAAATTATCATTGTATAATATTATAATTTAAATTACTTTTGAAAAAAAATGAGTACTTTAAAGCTCATGGATACTTATCTGCCAACTTAACAAACAGGAGATTTTTTTGAAATTTGCCCCAAATAATTTAGCATGTCTGTCCCATGTTGAAGGTTTCTTCTGCTGAGAGTTTTGACTGTATTTTTCTCAGCTCATTTATAAGACACTAAATAAAACTAAAACTGCTCCCAGCACTGATGTTTGGGGGATAGTATGATTAAAATCTTTTTATTCACTAAAAAATGTATATTTATGATTCAATTTGCCTTTTAAAAAAGTCAGATATGTCTTTCAAGTACTCTGTGAAGCATTTTAAATGTTTTTCTATATAATCTTGATACAAGTTAAAAAACAGTATAATTCCTACTAGTTTCCTTTCTCTTTGATTTTTTTCTCCTATTCAGAGATTATTAAGGAATATATTTCCTCTTTGAAATACTGGTTTGATTGCTCCACATTGCACTATTTTATTATGGAAGTGAGATTTATCAATTTGAGAGCAATCCTTGTGGATAACTCTGTGCCAATTTATGTCTATTGATTTCTTTAAAAGTTAACATTCTTTTAAACAGTTATTTTCAACCTCTTAATTTTGCATTGTTTTCCCTAGAGTTTGCAACATACATCTTTAATTAATAACTACCTTCAAAAATAGTATGCTATTTCATGTATAGTATAAGAACTTTTACAACAGCATACTTCCGATTCCTCCTGTCAACACTGCATTAAGATTGTTATACATTTTACTTTTATTATATCTTAAACCTTACAATACATTGTTATTATTTTTGCTCTAGTCAATTTTCTTTTATAGCAATTAAAAATAAGAGGAAATGTCTTTTATATTTACTTTTATTTTTACCTTTTCTTGTACTTTTTATTTCTTTGTATAGATCCAGGTTTTTGTTTAGTGTCATAATCTTCCTATTTAACAAACTTTCTTTCACATTTCTCACAGCACAGTCCCCTTATATAGTGGCTACTGATTTCTTCTGTATGCTAACAAAAATAAAACATTTTATGTTTTTCATCTTTTTTTCGAAGTGCTTGTTCTTTATTGTAAATCAAAGTTATTTGGTAGCTTTGCAACTTCAGCTCTCTGAAACACTCAAGAAAAGTTATGATTTTTAGATTATCTTGATTTTTTCACATTGTTACATGGAGGCAAGGTTCTTTTAGGCTCTATATATGCAATGCAGAAACAGAAGTCCAGTCTTACATTTTATGCCTTCAGTGATTGTATGCATTATTGTCACTGAAAACTTGTGAGAAAAACATCTTATCAGTTCATGAATTTAACCCTGTTTCCTGAACTAAAGTCTCCTTTTATTGAATTTTCTTTAACAGCAAGATATGTCTGTAAACCCTGCAAATACTGAATACATGCTCGTTGAAACTTATGACAGATCAGTTATTCTTCATGTTTCATCCTTACAAGAGGCATAATACTTTGAAATCTTTTGAAATCCAGCTTTATTGTGATGATAGAAACATTTTTATGTTGATTAAATCTTCACACCTTTTCTTATCTTATTAAATTAAAATGTATTTAAAAAGTCCTGCTTAAATTCATTCATTTAAAATATAGCTATTAAATATTTGCTACTTTTCAGGTATTGAGATAGATGTCGATGAGAAAAGTGTATATGCTAATAATAATAATTTGAATTTGGTATTTTATGAATTCAAAATGATAATTCTAGCATTATTGCCAAAAAGAACTACAGGCAGTACTAAGTTCAATGCCAGACACATTATAGATTCTGAATTGATGTTTATTAAATATAAAATTCATCCATGATACTTGGAAAGCTCAAATTACCTGCATTTTCTTTCTACATACTGTTATTTAGTCAAAATATAATTGAGAGATAGATAATTCCTAATTCTAAAATACCATATTTCTATATTAGTCAGGATAGACTAGGATAAGATAGACGACATCATGTTAACCAATATCCTTGAAACCTCAGGAATTTAATGCAGTTAAGTTTTATTTATTTTTTTTATTTCTTACTTACATTTCAGTCTAATATACTTTAATCCCACCTCTTAATTTATCTACAGCACATGACCTCCAAGCATCCCCTATAGAGCAAGAAAGGGATATAAGATTGGATGAGATTTTTTCCTTTTTCTTTTAACATCTTTATTTATTGATATAATTTAATACGATACAATTCACCCATTTAAAGTGTATAATTTACTGTTTTTTAGCATATTCAGAGTTGTATATCAGAGTTGTACAGTACATATCACTACAATCTTATTTTTAGAACATTTTCATTTCCTTAAATAAAATTCTCTATTTATTAGCCTCATTCTGCCTCCATCCATTACCATTCTCCTTAAACAATCATTAATCTGCTTTTTTTCTCCATGGATTTGATTATTCTGGACTTTTCTTATTAATTAAATTATACAGTATGTGATATTTTATAACATTTCTTTTACTTAATATAATGTTTTAAAAGTACATTAATGTTGTATTATCTATTGTTACTTCATTTCTTTTTCTTTCTCAATATTTCCAAATTTTCTATATCCATTCATTAGTTGATGGGCATTTTACTTATTTCCACTTTTGGCTATTATAAATAATGCCACTGTGAATATTTGTGCACAAGTGTTTGAGTGCATGTATATCTTCATTTCTGTTGTGTTACTTAGGATTGGAATTGTTGGGTTATATATTCTAAAGGATACCCACTTTCTCCTTCATTTGCTATAAGGAATAAAAAAGTTAATTATATGAAATGCTTGGAACAGAGTGAGTGCTTATTATTATTAATAGTTAGAATTCGGTAGATATTTATTAAGTGAATCATAAAGTAATCCATCTAAATTGAGTTATGTCATTGGCTGTTTATAATTTGTCTAGTTAGTTTATTCTGCAAATATCTGTAAAAAGCACTATATGAATATAGCCATATCTGACCCAAAAATGTTTATAAGCCATGGCAGAGCAAAGAAAACAATTATTTACCTAATAGAGTTTCATTTTAGGTTACTGTGCCTGTCACACATCTTCAGCTGTGTTATAGTTTTACAAACATTGGGTCATTAATGGTTCCTAGTTAAGTAATATTTTTCCCTGAAAACATCTGTTCAACCTTAAGATGCCAATTGGAAGTAGTAGCCATTGAAGCCATCATGATCTGTTATCACAAGCACATGGATCAGTTTTTATACTAGCCAATATCCCCACAAAGTTCTGGAGAATGGAACAGAAATCATTGTATTTTCATTAGAGGTGAGTATACAAGGAAAATAAAAAAAAATGACATCAATTCTTTTGCAGTATGAATAAAAGTTGAAGGCCCCCAGTATGATAGAAATTTTGATTTTATTTATTTAGAATGTAATAATTGATATTCATTCTGATTTTTGGATCTGTTGCAATTATCTTTGGTACTCTTATGGATCACATCCTATAGACTGGGAGCTGCTGTACAGTTGGACAATACTATGGAAGATAGGAACAGAGATTCAGATTGAGCGGGTACCTATAGGACTAAGAAAATAAAAGCCCGGACTGCCTGGGTACAATAGTCAGAACAATTTTTACAAAAGCTACAAAAAGAGTAGTATGATGATACTCAAAACAAACACTGACCTCTGTAGTAGCATCACTCTACTCTTGATTTCTAAGCCCTATCACCTCTACTCCAACCCCTGGAACTATTTCACCGCCCTAAAAATTACGCACTTTGCTTCTCTTGATGCTTTGGCACATATTCCTGTCTGTTTTTGTTGTTGTTGTTGTTTTCTTGGGGTTTTTTGTTTGTTTGTTTTTTAATGCTGCCATTGATTCCTGCTTTTCCTCCTTGCAACTCAAACATCTGTTCTTGTCTTTTATGTGTCTATACATCTCAGTAGATTATAAATTCCACATGGATCAAGATCAGCTATGTTTTCTTTTACCAAATAGCTATAACCTCACAAGTCCTCAGCTACTAATTCTATTCTGGAATATTTTTAAAAAGGTTGTTGAATGAGTAAAACTCCACTCAATTCAGTTTGAGTGAGTTGTGGATCTTAAGAATAGTGACTTCCTAGTCAAAGATTTTTAACACTTCTCTATCATTATTCAGTTTAGATTTCTTCCAAAAATGCTAAGATTAATATTTATGTGAAATTGGAAACATTTACTAATTAAATTTATATTAAATTTGGATATTATTTTATGTATATTTCAGATAATGTATAAAGCACAAAATAATAAAATAAAAATTTAAGTAATTCTATAAGATTGATTTTGGGACACTCAAACATCCATTCAAATATTGAAAAAAATCTAGTTAACAGAATATTAAAATTAAATCCATCACTGTATTCCTTTTGCATATACATATATTATTATCAATAAATCAGAATGAATAATAAACCATAGAAAATATTTTATATATAGTTTCTCAATAAGTGATGGTTATTATTATGTTAAAGCTATTAAAAATGTATAGTGGTTTTTCATTTCATATTGCTAATAACACATAGGAACGTGTTACTTAATACATTCAGGAAGTAGACTAATGTTGAGATAAGTTGGATCCTGTGACTTTTATGAGAAGCTTGATTGCAATGAACATTTGTTGTATGACTCTAAGGAAAGGAGAAATAAAGCTTACTTTTTAGAAAGATCACTCTAACAATTTTATGGAGAGTAGACTACAGGGAGGCCAGTTGGGAAAGGGGCCTGGTATAAGATGTAGCAGAGAATACAGGGCAAAGTGGTTCAATGTGAGATATTCTAAAACTAAGGTTTAAAGAAATTGCTAATAAATTGTATATCAAAGGAGAGAAAAAGGATAATCAATAATAATCTCTAGATTTTGTGCTTGATCAACTGAGTAAATGATAGTTCCATTCTCTAAGTTGATCCCAAATGAGAGAGAGAAAAAAGGTTAAAATATCTTATATAAAATTTTAAGGTTATGTTTTACATTTTACATTGCCAAAACAGAATAGAATCAGTGATTCTATTAGTTATTGAGTTTAATGGAATGACTCAAACAAACTTGCGTCATTCTAAAATAATTTGAAGTTTTATTCATTATTTTTCTTTTGACTGGATTTTGTTGGTGGTGGTTAATATAAACTTAAGACATATTTTTGCCACCCAGAGGAGCCAAAAATTTATCTACTACTGAATGCAGTTGGATACTTTTTGAGATGGAATGATAAAAAAGTATATTTAATTTGCTTGGACCCATTTCTTGAAATTATCTCTGAAGTCATCCATTGTGACCCTTAATTTTACAGATAAGAAAAACTTGACCCATAAATACCAAATAAATTGATAAAAGTCACACAAATATTTAATTAGACAGAACTGGATCTTAATCTCTTGGGATTTCAGTGGGGGTTCACTATTATTGTCTTGATTTTTTTTTTTTTGCTCTATATAATATAAAAAATCATTATAAATACTTATAAATTTAAAATATGTTATATATAGCTATATCAAGTGTAACAAATCAATATCAAGTAGAACAATTTAATGAATTGGTGTAGGCTCCAATAAAGGCTCCCACAATATAATTGAAATGCCACTTTATTCTACCTTGAGTATTTCTAATAATATAGATATTTTGCGAGGTCTTAGTAAAATTTATCTAATATTCAACTGGCCTTTGGAAAATAATAATAGTAATAATAATCATTCATGTTATGTGCACTAAGCATTTTATATGCATTATTTTATTGCATCCTTACAGCAACTTACGAGTTTGGTACTATTATTACCATTTTTTAACAGACATGTAAACTTAGGCTTACGTGAGAGCAAGATAAATTGCCCAAACTATAAAGTTGCAAGAGTATGGCCCAGGACTTAAACCCAGATCCAGCGGACACCAGTTCAATACTGCTATTCACTCTGCTACTTTATTAGTTGGTAACTGAATAAAAGTATCAAAATGGTGTGTCTAAATTCCTATAGAGTGTGAAACATTTTATTATTAAGACAGAGAAGCATGAGGTACAAAACAAAATACTTAGCTAAAACTTAATTATTGAAAGTACTATAACATATAAAAACTTTTTTCAGCTTTTTACATATAAATTTAAAAAATTATTATAGGTTCCTAAATTTTTAAAATTTAATTGTTTGCCTCATTACACATTATAAGTAATGTGAGATGTTGCGTTATGAAATGTGTAAAACATAAACTAAATTTATGGTTCAAAAAATAGTAATAATCCTCTATTTTGTTCCAGCTTTACTAAGATATAATTGACACATAGCAGTGTGAAAGTTTAAAGTGTATGATATGTTTGCCTCTGTGCATTATTTTTCTCTAAAATTTAGCCTAGATAAATTTGAACTATCTGTCTGTATAAAATGTTTCAAAACCTAAAAATTCAAATCTGTCTTTATTTTCTATTGCAATTAATCACTTGATATTTAATTGCTCTAAGATCTGAATTTCACCAAAATAATTGCAAATATGGATGTTCTATTTTTGTAACTTTATCTGAACTACTTGGAATCTTTTTTTCTTCAATAGCCCTCACCATCTGCCTAATATTTAGGTAGCCTAACATTTAAGTTCAATTCTCCTATTTTGGGCTCAGTGAAAGTCAGGAATATTTAGTCAGTATTTTTCACGTAAAAGTTTCAAGTTAATATCTTAAGTTTCCTTGCAATTGGTCCTGTACATTTAGAAACAGTTCTAGATTAACACCCACAAGGGTATGCTTAGTTAGATTCATGAATAATTAACAACTTTACTCATATCATCTTGCCATATATTTAAAAATTTGATTAATTTTAATAGAACATTTGTTTTCACTCTACTATTTCTTTTTGTAAAAGAATCAAAGTTAAAAATGTAAACATATGGAAAATGTTTCTTTCAAAGGAAGACATCATCTTAGTCTTTATAAGGTTGACAAGCTTAATGTACTTTCTGTTAATGAAATTTTATCTCACTAATTTAGCTTTTTATGAGACATTTTTGATTAATTTTTTGTACTCCATCTAACATTAATAGTATTATGAAAATAAAATCAACATGACTGGAAAGTCTGAAGGGCAGTGAAGTCATATCTACCAGCCTTGGTTTATTCAGAGATTGATTAATAACCAAACTGTGTGTTAGATTTGGCTTATGTGCAGGAACTAAATCAATGTCATGGTTTTTCAAGTTTGAATTTTGAAGCATTATTATGACTTTAATTACATATATTGAACCATTTATCAAATATTTTAGACAGAACATTCATCAGCATCTCTTTTGGAAGAGTAATCATCTAAGCAGTATTTTATTTACCATGTCTCCAAAAGATTTTTCTGTATCCCTCCTACAATAAAGAAAAGTCCATTTCTCTGGCATATGTTCTCAAAACTTTTGAGAAAATTACAAAGATCATTCCTGCTGCTCAAAGAAATACCAGCCATGGGATTCCCAAAATAAATAAATTTAAGAATTTTATGCTGTACACAGAGTGGTTCCCTTCACCTCCTCTCTCCCTTCTCTCCATGTTATGGGAAGTGAGTCTAATGGCATATATTAGAAACAGGAGAAAGAAATTCAGGAGAGAAGCAAAATGTTTAGAATTAAGGAAGGGACTAGTGTTACCACCACAAAATAACAAGACATATGTCAGAAAGCAAGAAGAGAAATTGCGACACTAACTGAGGGTTAGAATAAGAAAATCCTTTCAGTCTTGTTCTTGATTTCCTATGTGTGTCAGGAAAATACAGTCTCCTGTAATGAGAGAAGATAAGTCATAAAGATACATACCTTTTTCATTACAGTCAATCTTAGATGTATTGTGACTTTTACTTTGAGCACAACTTTATTTTGTAGTTTGTTCATCTGTTGGGCATTTTTAGATTTGTAACAAAAAGAAAATATATAGTTAACTCTTTAGAAACAAGTAATTTTTAGTGATAATTGTACACTGTATGAAAATAATATTATCATGCAATGAGCTTAATACAGATTGTAAAAATACATATAATAATATGTGGGCTCCAGCGACTTTGCTGTTGATTGCTCTAAGGAATGTAAGGTAGTGTAATAGTATTGTCCCTAGGAGAAAATTTACTTGTGGCAATAAATATTCATAAATAAAGTAAATGTTATGAATTAGATAAGGCAGGATAGCAATAAAGAAAAGGCACATTACTTAGCTGATACATATTAAGAATGTATTTATTCATTCAACAAGTATTTGTTGAGTATCAATAAAGCTAGAATCAACTAGATTTTAAAGGTTTCAACCTTTAAAGGTCATTGTGAGTTCTACGATTTAGGAAGTCTCTTATGAGAAAGATTTCCTTTTGCTGAGTTTTTATGGTTCGGTAGGTTTAAAGAGGAAGTAGGAGAGTATTCTTTTCTGAGTAAGTGAATATGAATACATTTACTGAGTAAAGCAAAGTTGGTAATTGAGTTTTTCAAGGTACAGTAGTGGCAAATGCTGTGGCTAGAATGCAAGGTATAAATGGATTTGTGTTTAAATGATGTAAAAGTGAAAGTTCTGAAATAGATTTCAGTGACTCGCCAGGATATTTACAACTGGTGCTATGGGCAGAAAAGACTTTACTCTTAAGCAAGTAAATGACGCAGTGAAAGATTGTGCATCACTTAGGACAGAGAACCCAACTACAGCTGCCTGAAGAAGGAAGGGGTTTATCCAGTGCCTATCATTAAAAAGTTCAGTAATAACTATGACTTCAAGAATATCTTTGAGGAACCGATGGTTTAATAAGGAATTGAATTCTTCCCTTCTCTCTTTTCATTCTCAGGCTCCATATGGCATTTCCCTGAAGTTTTAGGCTCACATTCTTCCAGGTTTAAATCCAATAGAAAAGAGAGAGAAATTTGTTAATTCTTGAGTAAAGTTATTGTATTTTATGCTTGTAACTTATAGAGTCACAAACTCACTTCTGAGCTTATTATTGTGGCTAAAAAGACAGAATTATACAGATTTACTAGAGTAGATCACAAGCCTATCCTTGAACCATTCCTCCTGTGAATAAAATAATTCAATAAATCAATATTATAAGTGGTTGGTCATAGAATCTATGTACCATCCTCACATCAACATAAATAAAAATTGAGGAAAGGTTGTTTCCCAGAGCAAATTTTTTGTATGACAGAGAGAGTGAGAGTGAGAGAGAGAGAGAGAGAGAGAAAGAATGAATGAATGAATGAATGCAATGTGGATTATTTTTTGTGCCAAAATCAACCCAAATGTTTATTCCACAGTGTTGTATGATAGCAGTATGTAGAATGAACTGCAAGGAAAAAAAAGCCTGAAGCCAGGAGGAACAAATACTATTGCTATAAATTCAATGAGTTCAAGTTGTATAAATTGAAATGAAAAGGGTGATAGCAATGAGCAAATTTTTTCAAGGATAACTTGGTAGAACTTAGTGATTGATTAGCTATTGGTGGTGGTGATGATGGTGATGAAGATGATGATGATAATGAGCTTGGTGAACTATTAGTTATTCCAAGAGTAGTTATTTTCACAGTTATACATGATTTAGAGTTACACTATGGCCACAGGTTCCCCAAAATTTTCAAATTAAAACAGCTCCAAACTTGTTATTTTTTGCATGATACCCTTATACCCAAATAAATACCTTAGAGATCAATTTAACAAGTATTTATGATGGTCAAATAATATGGTTGAGTTTCACTCCAAAACCTTAAAACACCCCCATGGGACACCTATTTTGTAAACCATGATATAGCCATTGACTTATAAATATGTCACTACATCCAAATAATAATCAGGAAATCAAAAATACATAACATAGGAGTTTCACAGCTACTAGTCCAGTAACATCGTGTATAAAAGACTGTTATACTCACTAACGCAGATCTTGAGTAAGATGATTATTATGTACCATTCTGTCCAAATATTTCCCAGTTTGGGTTCTGGTTAATGGAGTCTGATTAGAAAGTAAATTTCGATGAAACTAATTTTACATATCAGACATTTGTTGTCGAAGAAATCAACTTACTTTCTATATATTCAGTCTAGATCATTTTCACATTTTGCAAAGTGTGATTTGTTTTTAGATATGTGAAATGATTTTTATGTAATTTATAACTTACTATAAATGTTCAGAGAACAGTTTTTTTGAGGGGAAATGAAGGATAGGAAGAAGAAGCCTCAGAATGGGCATCAAGAAGTGAGAAAAAAGGAGTACAGAGAAAAGAAAGATACATAGAAGCGGAGCAAGAGTAACGTACGATAAACTTAGGTCACTTCTCATTTTCCAAGTGGTTACCCTGACTATAACTGAATCAGGCAACAAAAGAGCCAAATAAATACCAAGAAAATGGACATATAGAATGATGTATACAGAGCAAGTGGAACTAACAAGCATTTCAAAATACTTTAAATCCTATTAGTGAATCATTCTAATCATTTAGACACATGAGTTAAATAAACCTCATCTGTATAATTGTGACTTTTCTTATTTTGATTCAAAGATATACATACAAGAAGAAATATGTCATTAACAACAATAAAATAGATAATTCTAAAGCTGAGAACAGTGAAAATAAATGATATAGTGTCCCAGATGATTTTCGGTTTACAATTCACTGTTCCAGAGAGTTCTCTATAGACTGTCTGGAATGAACAACACAAAAAATTGAGTGATATGAATACTTAACGATCTTCTCTTCTCTATAGGAACTAGCTGTTTCTATAGGAACTAGTCCTTTTTTAAAAACCAATAGGAACTAGTCTTTTCTAGACCTCTTTCTCCTGGTGCTCACCCCTTAGGATCTGTGTCACATTTGACTATGTTAGAGCTCAAAATAATATTCATCATCAATAAGCTCATGTAGTATAGACACCCTTCTAAGGGTAATATAAATACCACTCACGTGCAAACATAATCTCCTTTTGAAATGCTTTAAATTTAACATATTCTATGTTTGGTATAAGTAAAATAGTTTATAGTAAAACAAAGATATTTAAAAACCATTTCCTTATTTCTACTGGCTTTTAACATTTGAAACATTGATTTTTCACTTTGTGTGCTTTATAGTTTTAATTTTTGAACTTCACATTTGACTAATTATAACAAATCTATGTATGTTAGTATATTTAAGATGTGCCTGAGGATCTTTTATTCATTTATTTCAGAGAATGACTGATCTAATGAGAAGGCCGATTTTTTAAGTTAAATGTATTTCTAGAATCAGTTGCTATTTTGATCTTGAAAAAATAAGAATAATATAGTTACAATGTCCGTTCTTTATCAGTTTAAATCCTTGACAAAAATGTATTCCTGAAATCATATAACTATGACTGAAAAAATGCACATATATTCTGCAAATCTTAAAGCACAAACATCATAGTATTCCTAAGTGATCAATAGAATTCTAGTGATCACGGAATTGATATTCCTTTTCTCCCTTTGCAGCTGCCTTCTAGCCTAATTCACATTGTTTATTCACGAGATGAAAGATATGTTTTCAAGCATTCACCGCAGATGCGAGTGATTGATATGAAAAAAGACATTCTGGCTTTAAGAGTTGCTAGGAAACACAATTTGAAGATGAAATCTCCTACAGAGCTGTCTTCCATCCCATAACAAAAAAGTATAGTGGTTGCATGTTCTGTTTTAAAAAGTAGAGAAAAAAAAGCTGTATCCAGAAGAAATTTGTCATAAGTTCACTGTAAGAGCTTCATTTTGGAAATAGTTCTGGTTTATTTACATTGCACTGAAAATTCCAGGTATTGTTTTTTATTTATAGAAGGATAAAATTCTAAGCACGTGATATTTTATAAAAACAATCACTTTTAAAAGAAATACACATAAGCACAAAAATTAAGTCATCTTAATTTTGATTTAGTAATAATTTTCTCACTGTCTTCCAAAGTGGCTGTACCATGTTGTCTTCCCACCAGCAATGAATGAATAAGAATTCCTGTTGCTCCACAGTCTTATCAGCATTTGATATTGTCAGTGTTTTGGATTTGTGCCATTCTAATAAGAATGTAGAGGTATCTTCATTGTTGTTTAATTTGTAACTCCCTAATGACATATGTTGTTGAGCATCTTTTCATATACATGTTTGTGATCTGTATATCTTTGGTGAGGTGTCTGTTTAGATATTTTACCCATTTTTAAATTGGGTCATTTGTTTTTTTATTGTTGAGTTTTAAGAGTTCTTTGTATATTTTGGATAACAGTTCTTTATCAGATATATCTTTTGCAATATTTTCCCCTACTCTGTGACTTGTCTTCTAATTCTCTTAAGATTATATTTTGCGGAGCTGGAGTTTATTTTTAATGAAGTCTAGCTTACCGATTATTTCCTCCATGGATTACACCTTTGATGTTATATTCAAAAGGTCATCACCCTGCCCAAGGTCACCTAGGTTTTTTCCTATGTTATCTTGTAGGAATTTTATAGTTTTCCATCTTATATTTAGTCTGTGATCCCTTTGGAGTTAATTTTTGTAGAGTGTAAAATCTGTTTAGATTCATTGTTTGCATGTGGATGTCTAAATGTTCCAGCACCACTTGTTGAAAAGATTATTTTTTTTCTCTACTGTATTACCTTTTCTCCTTTGACAAAGATAAGTTAACTATATATAAATCTATTTCTGGGCTCTCTATCCTGTTCCATTGATTTATCTATCTCTTCTTTTACCAATAACACACTGTCTTGATTACTATAGCTTTATAGTAAATCTTGAATTCGGGTGGTGTCAGTCCTCTGATTTTGTTATTCTCCTTCAATATTATGTTAGCAATTCTGGGTCTTTTGCCTCTCCATCTAAACTTTAGGATTAGTATACAAAATAACATAAAATAATGCTAAGATTTTGACTGGGATTGTGTTGAATCTATAGATCAAATTAGGAAGAACTGACATCTTGGCAGTATTGAGTCTTCTTCCCTATCTCTTCACCTTTGCATAAAATTTTGCTAAAATATTTGTCCAATGAAAAAATAAATTGAACTCTTCCATAAAACAACAATATCTCAGGAGTTTATCCTCCTTCTGCAGCTTAATTCTGCCTAAATAATAGCTGGCTAATAAGGTTAAACAAAAACCTACCACTGAGAAGTTACATCTCTGTATCAGGCCTGTCCGAAGGTAAAGGATGTGTATATTAGATGCGGTCAGCTGAAGGAGGCAGGAAGGACATAACTACAGTGTAGTTGAGCTTATTTAAAGTTAAAAATTTTTGCAAATATGTATACCCTTAAAAATGTGATCAATGGATTTTTCAGCTTTATAAAATAATATATATTCCAGATGAGTCAAGGGAGTTTCTCATTCTCAGTGAAACATCGAATACTAACCAAGGTAGATTTTTTTTTTCTTATGAAAAGCTAGATTAGATACTGATCTGCTCTAATTAAAAATAAAATATTAATTGCAGAAAACAAAATGGAATCCTTCCCAAAGAAAGAGACACAACAACACAAGATGACAGAGCTATAACTACATATCTCTACTTTTGAGGAATACCTGAGGATGACTACTTATAACAATCAATAAACTTCCTATTTTATATTAGGAATGACACCACTTAGTTAAGGTATGGTTCTTTGACAGAAATGCTAATCATTTTCTGGAACATAGCTTATTCAACATCTGTATATTCTTAATTTCTTTAATGGAAATCCACTTCTACAAGGGCAAGAGATTTGCAACTTGAAATTTTTAACTTTTTAGCAGACCTAGCTGTGAGGTAATTTGCCATCTCTTTATATAATGTATTTGTGTGTGTGTGTGTGAAAACTAAATGAGCTTTTTGTTTCTGTTGGAATGCTAAAAGAGAAGTTCAAGTCAAAAGAATATAAATAACTAAAAATTCTTGCCAGAAATTCAAGAATAGCAATCAAACCAAAAATGTAAATAATAGAGAATGAATAAGCAACGACATGATGGGATTGGAAGTATACTCTATCTATTGATACAAAAAATTACTGAGATACCAAAAATATTAAGCCAGAATATTCTGGTTATTGTTATTTTTAAAGATTTCAGATATAGTTCAAATATAAATAAAGAATAAATGCTCACTTAGATAATTCAAGTAAAAATATTGCCTTTTGCCTATACTTTTCTGGTTAATTTAAAAACTTTTCACCTACACTGTGGAGATAATTATATCATTCTGCATAGGCATGTATGAAGTTTAATTTTCAAGCTAAATAATAATTACTTAAAATGTCAATAATAATTTATGCCTTGGGGACAGAAATATGGACATATTGAACTCACCACTGATACTTTATTGAATAAAAGTTTTTTAATAGCCATAATAAACCTTATAAGAGAATAAACTTTAAGAGAGTACAAATTTTACATTCTAAATCCTATGAGTTTCTAAGATCTTTATTCTGAGATACTGAAACTGCAGTAGTGACATTTCTAAAATCTTTAAAATACCAGAAGCAATTTAAAAACTGTTTTATTTCGGTAAGAATTTTTGAACAAAAGCCGCAAAGTATTTCTTTTAAACTCATAAAGAAAGTAAATAATTCTGGCAAGAGAGCAAAGGGCTTCAGAGTGCCTGCCAATAGGCACAGCTGTTACTGTTTTCTCCTTATTTTATGTTTTATTACTGAGAGAGCTACGATGAGGGAGAAATTATTTCAGGTTTATATTTCTGCTCTTTCTCTTTTTTATCTTTCTTTCATTTGCATAAAACAAATCAACTAAGAGATCCTACCTATTACTGTGCTTCAAATACTATCTCTGTACAGATTACTTTAAAATACTCATTCTCATATCCTATCTTGCCTCCAAATGTTGATCTTATTTATTCAAATGTCTACTTGGTATCTCCACTTGGATGTCTACTGGGAAACTCAAACCTAACACATTCAAAACTAAATTCTTGGTCAACTTACTTTCCCACCAAAACCTTACTTCCCCTTTGCTGAACGGCAGCATATTCCATACCAATGGGTAAACTGAGAGGTAAAACAAAACAAAACAAAACAAATGTTTCTCACAGGTCCATACCTCCTTAAAGCTGAGGACCATATATCTTGGATCTGTTGAATCTCTAAGATATAGCACACTGCATATGATAGACACTTAAATCTTTTAAAACAAATAAAATTGTCTATATAACTGTTTCTACATTTGTTGAGTAAATAACTAGTTTTACATATCTGCAATGCAAGCTCTATTAGCAACTACACTGTACTAGAGAAGTCATTAGATCTTGTAAGAGAGATGGTTTCATATTATCCCTCCCAATTGTAGAAATGAATGAAATTATCCTCAAATCAATGTTAACTGCAGTGATTTTTGTGCTTTAAGTATTCTAAAGGCAGTTACATAGTCATTCAGAGGTGTGGTGCTTTTTATTTTAATTATCAATTTTCTTCTATGGCATCTAAACCCGTGGCAGTAACACACACACACACACATACACTCATGCACACACTTATATTAATTGATCACATCTCTGTGCAAAGTATTTAAGCCTTAATAGGAATATGAAAATATGTATAAGGAATTTTCTTTTTCCTCAGTAACTTCCAACATTGTTAGGGATGAAGAAAGACTAATACAGGTGTCTTATCTATATTTTTTCATATAATTTTTACAATTACATATTATTATTCCCATTTGACAGATGCTGAAATAATTTGCCCCAAATGAACTAACCATATGAATGAGGTCTTACTTTATCCATACTCTTGTCTTTCAAGCTTATTGCCTTTTCTTTTGATAATACAAAACTCCAAAATACTGCGACCATATATCCAGATTTCTCAGGACAGTTTCATAGTCGGATATTCTGCTCTACTTGTTATCTTCATAAGCCATCAAAACCTATCAGAAATACCAAATTTTAGCAAAAAAACCCACCTCTCCAAAATACCTGTTTTCTCAACCTCTGAAATTGTCTTCAAATGTGTTTTCTAACAAAGTGTCCCTATATTCAGTTGGGAGTGGCCTTGCATTTGAAAGATAAGCAAGATCATTATAATAGGTATTAATGAGTGAGTCAAACAACTGCTCCAAGATTTTAGACAAGAGAAAAGATATCTTAGGAAGAGATTGTCAGAGGAGATAGACTTTTTGTAAAGATAAAGCTTGATATAGATTTTGAAATACAGGAAAGATTTTTTTCTCATCCATATACTGAGATTAATAATAATTCCATCATTGTTTCATATGATTACTTATGTTAATATTTAAGCTTCTGGAATGAGCATAGCTTGCAAGCTGAGAGATAATGGAGTATGAATATGTAAAGCTACAGAATTTTTAATTGATTTTTAAAATTTTTATTACTGAATATAATACCTAACACATAAAATACTCAATTGATATTTGTTGCATGATGATATATCACTGATAAATTTTGAGGCAGACAGTATAAGAGTTACATTTTCTGAAGAAAATTTGAATTTTATATTATTCACTCAGCTTCAGATATTTGGATACATGTTCATTAAGGTAATGAATGTAGAGGCAAAGGTTCCTCTTGGTTGTAAAGATCAAAGGAAGATGTATTGAGTGCTCTAATGCTTGTGCCTAAGTAGACTCTAAGCTTCTGAAGTTTGAGAATTTGCCTCTACTTCTTTTACCAACTGGAGCTTGTGTGGGGCTTTTCACAAAGTAGGTGCTCAATAAGTATTTGCTGAATCATAAGACCTGAGTTTGATAAAAAACAAATAATAATTCCTTACATTAAGACAAAATAAAGTTATGAGCATAAGCTATAGAATCTTTCTTTTATATTTCAGTTTTGAAATGACCCATATCTTTGTTCTGTAATTTTATATAAATGGAGAGATATAGAGATGTATCTACTCTTGCCTTGTTAGAAATTTAATTAATATTTGGTACAATTGTGAATAAAAAGTGATAAAGCTCTCTGTACAGCCCAAGACTATGTTATTCCATAAATCTGGAACCTTGATGCTGTGAGGGCATTGGGATGCGAAAGTTAGGCAGTTTTTTAATGTCTCTTCTGGTAACAAAGCATTGAAA
The DNA here is from genome assembly GCF_902729225.1 of Pteropus medius. Lineage (NCBI taxonomy): Eukaryota > Metazoa > Chordata > Mammalia > Chiroptera > Pteropodidae > Pteropus > Pteropus medius. The sequence continues at coordinate 7,082,733 of NW_024349519.1, read as the reverse complement.
AGGAGACTGAAGAACAGAGCATTTATTAACCAAAGCACTTAGGATTAAATATTATAATGATATTTTCGTACAGAACAGTTCAGCAATGGAAACTCATTCACTACCTGTGGAAGAAACTAAAAGTTCAACACATGGCATTTAAGGTCCCATAATTTGACTATACTTTTCTCTCCACTTATCTTTCTCAATTGCTGCCATGAATGTATGCCCAGGCCATATTAAACTCTTCAGGGTCTTATGAATTGACCTTTACTTTCCTACTTTATACTTTCACTATTGCCACTTCCTCCTGTGTTATATGGATCTATTTGTAAAATAGTGCCCAGTGATTTGCTTTTAGCAATTGCTCATTAAAGTTATTCAACAGATGTTAACCAAGTATCTTCACCGTGTAAGGTATAATGTTAACCAATACAAGAAAGAATGAGACAATCTGCTATTAAGGAGTTTATAATCTAGATAGTTTCTCATCGGATATTTTTTTTTTGATTTACCAATATTTATGCTGCTGCTACAAAATGTTTCAACTTGTTAGATACTTCATAAAGATTTATGAAATAATGAATGAATAATTAAAAATTATCACCCACCTATACCTTTCTATAGTCATTTTATTTGATATTCTTCAAAGAAAATGAAGTACATTTTTTGTCTTTGAACAATATGCAATAAAAAACTGTGTCAGATTAAATTATGCAGTGATATTCTATGTGTTTCAAAAAATAGATAATTTGTTGAATTGTTCTAATTGAATGGAACTGAAATGCATTTTAAAAATAATTTTCTTTTCTCTTTCTAGGAATAAGGGCCTAAATTGTTTAAGTAGGAATCACTTATTAGTTTAAGTACTTATACAACAGCTTATAGTCATTGTATTGATGCTAGAAGTCATCAGTGCAATGATTTGGTCTTCTTCGTTATTTAGAAAATATAATTCTATCAGGAGGAACGTACCTTCTGTTTGACACTTCTCTTAATCTGAACAGCAACTAACAGAAATTACAGATCATCAGCCTCCTTCTCCTCTCCTGGGTAGGTCTCTTGTCAGGAGACAGTAAGGAATTCTATATACCTTTAGATTGGCAAGGTAGAATAAATACCTGATGTTTAACATGAAAGACATACAGTAATGTGCGGGGAGGAGCAGCTGCTAACATCCTGGCCCATTAGGGAGAATGGCTTCTAGCGGAGCCTCAGAAAGCAAATTTGCCATAGCAGTGATCCCCTTTTATTAGACATGGCTACCTCTACAGAGGAATAAAGCCATGCAAAGTTGAGATTACAGCCCAGGAAGTCTTTATAATTCCTAGTATAAATTGAGTGAGAGTTTCAATATTGTACTGTTTCTTCCCAGGTCTTGTCCTTTTGTGTGTGTGTAGGAGAGCAAAAGATTAAGAAGTTTGAAAGTTCTGTCTTGCTAGCATGGGATTTTTTTCTGCTGTCAAAGACTTATTAAATCCTACTTTGGATTTTTAGATATGATTCACAGGGAAGATATCACAGAGCACATTTCTTTGTAGTAGTTCAGCTATCTTAGATCATTTTGAACTGCATTTGGGCAACAAGAGAAGTTAAAAAGCACATTCGGTCATATCATTCATTATAATCCAACAAGAAAGTCTCATTTAAAAGTAGGAAACTTTCCAGGTTCTATTTAAAGCAGTATATCATTGTGATATGGTAAAGTAAATCAGATGTAGACATAGACAATATTTAATTCTCGCTGAGACAAAATGCCACAACAAAGTACAGTACCGACATAATTTTAAGAGGTAGATTATTAAATGTTGCCTATCTTCTGATTTTAGAGTGCATTGGCTAAAGATGTGGCCTATTTAATTAAGAACACATTTGCATGCGCTCTGTGAGTGGTGAAAATATTCTAACATTTACTTAACTCACTATAGTGTTTCTTGAACTTTAGAATGTCTACAAATTACTTGAGAAGCTTGATCACAATGCAGATACTTGTGTTATTCCCCCAGAGACTAATTATTCTTTTGAGTTGCTCGTAAATTTATCCTATTAACAAAACAACGAAATGCTGTTAATGTAGGTGGCCCTTAGACCACATGTTAGGAAACTGACTTAGCATTTTAAAAAGTATGTTATGTAATAATTGAATATACAAAATATATTTTATGATCTATAACAAAAGCATATTTTAAGTATTCTTTTTAAATTAAACAATTTAATTTGAATCAGTAACTCTTGGAATTGCAATAATCGAGAAATTATATTGCCTGATTTGCTCATTATTGCTATTTCCATTCTCCATTAGCATCTTAGTTTTGTAATTTCAAGCAGAATAATTGTCTATGACTGGTACCTTGTCAGTTCCATGGGGGAAATAGTTTGGAATCAGCAGATCGTTTCTATACTTCCTCAAATTTCAAGAGATACCTAACCACACTTCTAAATTGTGGGACAAAATATATGTAGGACTTTCTATTTATTTTACCACCTAAGGGTGCTGGTTTCCTAAAACTATCCCAATGAATAAACATGACTGTGTCAATTATTGTCTTGTGTGACATCATGGGCTTAAATTAACCTGTGAAAAATGTTTGTTATAAATATCACAAATGGGGTTCCATTATTTTTAAGTTCCTCTGAGTGCATTACACCATTTTAAAATAAATGAGTAATTAATTTAATCATAAATCCAATTATCTAAAATATGAGCAGCCAGTTGTTCTGTGAAATACAGGCTGTGCTGTCAGCAGTCGATTAATACATCTTCAAAAGCCTTCAGCATTTTTTCCCCAAGCAGCCTATAAGTCATTATATTTCACAGTCTGGTGATGTTATATTTATTGAAATGGTTTGAAACTCTTTTTTATATACACTTTACACACAATCAAGTGGCAGGCTGTATCAAGGACTAAAGTAGTTGCATTTGAAGACCATTACATTTTACCTGCTAGTTGGGCAGTGTATGACTCTATTCTGAAAGAGAAGGATACTGTTTATAATCATTTTCAGAAAATGGATGTTTTCCTTGGGTATGTACTGTTATTCTTCAGAAATTTTTACTCAATATATTTGATCATATCAGTAAGATGTTCAAACATTGTTAATGACTTTGCAGAAAAACTGTTAAACCGAGACAATAATAATTTGATGATAGTGTTTAAAGAAGTCAGTGTGAATCTTGGGAATAAGACTAAAGTATGCATTTATTCAGCTAGAGGGAGATGTATTACCTATGTTTAAATTACATTTAATAATCTGAAAATTAATTAGAAAGATATAATGTTGATATGGAAGTGTTTAATGGGTAGTATATATGGTACCCCCTTCCTAAAGAATCAGCATTTTTTTAAAATTCAAAACTAATTTTATTTCTGGAAAATGCCATTTATTCCACCTAAATATTTTGACTTCTATTATGCATATATATTAAAGGACTTTCATACACATACGCACACATATCCATACGCACACATATCCATACGCATGCATGATTTAGTCCTCACATTAATCGCCTGAAGAAGGAAACTGGATTTCCATTGCACAGACTGGGTGACTGACACCTCAGGAAGATTAAGAGACTTGTGCAGCAGAGACAGACTTTCAGAGTGAGTCTGAGAATAAAATGTCTCCTGATTTTATAATGCAGAGTAGGAGACATTGGCATCTTTTCACCTAAACTAATTTGTGCTCAATTCCCACAAGCTCCACTATTTTCTGGAAATAGAATTCTATAACTAATGTTCCTCAGAACCGGAGCAAAATGATGAGCATCATAAGTAAAATTTTAGGTTAAATTTTCTATTTAATTTGTTTTTTCATGAGCTATGTTGAGGATAGACCAGGATGGATTCCTGATGTCTCCCAAAATCTTTTACTTTCTTTCTAAAATAGAGATTGACTACTTGCTAATATATACGTGTATGTGTGTGTGTATATATATGTATGTATATATTTGCTAATATATACACGTGTATATATATATATATATATATATATATATATATATACATTTTATCAATATTTCTAGGATTTTGTTCTCTATCAATGTAAATGTGTAACCATCAGTTTAATGAAATACTAGTTTTGTTGATCTTGATAGAACACCCATTCCTTATATAGCAGTACAAAATACTTTGTGAATAATTGTTAGTAGATAATGCTTGCTAATGTATGGTTGAAGATTTTGGAATAATTTATCTGTGCTATCCTATGACAGAACAAAAAAGAAGAGCAAGATGTCTGTCCAGCAGAAAAGTGCATATCTAGATATGAACCCTGGCATTGTCTAAAGTAAAGAGAGAGAGGTAGAGAAAAGGACAAGCATGGGAAGAAGGAGAACAAAAGAAGGGAATGTGTCACGCTATATTGCCTTATTATATTTTGTTGTTTTAATGTACGTGTAAGAGATTTAGTAAAGGATGCTGAAGAAACAAAGTTGAATTCTCTTGAGAATTGATGTAGTGTCAATACACATTAGGAACATACCAATCACTAGACACATAGAGCTGTGCTAAGTTGGGAATGCAGCATCTGCAGCACCTGGTGTTAGGCCTGGGATGAGAGAATGAGAAGCCATGGAGCTGTGAAAGCCAGCAAGTTGAGGTAGCTGGCCAGCATAGTGCAGGCTCGGGGACGAGAATACATCCTTGAGTCCTGTTTCTGGTCATTCTGTTATTTTAGTTTTTGAGAAGAAAAACGTCTGCTCCTGTGACTGGCACATCATTGTCAGCATTATTTGTTTTATTCCTCTGCTGCTTCATTTACCTTAACACTGGAGAGCTAGCTGTGAATTACTGCATTGCATGTTCTCAAGAAAGAAACGGCAAGAGCACTTTCTTCTGCATTAGCAGGAATGGGCTTAGCCTTGCTTCTTTTCTTCCCTATTGCAGAGGGGATGTAATCAGAAAGTCACAAATGATGGGATAACTGGTGACAGAATAGAACAAATCACTAGCAGAAAACAAATATGTTCAAGATGTGAAAGATGGTTTTATACTCAAACAGTAAGAAATCTATTAAATGATGTAGATTACATGCTGCCAGGGTGATGACTCACTGTTCTATTGAAATAGGCAATATTTTAGGGTGAAGGAAAAGATAGCATGGTATGACACGGAGAGGCTCAAAATAATGAAAAACTTTTTCTAGGGTGAACGTATTCAAATTGAAACACAGAGACTTCAAACAACATCAACAAAGTACATTTTAAATAATACTTTAAAGTATTGCTATTTAGAACATCCTTTTCTAGAATATATTTATAAGCAGCAATAATCTCTAACAAACACCAAAGCCCCAAGGAGAGACATTTCTTATTACCGATTGTTACTATCCTATTCTTATTTTAAGGAGTTAAAGTTAAATTTCAGATTGTTAATGGCAACTGCTTGGAAATACAGTTATGGAATAGTCCATTCATTTCTTTATTTATTCAGTAAGTATACTTCCAATGACTTCTATGTGCCAGGCATTAGAGATGCAATGATGAATAAGAGATATGTCGCTGAGCTGATGGGCCTAGAACCTGGTAAAATAAGTTAATACTTATTAAATACTTTTATAGTAAACATTTCTCAGGTACATTCTTATGCAACCCTTACTATAGTCTTAGGAAATAGGCATTCTTCCATATTTTGTACATGAGGAAAATTAGAGTCAGAGGTTGAGTAACTTGCCTAAAGTTGCAAACTAAAGGATGATTGAGCAAAAGTTCAGGCAAGATCTGGCTGACTTCTCCTGATCTTTTTTTGACTGTATTTTGCCACTTATTTCCATATACTGTTATTTGAGAAGAAAATGTTAAATTTCATCCTTGACCTAGGAAAGTCTTCATATTTTAATTTTAATTTCCTGAAAACACTTTCTCTGTATGGACACAGCTAATTTTCCTTTAGACCTACCCTCCTTCTTTCCTAGACAACCCATAGAGTTAAGGAGATAAAAAGGCCAAAATCTCACTCACGTGACTAGTCAAAATTAAAAATTTGAAGGATACTTTCAGAGTAATTATTCTTCATTTTTACCTGATTCTTTTTCTTTCTGGTCAGTGCTGTTTGCTCTACACTCAACGGCAAAACTGTAGCAGCATCCTTGCTCATAAAATTGAATATATTTATTATTTAGAGTTATTATTTAGCATTTACAAATTATGTTTATTAATTGGTAAATTAAAACTGTTTAAAATCTAATAATTACTGCTGCATTAAACTTTACATGCTCTGTAATCTGCAAAATGTTTGCAAATATATTATCTAAGTTAATCTTTACAAAAATAATTATTTGATTAATGCAATAGTTTTGGCATAGTTGATGTGTTTTCTTTTTCTCTTCATTAGAGGAACTCAGTCTAATTAGTGTACATAACTCAGTGAGAGGAATTAGGAATCAACAGGCCAAAAAATGCTCAAATATATATATTTTTGAGAGAAACTTTAGATTATATAATGTGTACAGATTTCAATAATTTTTATTTAGGTCTCTAGATACTAATGAAACTATACATTATCAAAATAAAGAGCTGAAATCTTCCATACATTATTTAATTGATTTCCCTGCCTCCTAGAGAATTTTTCTTTGTTCTTTTATTTACCTGTGTTTTTTTTTTCTTAATCCCTTTTACTAAAAGAGATAAAATTAAATTAACCTGAAAAGGTCCAGACTTAATGTAATCTATACAGATGTATAGTTCTTACATTCTCACATATGTCCGAGAGGAAGAAACTGGTCATAAATTAATTCTGGCATTTAAAAATTATCCATTGAATAATTTTCCCTTTGCAAAAATATTTAAAATATATCCTGTTGCTAATTTGACCCATTTCTACTATGTTTTCTCTAAAAATTCAACTTAACTTTTTTGAAATAAATGATTTTCACTGCAGAATAATCTGTATGTTGTGCCACTAAATATTTTTACCAGTCTCTGCAAATGCTAGAATTATGGAAAATCAAGGGGTAGGGGTATTGAATGGAGTCAACATGGTTTTAAAATTCATCAAAATTAAAAAAAAAGTAGGATTCCAAATTTTTCTTTAATAGGTCATTACAATACAAGCAATCAGTATCATTTTATTTTTGCTTTATAGATAATGTTTAAATATATGTTGAACATTATATAGCATTAGGTTATTTTCCTTTCAGAATTGCTTTCAGTCTCTTAATTTATATTTTATATCCAACTCTATGTCATGAAACTTTCCTAGGCTATTATGTATTCTTTGAAAACATGAATTATTGTTCTTTCAAATTGACACTCCTGTTGTGTCTCAATTAAAGAGGTCTCTTTCTAAGGCTCTGGGACATATTGTTCTAAATATGTCCCAGAAAGAAGCAGTTGGGTTCTGAAGCCACCAAATTACTTAAATCTAAGAGTGTGATACCTCCACCATAATGCCCTGCCTATCACAGTCAGACCCATCCCCACCATGATGTTTTGCACAATGCTTTTAATCAAAATGATTAACACCTTTTTAAGTTTAATAGTATACAGATCTGAACAGCTATGTTGCTGCACTGACTTGTGCACACATGTATGTTCCCATGCATAGTGAACTTATTAAGGGTACCCAAACTATGTCTTTCTTTTTCATTCATTTATTTATATACTTGTTCACAGAAGTGGATTTACCACAAAAATGATGAAGCTTAAGTTGTAGGGCCCCTCACCTACATGAGGCTATCCTAAGACCCTGGATGAAACCTCATCAATGTAATCATGTGATCATAAGTTTTTGTAAAATTTATAAAAGCAAGATATTCTAATTACTGCTACATAGTTTTGTAGCTTCCTTTGTATTAGTAGTTTTATCTTGTCCTTAAAGATGGCTCTCCAACTTTTAATGATTTGGCCTCACAAATCTTAGATTCTCCCTTGCTGACATATAGGAGCAATTATTTACTCTGTTGAGTGAATAAATGAAAGAAGTAAAGGAAACAATTATGTTATTCATCAATATATTTTAACATTTAAAAATTAACATTTCTGACAAAAATCTTCCACAAGCCACCAACAGGGAGTGCTAATGTATTGTCCCTTTATAATGTCTGAGTTTACGAATTTCTTATACAAACATATATTTAATTGAATGTTTCTACCAACCCTTCAAATAAATTTCATTTGTAATTAAAATGATTGATATTGATACGTTTACAATTGTGCTATTTGTAGAAAATATATTATTATACTCAAATGTTAAAGGATTGGGAACTAAAATATACCAAATGACTTGCTTATGGTCATACAGTGTCAGTACTAGGCAACTGAAGTCCTGACACCAAATCAACTGTTTTTATTACAATATGGGATTTACAAATGTATTTAAAAAAACAAAAAAAAAATATTCTACAAACAAGGAATGTGAAATAAAATAAAATTAATAGTGCTGTTGGCCTCAAATGATGAACTTTTTTTCTTTTTTTTTCCTTTCTTCTTCTCTTTTTATTTTTTTCTTAATGCAGGTGTTTAACTGCCATAAAGCTAACACTTTTTTTTTAAATTAAACCTAACCTCTACTGAACACAAGATGAAAATGTGGCTTCTAGTTAGTCACCTTGTGATAATATCTTTTACAACTTGTCTATCAGGTAAGAAATTTCCTTTGCATATTTTCCATAAATTATGTCAATATAATTAATATTTGTGTTCACTTCATTAAATCTGGCATAGAAATTTAGACTTAATATTTTCTTTTGATACTTGGGTCAGGCAAATAAATTGATATACATTAAAGGTGACCCTTTTTAATTACTTTTAATTAAAATTTCAAAGATTTAGTCAATTTTATGTAGTGGTATGCTGGTAAATGTTTAAAATCAGAATCTCTGAGAGGGGAAAAAAGAAATCCCTGTTGTATAGCATTTGTCAATTCCTGGAGAGTAAATATTTCTGCTACATGGCCAGTTTCAACTTGAAGTCATTTAATGTGGTTCAGAAAAGATAATTAACAGCTCACCATTACAAAGTATTTTCTCTATATAGATACAATAGACTTAACCTCATTAGCATAAATAAAAATAAAATGCAGTAAAATAATGAGAAAGTATTTGGTTTTAAGCTTTTCTTACCTTTGTTCTTTTTTTATTTGTATGTTAATATAATTTAATTTTTATTACTGGCTTGTCAATCTTATAAAAAACAATTTTAAAATAATCTACAATATATGCAGGGACATAAAGAATAACAAAGCAGTTCTAAGAATGTTATAGTTTTAGGATAAACAAATATATTTCTATCTTTCAAAGACAGTATGAAAGTTTCAGAAATATTTTCTATAAGGAGAGGTACATCATATTTTTATTTGAAGCAGCATATTTTCTAACAGTCAATTTTTCTAATACCTCATTTCAATTACCTTAACTCAGTACTTGTTGAGTTGCTATCAACTCAAGACTTGGATGGATATCATTCTATCATTTATCAATCCCCATTGATTGCTTTAATGATGAACTCGATAGACATCCTATTGTATTTCTTATTCATTATTAAGGAAATAAAAAATGCTATTTTATTTTGGAGAGTAATTTTTATTATGATGACTTAAGAATCCAAAAATATATTAATTTCATCAATACTTAAGAATTTTAATGACATTGATGTAACACTAAAATTATACACATACAATAATTGTACATATATATACACACACATATATATTATACAAATATAATAAAGAAAATTTTATGACAGGATTATTGTGGTTGTCTTATTTTTTATGAATAGAATAAAACAAACGTCTTATATACTGAAAATTCATACTGATTCTGTTGACCACAAAATTTTATTGCTACAATTATAAAATGTAAAGACAGGCAATGAATATCCACGAAGATGTGATGATACTTTAATCTTAATAGAAAAGGGCCAGTAATCTCATTTCGTTAACTAATATAACAAATATCAGTATTTGAGTAATGTTTTAAACCATAACTCGAAGAGCAGCTTTGGGATTAAAATTGCTTTTTTCTTTTCTTTCGTTTTTAGAGTTTACATGGCACAGAAGATATGGTCATGGTGGTAAGTTGATGAAAGGGTAAATTTTTAGAATAGCTTTCCTCAAATGAACCATTTTTATCTCTACTTTAAGCTACTAACTCTATAACCTTAAAGGCAAATGGTTAATGTTAGATTACTTTGAAATTTTATAAGATGGTTTGTCTATCCTAAGGCAACATGTTTGACTGCCAAGATGAATGAATGTATACACCACAACAAATACTCTAATAGAGGTTTGTAGCAGATAGAAAATATTCAGTGTGACCTGTATTGTTTTCTGCATGCTTTATAACAATCCTATGCTACTAAGTTTCTTAACAATCTTTTAAATACTATAAAAACAAAACTAATTTTAAAAGCCTGCTTTGCTGCAAGAGAGAGAGCACTAAAGGTAATGAACTTAGAACCTTCAGATTCAGTTTATTTAGGAGTCTAAACGTGTTGCAAAATTTATTGTTCATCATGATTGCCTATAATTAGCAATCCCATGAGTTTAGATTCTACTTCAACCACTAATCAGTTCTTGCCAGAAATAGAAGCAGTATGGCATAGTGGAAAAAAAATAGAGCCTAGAGTAAGACCAACCTGGATTTTCATACTCAACCTGGTATTCACTAGCTATGTGACCTTGTGCAAATTATTCAACTTCTATGAACTTCAACTTTCTAATATGTAAAAATCACAGGATTCTTGTGAAGAGTTAAGACTAAAAAAAAGAATGTGACAATAGCACAGTGACTGGCACAGTGACTACATAATAGGTGCTCTATGAGTATAGTAAAACTGGTAACTTATAAAAGCCACTGCCTAGCGGTAGGGGAATGAGTACTCTGGAAGAATTACTGAGCGATCAGTGCTAAAACTGGCATGAAGGATATTCATGCCAAAATGGGGCAGTAGAACTTCTACTTGTAGGTGGCTATGGAGATTAAGAGAAAGGAAAATCTTAGCCTGAATTCTACCAAAGCTATTTTTGTTTCCACCTTACGAATTAGGAATCACTATATATATGGTATATATAGATCAGTTAGATGTGTTACCCAACTTCAAAAACCTTACCATATAAGAGGAAATAAGAAAAGTAGCTAAGTAACAAATTTATAAGAAAAATATAATGCGTAATTTCCAAGAATGACTTTGAGGAATTAAGGAATATTTAATGATGGCAGAAGTAGGTAAGAGAACTTTGAAATATTTCAAATGTTAGAAATGGAATAATTCTTAGAGGAATTGGCACAAATGAAAGTACAGAGGTGAGAAAATCTGGTCTGTGTTAGTCATTATTTTAAAGACCACTTGCTCTGTAGGATGTTAGTAAAAATTACATTAAAAAGGACTTGATTGTCAAATAAATTCAGGAAAGACTAGTTCATTAAAGTTTAACTGTTATTAATTTTAGATAGTAAGTATTTATACTATTTATATAATAGGTATAATACATGTATTAGTTTCTTAGGATTACTATAATTATAGTAACGTACCACAAACTGAATGGCTTCGAACAACAGATAATTGTTTCATAGCTCTGGAAGCTAGAAGTCCAAAACCAAGGTGTTATCAGGGCCACACTCCCTCTGAAACCTACAATGGAAAGCTCCTTCCTTGCCTCTTCTAGCTTCTGGTGCCCCCATGCATTCCTTGGCTTGTGGCAGCACACACAGGTAGACATGAGGTAGGTGTGGGGAGATACCCAGACAGTTACGCAAAACAGTGACTAGAGGCTTCGAGGGTGGACTATAGGTCAAGGAAGTGGGATTGCTATCAAGAAATGTGATAGGCCCTTCTTGGGCAGGTCAAGCCACGAAAAAAAATTTTAGTCAAATTAACCTTTCTGCTAACCTGACTCTAGTTTTTTGTTCTAATAATTGATTGCTGCACGTTTTTGAGACCAACTCCTTCACACTTTAGTTATGGTAAATTGCTACAGTTTACCTATTACTCATGATCCTTAAGGATTAGGGCATCAGAGTATTCAAAGCCCAAGCCCTAAATGTCCTTGTTCTTTTACCGGTGGGGAAAAGTTGACAGTGAAGACAAGAGACTGTACTGTCCTGAAGAAGTTTATTTTGAGACAATTTAAATATTGTCTCATTTAGAAAGTTTATTGTATCTCAAGAGAGCTTGTAACATTCCCCACCACGTAACCCCTTAACATTGTAAATATTGTAAAAATTCCAATATTAGACTGTTCAAATTTTATCATTGCTTTTTTCTAATAGATTTTTTCCTGTGACTCTTCTTATAATAAATACACTTATATAAAATTATATTTGATAGCTGACAGATTGAGATGACATATTATAGAATGAGAGTTAAAATTTGTTTCAAAATGGATAGAAAATGAACAAAAACAGCTCAAGCACAAATCATAATTATACTTTCAATTTCCAGAAATAACATAGAATAGCAAGATAACGGTGGACCATCTCCACATAGTGAAAGGTGAATCCCATTTTAGAACCTACAACATTATAATTGTGAAACTAAGAATGGTGCTGAAAAAAGCAGCAGCTTTTGCATGTTACTCATATTTGTAAATTGGACAGCAAATACTTATATATAATTTTTTTCTTTCTTGTTAATTTTTTATCAAATTTGAGAAATGAACTTACTTATACACTATAATCATGATGTAGAAAAGTAAATTAGTATTAAGAGCAGGTCAAAAGAAAGAGTGATTTTAGGTGTTGTCTTCAATTAGCTTAAGAAGTCATCTATAATCTTATTCTTTTTTATCCACTGAGAAAATAAACATATATCTAAAAAATAATCTTGTTTTTAAAAAACATAATACTTTTTTTTTTTTTATTTCTTGTGCCCCTTAACCTCATAATACTGCTATAGTATCATAATTTGTTCTAATTTTTCCATGGCTCAAGGAAAAAGCAATAGATGATTTAATTTTTTGTTGGCAGAGAGTATAATGCTTGCATTAATGGATCCTTTGCAGAGCCTTGTGTTATATTCTCCCCGAAAGTTCTTTTTCCTTTGTCTGAGCACCCTAGTTGAGCTAACACAGTGATGATCTCAGATACTGTTCAGGGGATTATGCAGTTTACATTAAGAGGGTCACACTGAGCATGCCAATGCAATTCAAAAGCTTGTTTTGTGTAGTTCACATTTCAAGGGCCCAAATGGGTTCTCAAAATAAAATGTATAAAGTAATTGCTAAACTACCTAATAGGATACATTATTTTTTCCAGGCTTGACATTTTTAGAAAATCAAGGGGAGTATATTTATAAAATAATATTTACCAGAAACACTAATGTGATATGAAACGTGTCCTGTTCTGCTTTTTGATCTAGAAAATGGGCAAAGAGAAATATCTTAAATGTAATATTTTCTTAATGTAAAAAATAAATCCAACATTCTGTTGGAAATTAGCTTCATATTTTTATCACCTAAATATTTCATTGTCTGTTTCTATAAATAGAAGATGGAAATGGAGTATTAGAAAATATATACATATAATTTGTGAAAAGCACTTATCTTTGAGTGAAAAATAATGTTAATTGCTGACTATAAACCAGGCTGACTATAAACTACTGTCTTATATACATTATCTCAAAATAATTATCACAATAATATAATGAGGTAGATTTTATTATTATCTCTATTTAATGAAGGGTGATATTGAGGTTTGAAGAGATTAAATAATTTTTCCAAAGGTACTGCTAAACACTACTAAGGCAAGCTTTAAATGACATAATGAAATTGCTTGTTAAGAGAAGCTGGAACAACACTCACATTCTCAATGCCGTTGTTAGAGAAGACAAAATGTACGTTTGACATTTGCCTTAAACTCTATCTCAAAAATAAATTGGAGAAGTGAACCATAGCTTTGATCTAGCAGGGACATAACAATGATCTCATGTAAGATTATTCTTTTTTCTAGCTATACACAGCAGTATTAATTCATTTGGGGCATATGACTTCTAGCTATGTTCTGTAAATGCTGACATGTTGATGAGATGAAGAGATTCTCTTCTCCTCATACTGCTGTGAGGTATCACTCTTCCCATCCAGAGAGGATATACCTGTCAGGAACAACTGCTTCCCAGTGTGACTATTTTTTTTGTGATAGATTTTAAACCAGTTGGCCAGTTCCCATATTCATGTAATTAGTTTATTTATTATTCTAGATGTTGCTAAGTATCAGTGCTATTTGAATGTTTAGAAAAAAATAAACAAGAATTAACCCAGGAAAGGACTAATTTTCCCTAAGCATTTAGAAATTCATTCATTATGTTTTTCAAAAATTGTTAAGCACCTATTTTGTTGCAGATTGATAGACAGCTAGCTAAGAGAGTGGTGTACAGACGTAGCCTGTCCCCATGCATTTGCAATCTAGTGAATTAGAAATTACATCAAGAATCACAGCGGGTGTGTTTAGTACCATAAACTGGTTAAGGGAGTTATGAGAGCATAAATGGGGACCAACTGAAGCTAAGAGGGGTGAGAGGTGGTTTCCCGAAAGAACTAACTCTATGGCTGTCATAAAGGGTGTACAAATGTGAATAGGAGGAGAAACATGGTGGTTCCAGAAGGAGGAAAAGCATGTACAAAGGCTCAGAGGCATGAAAGCATGTCTTGTTTGAGGAGATCTAAGTAGTTAAGCATGGCACAGGGTGCTTTTGGAGAAATGATGAAAGATGGGCAGAAAAGAATTTTGAATAAAGAACCTAATGTTTTCCTCAGGATTATAGAGGCAAATATCTTTGGTTTGAATGAAAATGGAGTTTTTGTGTTCCTGACTTTCTTTTTCAAAAACCTGTTTTAACATTTCCAATTTTTTTGACTTATAAAATAGCACAATATAAAATAATTTTATTTTTCTTATAGTTTCTGAGGAAGATAAAGGATTCGGACCAATTTTTGAAGAGCAACCAATTAATACCATTTATCCAGAGGAATCACCAGAAGGAAAAGTTTCACTAAACTGTAGGGCACGAGCCAGCCCTTTCCCAGTTTACAAGTAATGTACCTCACTTCTCTTTTCAGAATGAATTGTTCAATTAAAGGTTGCAGCTCAGCATCTATGACCCTGCGCTAATAAAGAAGCTGTAAGATAAGGCTTTCTACAAAGTTCAGGGACATTAACAATAATATTGGCATGCAAGTTATTTTTTAAAAGTTGTTTAATGCCTAAACAGATAATTTTTTTTTAAAATGCAAATAATTCACTTACTGTTTCCTGCAGAGATAATACCAGTGCCATTTGACATTATCCATTTAAAAAATTTGTCTAATAAAGATCATGCTATTAAACATGCAAAAGGTTATATGAAAATTATGCACATTTGAGGATAAAATATTCTTTTATGTGTTGGCTTGGATAATTCACACCTATCAATGATGGATAATATTTCTATATTTAAAGAGCTTGCATAGATAATTCTAGAAAGCACCATTTTTTTCGATAGTCTCAAATCTATATTCCAGACAACACAGCAAATTTCTTAAATGTCTTTCCTTACTGGACACTCTATGCAAACATCACCTTCTGTTTTTCTGGGGTACCTATTTATGCTATCAAAAATAGCTTCATAAAAAGCAATAATGGGTTTTCCAGCTTTAGATAGTTCAGAAAAGTATACTAACAGTTTCTAGTCTAATGCAAAGAATAAGATTCAAAATTAACCAAATGCCAATGATTTGAATCTCACCTGTGAAATGGTTCCATGAAAACAAAGCAAGTGATTGATGGGGAAATTGAGTCTCTAGTGCTTTAATGTCACCTGAACTTAATTGAACGTTGTCATTCAATAAGGTTAATTTTAATAGCAGATTTTTTTTCCTGGATAGAAA
The DNA here is from genome assembly GCF_902729225.1 of Pteropus medius. NCBI lineage: Eukaryota > Metazoa > Chordata > Mammalia > Chiroptera > Pteropodidae > Pteropus > Pteropus medius. The sequence goes on along the minus strand of NW_024349519.1, from coordinate 7,066,957 downwards.
AATAACTTTCTATTGTTATAAAAAGTTGTTATCAAAGAGAATACCCCTTCCCTTCATTTAATTCTAATTGAACTCATTTTCTCTTGCCTCTGGCTAAAATTAAAAAATTATTCTTCAAATAAAATATGAATTTAGATACAAAATAGCTATTCCTTTGAAATTATTTTTATTGTTTCAATTTCATGCATGGGAGTGCAATATAAATAGATATTTTATAAATTATAACTAACACATTTCTTCTGAATTTATTAGATAGGCTTGACTTACTTTTACCCTTAAGCCATACATAATAGGAGTTTATGTACATAGTCATGGACATAGATAGTATAATTAATAGGGACTGTAGAGGAGATTTAATCCAAGCACATAATTTTATAGGAGAGGAAGCTGAATCCTGAATAAGTAAATTGACTTCCTCCAGAGCTAATAAATCACAAATCAGGACTGGAACACAGATATTATGACTTTCAAAGAAACATAATTTTTTTCAGTATTTTTCTATCTAGATAGATTGATAGCATCTCAAAAGCTATTTTAGTGCTGGTACTCTGTGACATTCAGTTCTTGACATTCTTTCATGGAACCTTAGCAAATCAGCCTCTGTGCTGGAATGAAGGAGACAAAACAGCAGAGCTTGTCACAGATAGTGTTCTGGAAACATGTGATTCTCTTTGCCACACCCCACTACTACCACCCCACAGAGATAGTAAGAAGCAAAGCTTTGCATAACTAGAATTTTATACACATTGATTAGTAACCTCTTATTTCCCCCTCCCTACAGTCTCATATAGTGTTCTTACCAAAATTTAAAAAATAAAAATAAGAAGCAAAGCTTTGCTTGGTAAATCCATCAGCAGCTCCCTCCCACAGGCTGCAACAGTACTGAAGTCTCCAGGGCAAGTGTGGCCTGACTTTCCACACGTTAATGTAAAGAGCTGGAGGCGAGAAGTAGATGCTTAATTTTGTTATGAAGGCTGTCTCTTTTTGACAGGAAAATAAGAAAAAAAAATTAGCTTATGATGCAGTTTGTCTGATGGAAAAGAACATGAAGTTTTCAAAATTTATTTAATATTCAGAGTAAGCCATACTAACCTTGGTAATTATGTAATTTGTCATTCACATGGTAGTTTTATATTTATGTCATGTTCTGTGATAGTCTGTTATTCATGGCAATATCCTGAAAGGTACAACAGAGAACTTTACCTTCCATTTTATCACCCTTAAAGCTTTCATTTTCTTTCCTTATCCCACCAAATAACAAGAACTCCAATAAAAATTGCATTTAAAGGTGTGAAAGCTATTGCAATGATGGAAGATGTTTTTGAAAATAAAATAGACTAGAGAACTTACCCATACACAACAAAACTTAATCATTATATGACATCAAAGGCAGAATCAGATTCACTGAGAGGAAGTTAAGGCAATAAATAAAAATTTTGAGTCAACATTATGAGTGGGGGGCCATAACAATTAGAATTTCTCAACAAAGAAACCCATTATATTGGTAAGTGCAAAGCAACCTGACATTGGAGGTTTCAAGCAGGGACAATATTACTATCAGTGTGGTGGGGAGTTGGGGAGCAGGAGGATTTCATTGGATTTGAATTTGTTAGGTTTTCAAAATGCAAAGTACAGTTTTTTTGTGTTTGCTTTTAAATTACCTCCTATATTTTGCAAACATTAAAACTAAAAAGTATTCCAGTAATTTGATTTATTAAAAGATATTCTAAAGTCATTAGGCCTTTTTGGCATGATTCTGAACCTAATCAGAAATGTGCCAAACAATAAGCAAAGCAATCACAACCCATTATTTGCCCATGGTTCTTATCTGACAACATTGTAGAAGACATGGAACCTTAAGAATAAACTCTGATACAGAGTGTTTATAAAATTATGCAGGTGGTCAGCTTAATTGAAAACTATTTTCAACATGCATTCTTTTCATCATCTCACCAAGAAAGTTGGATTCCTGTTTCTAGTTAGTTTATTATAACACAATCTCCATAAGAATACCTGTAATATTATATTTGTTTCACGGAAACCAAGACCCAATCACTTTATCATTTTCAAAATGTGTGATTGACCTCTAGTGGTCAGAATATGACATTTACTTGAGTAAACCCTGATGTCAATTACTTTGTTTTATTGAAAAATTATTTCGATATTAAAAGCAAATATTGATACAGCATTTTATATTTTATTTCATTTTATATTTTGTATCTGTGTATGCATGAATCTAATGCATGGGTGCTCAGATGAGTATCATTTATAATCCATGTATATCTGCTAAGAAACTAATTTATGCAGAAAACTCAATAAAATATTTGTCCTTTGGGATGCTTCATTAAGAAAGACGAAATATTTTATGCACTTGAACATTTACCTTTCTGTGCCTGAGCTAAATTATAAATCATGAGCCCAAAGATACAGAATTATAGAAGAAATACCATACTGAGTCATCTATTTAATCATCTGAATTCACAAAGAGTTGTCCCCACATTATTTTAGAATGCTGTTAGCCCAGTATACTGTTTTCAGTCTTTATGACCTTTGATATCACATTTCTTTCTTTTTCTCATAGATGGAGAATGAATAATGGGGATATTGATCTGACAAGTGATCGGTACAGTATGGTAGGAGGAAACCTTGTTATCAACAACCCTGACAAACAGAAGGATGCTGGAGTATACTACTGTTTAGCATCAAATAACTATGGGATAGTTAGAAGCACCGAAGCAACCTTGAGCTTTGGATGTAAGTAATTGTAGCTAAAAAATACAAGTGTATTTATTTAGGTGATGTAGAACTTGGACATCATCATAAGAGTTCAGCAAGGAAAAAAATCAAGAAGAAAAGAAAGTGAGAGAAAGTATTCATGGATGAGGTGGATCTTACATGATTAGTGGGCCTTCACTGAGTGGTGAAGAAAAAAATTCAGGAGAGCGAAGCATCATGAGAGGTATAAATGCACTCAAAATAATGAAAGATAACATCGAAAAATAAACTAGGGCCATGTTCTGAAAGATCTTCGATAAGTTTCTAAAAATTAGCATCAATGGAAATAAATTCTTCAGTGGGGGTAATATCACCCCCTAGGGAGTGAAAATTGGTTCTGGGGAGGAGAAAACATTTTGGATGTTACAGCATAATGGTTTGTAGCTCTCTAAAATTCAAATCCTACTTGACAAAACTTCATTCCTTAGTATTTAATTTCTCTTATTGGGAATAAATTAAATTTAATAAATTAAATCATTTATTTTAAAGTTTAAATTACATATAGATTTCTCCTATAATGAAAAATATATTGAGAAACACCTTGATAAACTGAAAGTCAGAGGTTGTTCTGAAAGAAAATTGTGCATTGGGAAAGGAGTTGGACTGATTGCTCTCCAGTATGTAATTTTATGTCAGTATTTAAATCTTTTGCAAAATGAATTGTAGGATGAAAATATTTTAAGAGGCCCCACATGGTAGTAATGACCAGGAAGCAGAGACAGGGTCAGGTAAAACAGTCAGATTAAACTGGTTTGTTGACAGTGGGATTATAAATAAGAAACAATCCTTGAAGAAATAATCGACAGATTACATTGCACTGAAAGAAATAAGACTTTAACTAAATATACATATTTTTTTAAGAAAAGCCTAGTCAAAGGCCAGAAACATTCTTCTCTCACTAAAAAGGGGATGAGAGAAAGCAAAACCAATTTCAAGGATGGGAGGAAACATTTAAATGGTTGCTTCATATGCAGAGATTATGGTCACATTAAATTATCCATATTGAAATGTCAACTAAGTATTTGAGGAGAATGATGGCATTCAAGTGAGTCATCAGGACTAGAAATGTAGATTTGAAGAGTTCTCTGGGAAAAAAGTAATAATTAGGATGATGATTTTTTTTCAGGGATGTAAATAAATATACTGAGAGAAGTAAAAATTAGATTTTATGATTTGAATACTGATGACAGATAAGGAATAGGAGATGATGCAGAACTGAAACTGAATGAACACTAGTGAAACAAATGAGGAATCAAATAGTTAAGTAAAATGAGTTCCAAATAGATGAAAAGGAGTAAAGGAAATGAGAACTGAGAAAAACCCAGAATTTGAAAAGGACCAAGAGATTGGTGACCTTTATATTCCTCCATTAGAGTCCTGCCTTTTATCCTTGTTCCTTCCCCATGTTGGGATCCTCCCCCAGGAAGGGAAATGTGTCTTTCAAATGAGTCCATTTCTCTGTTATTCTTCTTTACTCACTTTCTTTGGTAGATCCCTGATTTGTCTGTGTCCCTTGTATTTCCAGATATCCTTACTGAGATTCACCCTAAACGTGAAGCAAAAGTTTAGAATGTCTATAATCTTCAGAGTTGTCAGAATAGTGATGTAGGCTGCTACCAGTATCTGTAGGCTTAAGTTCCCCACAAAACTCTTCTGTAGTGCATGTAAGTCCAGCATGTAAAAATGGGGAGTCGACTTTGATAGGCTTCACCAAACCAACTGAGAAGCATCATATCCAAAAGTGAATTAGTAGCTGATAGGTAAACTTTATTGAATGGCTGTCTTTCTATTAACTAGAGAATGAATGTTTTCCTTCTTGCTTTCATAATTAGATCTTGATCCATTCCCACCTGAGGAACGTCCTGAGGTCAGAGTGAAAGAAGGAAAAGGAATGGTGCTTCTCTGTGATCCTCCATACCATTTTCCAGGTAATTTTAGTTTCTCTATAAATATGAGCATCTATGGAATAAAATGGGCAAGTTTTTTTTTTAATATAGTAATGGTACATTTATAATTAAATTAAACTCTACTTGCATAATCTTGTGATGTATCACTCACTAGTGGGTATAGATGCTTTCTTCTTGGCTCTTTACCCCTTGGCCCTAATTCCAAAGACCTATGATCATTTCAGTTTATAAACTATAGCTATGTTGGATTATGTTCCCGTTAAAATTCCTGTTACACTGAAGAAAATATGATAGTTTTTCTACAAATTATTCTTGAAATAGAATGGTACCGAGGAGTGATATATAATCAATCATTTTATTAACAATTTAACATCTATAATGTACTGTGAGCTGTAATTAAACACAAAGGATAAAGACATAATAAATATTAATCTCTTCAGGAGCACCAATCTGCAAGAATAATCATCCCATTTGGAAAGGGGCTAAATTACATGTCATCTGTTACAAGACTCGACCTTTGAATACATATTTTCAGTAATTTGGTATGGCTAAAATAAAAGCTGCCCAAGTGCTAATTAAAAGATGAGCAGTTTATATACTTTCACTAATTTCCCCTTGTTTTATTTATCACATAACTCTTGAAGTAATATATAAATACCACTTTTCACACTGAAAAACTGTTTTGTATTCTTATAGTTCTAATATTATGTCATAAATTTAACTTTAAATATCTCCATAGAGAATTAATCATAACAGGCTATTATAAATCATTTTGTATGGAATATATTAGTCTGGTATATACATTCCATTATAATTACATATAAATTCTAATTCCATATCAAATATTGGTAATTATCTTTCTAATAACTATAAGAAAACATATTAATTGATAAACTTAGAAGGAACATATGGATTCAAAATATAACAACCTTTCAGTGAGAGAAGAGTCCTTTTCTTTGAAGAACTGCCAAAATTATGAAAAAAAAAATCCCCTCATCTTTATAGGGTTTTTCACAGAGTAAAGGATCATAAACAGCAAATAACTGCATTTGACCATATTCAACTCCTGATGGGCTTCATTCAATCACTCAACAAACCTTTTATGAGCATTTGCTATATTTCAGGCACTATTTATGCCACAGAAATACCTCAGTGGGCAAAACAGGAAAAGCTACCCACTCTCAGAGACCTTTTACTGGGAGAGACAGACATAGACAAGATAAATAGTTAAAAGATATAGCAAGTTATATATTGATAGATAAGCTCTAGGGAGAAAAAATAATGCAGGGAAGTGGGAGAGGAAGTGCTGAGGGGATAGTTGAATGTTTATAAAGGACATGAGAAGTTAACTCTGAATAAAGGCCTAAAGGAAATTAAGAAGCTAACAATGCAGATATATGAGAAAAGGACAAAGCAGGTATATGCCACAGCAAGAACAGAGGCCTGAAACAGGACTGTGGCGGAAGACCAAGTAAGCCAGTGTGGCAGACACAGAGTGAATAAGGTAAAGGGTAGTTGGAATGAAATCAGAGACACAAGAACTATATCACATAGAACTTTATAATTCATTGTAATTATGGTAGCTTTTACTTTGAGATTTATATTGGAGGGCTTTGAACAGAAGAATTACATGACATTGTTTAGTAATAGATGACTCTGGCTACTGTATTAACAAAAGACTCAGGGAAGGGTAGGGGTGAAACCAGATCAGTTAAGAGCCATTGCAATAATGTAGGTAGCATATGATGGACCAGAGTGGTGGCAATGAAGGTGAGAATATATTCAAGATATATCTGGAAGGAAGAGCCAAGAGGACTGGCTGATAGACTTTATGCAAGATATAAGAAAACACAGGAGTCAGGATAGGATGGCACCAAAGTTTTTGTCATGATCTCTTAAGAGAATTGAGTCTCCAGTACCTGGAGGAATAGGTATGAACATGTTAAATATAAGGTGCCTATTAAACTTCCAAAAGGAGCTGTCAAGAGGTGGCAGTTCTATATGAGTGTAGCTCAGTGGCAGTGTCTGAGCTGGGAATATCAATTTTTGACTGATGGTTAAATAAATTGTTTTCAAAGCCATAGCACTGCATATGATTACCTAAAGAATTAGTACAGATAGAAAGGGAAAAGAAGAGGTCCAAAGAATAGGCTTTGAGTTTAGCTCTTGATTGTCAAAAATAAACCTTATTCCTAAACTGAAGAGGCAAGACAGCTACCACACAAATCTTGGAACAGTTTTGGTAGTGGTGGGTGGATAGGGAGGGTGGAAAGTCAGTTCTGCCTCCCTACTGCTATATGGCCTTAGGCGAGTCAATTGTGTTCACTCAAAATATAGTGTCCCTGTTTCAAAATGGCAATAGCAATTCCAACTTTTGTTTTAATGAGAAATGATTTCTTCTAACATATTGCAGTTATTATTTTGTCCAAGTGAATGGCTTATTTTTACATTTATTAAGGGAAAAATCCATCTATATCTGGTTTAGAGGAACATAGAGAATACTCAGCATTAATTAAGGAAGATGGATAATCCATATTGGGCATTAAATCAACCAGACCAATTGCTATATAGTCCAAGACTTATGTTCATATATATATCATCATAATATCTCTCACCTAGCTTTTGTTCCTTAAAATTCTTAAATTTTGGAGAAACTGGCTAATAGAGTGATTAAATAGCCTGACCAAAATCATAGTCTAGAATTAAAATGGAGGTCTCCATATTCACATAACTATAAAGTACCCAGACTATTCTGAATGCATTTTATATATGATAAAAACATTTTCTGGTTGAGAAAAAATTTTTCTATAACAAAATCTACACTTTCCCTGACTTTTTAATTTTTTTGGGGGGGGGGATTTAATTGTAACCAGAAATCATGGCAAAAATATTGTTTCCTTTTAAGTGAAAATGGAAAGAATTATTTCACAGTCAGACAAATTTATGGTATGTGTAAGATTTACTATAAATATCATTTTGGATCAAAGATTATATGGTATTTCTTTCCCAATTCCAAGAGCCAATTTCAGCAACGTAAGTAGTCTCCTAAGTTTCTTTCTATCTTGATTCTTCTACGGTTTTTCCCTGACCCTAAATCAGCATAAGGATGACAATTAAAATGGAAGATATGTGTTAACAATGACAACTCCGAGTTGGAGAATTATGGTGATTTAATATTCTTTCTCTTTTAACTTTATCTGTATTTTCTAATTTTTGACAGTAAAAGTATACTGCTTAAATAATAAAAAAAAGAGTTAAGATTAAAAACCAGAATAATAATATAATCCATTCACTTTCCTTATATTATATGTTGCTAGAGAAAATTACATATTTAATCTAAATGGAATCCTCTGGATTATTATTTTCAAGCAATTCCTTTCAATTTTCGTAGTCAGCTCTCTTTCACAATTTCTTTAGTACCTTGACCAGTCACCTTGAGCTCTCTAAAGCAAAAGGGAAGAGGGTCATATTTTTTAAAAAGATTTTGACCTTCTACTGTCTTAAATCTGAAATCTGAAATCTGATCTAACTTGACTAAAAAGATCCCCTCTTATAATTTTTCTAGAGACAATTGTATTCACATTGTCATGATGTTTTAAAAGGAATGGACATTTGGGGACAGAGATATGGAGTGCCTGTAGTTACTGCTGTCATGACTACAGAGGAGTCATTCCTCAAAGCAGGAAGGGGAGATGGGAATAGAAAATGCTGAAAAGCAGAAAATTAATGAGGAAATTCAACTTCTGGCCACACCAGCCAGTATATTCAGCCAAAGGAATTTCCTGTGGTTAAGAGTTACCATATGGTATACTTTCTAATATTTAAGAAAACCAGTAACATGAATGTCTCTGTTTCTGTGGTTTTCACTTTTAATGTGGCCAGAACAGGTTATATAAACTCATTTTTAAATCTATAATTTAAAATAGGAGCACAAAAATGAAAAAGATATCAAGCCACAGTATGGTTAGTAATGTTGATTTTGTTTTTAAAATTCAGTAGAGAAGATGAGTCATGAGCTTTAAATTATCAGACTTGAAATAAAAAATCCCAGTTCTTCTTAGCATTCATAAAATTCTAAGCAAGTCATGTAACCTCTCTGAGTTTCATTTAGTCCATTAGTGGAAGAGAAGAATATTAGTAGTCCATAAAATAATTGAGAGAGAAATGTACTTGCTTAGCACTATTCACTCAAAATATAGTAGCTTTCAGAAAATTTGCAGATTGTCTTGGCCTACTTCCAACATTTGCTCTGCAATAGCCTAGATTAGATTATGCACTAGTTTATTACTAGAAAATAAAGTCTTTGCTTTTGGAGACGAGCTTGATATCTAGTAGACAATATTTTCTTCTAGATGATCTTAGCTACCGCTGGCTTCTAAATGAATTCCCTGTATTTATCACAATGGATAAACGAAGATTTGTGTCTCAGACGAATGGTAATCTCTACATTGCGAATGTTGAGGCATCGGACAAAGGCAATTATTCCTGTTTTGTATCTAGTCCTTCTATTACAAAGAGTGTGTTCAGCAAATTTATCCCTCTCATCCCACTACCTGAACGTAAGTATTATATTTGTTATAATCTAATTTTGCAAGATTGTCTTCTTATGGCATACTTATAATAAGGAAAAGCAATATCCAGTGGGGAAACTAGCTGGCTGCTCAGTCAGGGCAAACAGAGGATACACACTCGAAAGTATTGGTTCTTCCTTCACTTTTTTAAATGAGGTGATTTACATCGTAAAAGTGCCCTAAGATGGTAGAGTTCATATTGGCTGCCTTTAGTTCAGGAATTCAAAGGGAACTGATTCATTAGCCATGTATCAGTATATTAATTACAAGGGGAATCACTGGTATCTGCTTAGTTTCATGGCCATTCCTACTTCTAGTAAGTTCATGAAAGAGAAAGATGATTAGATTAAAAACTGTATTCTTCTTCTTATTATTATTATTATTATAGAATTAAGAAAAAAATGCAGTTGGATTATTTTGATATTTTAAGAAACTATTTACATAAAGCATATCAGTATACGAATTGCCTTTCTACTGTAAGTAATTAGCATAGATATAACTACTGTGGTAATGAGTACTGACATACTTGACTATCCTTTTTGCAGGCTCCAATTAAACTATCTTCTTTTTTTTTTTTAACATACCACCTCCTGAGAAAATCAGATCACATCATATTTGTTTACATTATTTGTATTCTAAGCATGCTGCTACACTCATATCACTGAGTTCAAGTTTCTGAGGAAATGCTGGTTTCACTGTTGACAGATTTAGGTTAGCTTTTTACCTCTACCCTTAAGTAGGGTATGATAATGGGGAAAATGCCATCATAGCACTGCAGTTCCATTTTTATTACTCTCCTCAAGATAGGAGTCAAATGGCTGGTATTCAATAAATATATTTTGATTTTCTGGCTCTTTTCTCTTTCCCCAATCTTAAGTAGTGTCAATGTTAAGAAACATCAAAACCCGTAGAGAATTTTTATAAAATTATTTGAGCCAAATTGATGATATATACCAGGGAACAAGATTTCAAATGCTCCAGAGAGTAACAGAGCACCCTGTGAGGTTACTTTTCATAGAACTCCTTTTGTTTATTCAAGAGTAGATTCTGTCACCTGCTACTTCACAATTAAAAAAGGAGCCATGGTGTGAAAACTTCCTTAGTGTTCTTTCTTATTCTTCTCCAGAAATTCAGCACTTCTTATTTATTTCTTACTTTCTAATTCAGTGGAAGAAGTGTTTCACCTCCTACTTCAGCTAATTCCTCCAGCTGTTCTAGTTCACACCCCATTTGATTCATTTAGAGACTTCACTACATCACTTACTTCCTTTCTTTTCCGAATCTTCAAACTCTCCTTCCTTCCTTTCCTTCCTTGGATCTTTTGCATTTGATGCAAACAATCTTGAAAAATCAAAACAACTTTCTATTTCCTAAATCCAAAGGAAGCTTTTCAGTCCTGATGCTATAACATCTTTGACAAAATTGATCTCTTCTGCCTCTCTTGAACTTTCCCTCTTTTGCCTTATTTCCCTGACTCCTGCTCTCTCCTCATCTCCTACATGCTTCTCTGACAAATTCTATGCAATATCCTTTACCAGGTCTTCCTCTTTCTTATATTTCTCTCTAATCTTTTTCTAGATTTCTCACCCATTTACACCTTATGAACAGCAGCCCTATGCAGATGTCTCTGAATTCACATTTCTAAAACTTTTCTCTATGTTTAGTTTTTAATTCTACCTAGCTCCTGGACTTTTTACACAGAAGGTTCTTAAGTATATTAAGCTCAAAATTTCCAAATATACCTGTTATCCTTCCTCTAAACCTCTTCTCATGTTCTTCATCTTACCTAGCAATATCGTCAGAGTAGCATTTTTAATCAACTTCTTTCCTCCCATTGTCTTCAGGACAGTGAATTCTGTGGTTCTCAGTTAGTATGTAAGCACTTGGAAAGTCTGAGGAAAATGTGGAACCCAGAAAGGCTGATTTCAGCAAGCCTGGGATGTGACTCAGGAATTTGCAGGTTCAATGAGCATCCCAGGTGATTCTGATGAATTAGATATCTGGTCTACACCCTAAGAAAACGTTGATCCAAGGGGCAGTCCTGTTGATTCTGACCCTAAAACACAACTTGGATCTGTTCTTTCCTTTCTGTTCCCACTGTGACTGTGCCCTAAATTTATGAAACAACCTCCCTTAGATCTCTGACTTTCTTCTATGTTTCTCTTCTCCATGATCCATCCTTTAAAACTGCCAACAAGCTCTTCTACCAAAGGTAAAATTCATATTATTTCTCTTACTATAACCCATTGGTAGTTACCTACTGAGGAAATTAGTTTTAAAATATTTAGTATCACAGTTCAAGCTTTTTAGAGTGAGTGTAGGTTCAAGCTCATCTTCAACTATATATACTTCAACATCATTTGAATACCTAGCCTTTTTTTTTTTTTTTTTTTAATTTCCTGCGCACTCCTGGAACTTTGTCATAATAGTCTATTTTCTCAGCCTGGACTAGTTCAGTTCAAATGTTTTCTCTGCCTGAAATTCCCATGGCCCCTATATCCTCCAGTAATCTTTCTTGACTGCTACTGTTTTAGTCACTTATTTTTATTTTTTCTTATATTTCAGGTCATTGATTATCTCTGTCTCCTCGGCATTATATAGTATAAAATATACACTCAAAGTGTGATCCTAAACAATGCATTTACATTTCTGAGACTATTTCTTCCTCAATAAGGGAATAATACATCTTTCAGGACTGATACGTTAAATAAATGAAATAAAGTACCTATATTGATGAGCACAGTAAAGTCTGAATAGACATTTTTCTTCTTTCTCTCTTTCCTTCCCTTTTTTTCAACTTATTTCCCTTTTGCCTTTATCTCCATAGACACTTTTTCTCTTTTTCTCTCTCTTAACTTTTTCTTTTCTCCTCTATTCCTTCTTCCCTCTATTCCATTTCCTTTCTTATTTCCCGTAAAGTAACTGGCAGAACATTTTACATGTATATTTGATGTTCCCTAAAGACTTCTTGAATTTTTTTTTTTAGTGAATTGAATCTGATTGATTTGCATAGCTGTCAGAATGAGCCAATGTGATTGAAAATGCTTGATAAAATTTATACTATATAATACTCTGCATAAACAAATAAATGTGATACATGTGATACAGTTAAATGTTTTAAGACCTGTACAGAGAGAAGCCATCTATATTGAATCAATTCTAATCCTATAAAAAACCACAATGTTAAAAATAACACTATTCCACTTATTAATTATTTGATGTTTTTGTTTTTCTTAATATTAGGAACAACAAAACCATATCCTGCTGATATCGTAGTTCAGTTCAAGGACATATATGCATTGATGGGCCAAAACGTGACTTTAGAGTGTTTTGCACTTGGCAAGTAAGTACAAGTACACTTTTCATTAACATGTATAGAAATACATTAATTTTTGTACTGTTTTAGGAAATAAATGATGTAAATGTTTAGCTATAAATATAAACATAAAATTGCCTTGAAAGCATGGCGGACCCTTAGCTCTTGTATCTCCTGTTTAAAGTCCTGTTCCTGATATCCGGTGGCGGAAGGTCCTGGAACCAATGCCAAGTACTGCTGAGATCAGCACCTCTGGGGCTGTCCTCAAGATCTTCAATATTCAGCTAGAAGATGAAGGCACATATGAATGTGAGGCTGAGAACATTAGAGGAAAAGATAAACACCAGGCAAGAATTTATGTTCAAGGTAGATATATTGTTTTAATTTTCTATAAATTTCATCAATATCTTATTTATAGCCATTTCCATACTTGAAAAACTAGAATTTAGTGATTAATAGTTTAACAACAGTGACATATATATTATGCAAAAAGATGAAATATTGGTCTTGTGTCTAATTAAGTCACACAAATGAGTTATAGATGTTATGAACTCATACTATTAGTGTCATAGTAACACCGATGGATTGATAGTAGTATTCTTGATAATTATCAGAAAATCCAATTAATGTAGCTTGTTGATACCCTTCATCGTTCTCTTTTTTTAATACTTTTTTATTTGTAGAATTTATGTTATGACTAAGTCTAAGCCACTGGTTTGCAAAGTTTAGTATGCCTCAGAATCACCTGGAGGGCTTGTTAAAACACAGATTGCAGGTTCCTGCCTTCAGAGTTTCTGATTTAGAAGGTCTATTTGGAGCTTAAGCATTTGTATTTCTGACAAGTTCCTAGGAGATAATGGTACTACTGGTCCAGAGACCACACTTCGGGAACTACTGGTCTAAGGAAACATTTTTCTTTGACATCTTCTTGGCACAAACATTGGATTCTCACACACAAAGATTAAATTATATTTGAGAAGATAGAATGTTGTTTTTCAGGCAACACTTGACTTTTCAGGTTGAAATCATCTCTGTAATGGTCCACAATATATAACTCGTACAACTGAATAAATGTCTAAGGCTTCAATAAGATCATCCATTTAAAGGACAGCATATATAGAGTGTCTTCTCAGAGAGGCAGACACTGTGATAAGAGAAAGGATAGTTAGATAAAGGAAATGTCCTTGAGAAATTCATACTATAGTCATACCATTTACAAAACCCCAAATTTATACAAACATATACAGGCAAATAAACATACAATTATATGTTTATAAACATAATTATCAAGAAAATTATGAGAATGAAATATGGAAATTTATATAAGATATTGATAAAATATATAGTGAGGATTACCTTAGCCACATCAAGATGAATGATAGGAAAAACTAGAGTTGATGTTTAAGCCGAATTGAAATACCAGAATAGGGAAGAGCACTGTGGCAGAGTGAAGACCACTGCCCCCCCACCCAGACCCCAGGCCTCTGTCTATGCAAGGATGAAGTAAGTCCTTCCAATGACCCAGCACATGCAGCCTCACTGCCACCATCCTGCAGAGTCCACTGGCATTGGGCTCATTTCACCGTTACCTTTTCTATTTCAATTGCCTGAAGAAGCCCTGGACCCCAAAGCCCCCTCACAGTCTGAACTTTAATACGCACACAGCTCTCACACGTCCTATTCAATCTCCATCTCCTCCCAATCTCCAACTTCTGAAGTCCTTGCACTGTGCTTTCTAGAACACATAGTCCACTATCATCAGAATTCCCTTTCTTCCCAACTCCTACTCTGAACATTGTCTCCGTCCTCTTACTGTAACTGAAACATGGCTCTCCCTTAAAGACACTGCTCATGCAGCCCTCTCAAGCAGTAGCACTGCTCTCTTTTCTTTTCCTTTAAGCATTCAGTTAACAGTCTTATGGCAGGTCAATCCCCCTCATCCCTCTAAGGTTTTCACTGTTGTCAACTCTCACCAACTACAGCACTTCCTGACTTCATAATTAGTGACATCAATATCAGCAAAGACTGTAACTATTTTTTTATCATTATAATTTTTATTATCACTGCCATCACCATTACCAATGCCACATCTTTTGGTTCTAAAGCTAGCAGAGAAATGTGATAGTTATTATTGCCATAGAACATATTCTCAAATGCATTTTATTTGTTTGTTTGTTTGTTTGTTTGTTTGCTTAACTATTTTTGGTTAAACTATTTTTCTAATAATTTAGCCTCTCAGTTCCTTTGGATTTCTCTCCTCTAGTAATCTTGTCCTTTGATCTACCTCAGCAGCTCACCTCCAAGGCCATCCTTTAGACTCTTCATTGTTACTGAAAATGCAGTCCCTTTAAAATCTTATTTTCAAACACTTCACTCTCTGACCACTACCTATCTTTCCTGCTCATTCTCTCTGGTACCCAGATTCCTCCAATCCTTTGACTCTACCGGGAACTATAATCAATTAATCTTACAAGATTTCAAATTTCTCTTACTTTCCCTAACCTCTACCCACCTCTTTCCTAAATTTGTGTTCAGTCATTATCATTCCTCTGTACAACCTCTCACTCAATCTCCTCTCTCAACCTGGTCTTATTACCTTCACAAAATGCTGACCCTGGAAAAATACAGCTTTCTGCCTCTCAGTTCACATCCAAAAACTTGAATGTGACTTGACGTAAACACTACCACACTGCTTGGTCCATTTTAAGTTATTTGTCACCAACTTTAAATGGACCTTTAGTGTTACTTGGCAATTATATTACATTTCCCCAGGTCAACTTACTTTCTCACTCTCTTGATGACCATTTCAGGCCTTCATGATTTCTTTCAAACCTATAAAACCTCCCCTACCAACTTTACTCTGTTGAGAACTTGGCTTCCTATTTTACAGAGAAAAGTAATTGAATTATAACATCTACAAGTTCCCACCCCATAGCTACCCAATACCTGCATCTCTACCCTTATCTATTAGTACGATAAATGCGGTTGCTATCTGAGGCCAACACCTTCATTTGTATACTGGATTCGACTTCTCTTACTTATTTAAGAATATTGTCCCACACCTGGTGACGGCCAGAGGGGAGGGGGCTTGGGAAGCTGGAATAAAGGGATGAAGGGTTAAAGAAGTACAAATTAGTAGCTGACAGACGGTCACGGGGATGGGGAGCATGGCATAGGGAATGCAGTTAGCATTAATGTAATGGCTAGGTGGAGAGCCAGAGGAGATAAAGAGCAATTAGTGGTGGTGGGGGCGGGGGGATCATTTTATAAACTATATAAGTGTACTGTATACTTAAAACTAACAATAAAATAAAAAATTTAAAAAAGAATATGTCCCAGCAGTCCCCCATCCCTCCAGCATAAGCAATGTTTTTTCTTCACTGGATCTATCCCATCAGTGTATAGTGGCTCTTGTTTCTTCTTTAAAATCTGCTTTTGAACTCTGGCTACTGCTCTATTTCTCTTCTTCTTGTCTCCCCTAAAAAGAAATAAAAGTCTTGACAGATTTATCTATACTCTAAAAATTGTCTTCAATTTTTTGCTCTCTTAAATGCACTCCAACTTGATTTTCATCCCCACTTCTCCATTGACACTTTTGTGTTCATGATCACCTATGACTTCCATGTAGCTAAAGCTGAGGGTCAAGGCTCAGTTTTGTCTCACCTGATCTAACAGCAGCAGTTGTCAGAGCTGATCCCTCCCTTTTTCACAATTCACTTTCTGTACTTGGCATCTGGAATCCACTCTTTGTTAATGTCCTCATATACCACTCTCATTCTCCTCCTAACTATTTACCCGTTTAACATTGGAATAATCAAGATTTGGCCTGAAAAATACTCTCTACTCTGAAACTCTGATCCAGACATTTTTCTTACATTCCAGACTTGCATATCTAATACCCCAACAAGATTCACTTAATACATATCAAATATACGTGGGTGGTCTCCTGAGGGAAGAAAAATTAGACCTCTTATATTTTTTTAAATAAAGCTGCCATTCTCTATCTGGTTTATAGAGCTTATAAACAAATTTTTATTCAACACATTAAGAAAACTACACCCCAGGTTCTCAGAATAAAGTTCTGAACTGTCTAATATCTAATTCTTTGGAAGAAACAAGGTGACAGAATAGATCTTTATAGAAAGTAATTTAAGGGAACTGTTATTTCTCCTTTACTAATGAGGCATACTAAGTTTTGGTCTAATCAACCAGAAGGGTATATAATTAAATCATATATAGAATATATCATGCTGATTCAATTATTTATTCTTCTCATTGTATTTTTTTAATGTGACATCTTTGTGTCACTTGTGTGAGGCCAAGGCAGGAATGGTGCTGATGTTCCTCTTTTATGTATTTCCAAGATTGTATACAAAATAAAATCTCTATCAATTAATGTAATAGTTATTAATATTCATTTTAAAAATTATCTCCATATGTTACAAACAAAATATAATAAGTGAAAAAATATACTAAATCATATTATATGTACTACATAATATACATGTATACATATATACATGTAATGTTTATGGGGTACAGTGAGATCATTAAAATGTTATTTATACACATTAAATAGTTTCTATAAGATATGTTTATTAATTTGGTCATAAAATGAATATACTCATTTTCGAAGAAAATTAAATAAAATATTACCCTCTAGTTAGGATTCTCTCCTACCTCCTTCATTTTATATTAATTTATTTACCTACATCTATTTGAAGTACTTAAGTAACTTAAACACTCAAAAAGATGATCAGATTGTTGATTTGCTTGCTATCTAGAAACATATTTTCTTTTGGGAAATTCCTAACATTTTTAAGCTTTCAATAGATCAGACCAACTAACGAAGCTGAGATGAATTTCACTCAAGCAGAGATTTTACTAATCATAGCTACTGTATGCAGTTTCTAATATCTAAATGATATTTAAGTGACCACATCATTTTCCTAATCCAGTGGCTACTAGCTGAAGTTACATCAAAAGAAAAATAGTATATACCCAAGGAAGTAGAAAAAAATTGAATCTTTAGCCCCAAAGGAAAGAGATAGTGTCACAATCAATTAAGACACCATTCTTTAAAACCCTAATTATAATTTTGAAAGACTTATGTTATTAAAAAAATATAAATTCTTTTACTGCTATTATGCTCAGCTTCCTAACATAGCATGGTTCACAAATAGAAAAATAATTGTGAATTGAATTATAGTTACTTTCTGCTATAATAATGTAGGATAAAGTTTTCTTGCAGACCAACAGAAATACAATTTCAGTGGCTCTAACACTGATTTTATGGTACACCCAAGAGCTGATGTAAAGAAAGTCAACTAAATGTAAAATTTGTGCTCAAGATTATGATAAATATTGAGACTTATATTTGACATTTACGATGTTCTCTACTTTTTAGCATTTCCCGAATGGGTAGAACACATCAATGACACAGAGGTGGATATAGGCAGTGATCTCTACTGGCCTTGCGTGGCCACAGGGAAGCCCATCCCTACTATCCGGTGGCTAAAAAATGGATATTCGGTATGTATGTTCAAGTGCTTTGCAGTTCTTGAGTACATGTTCAGGCGACATTTCACAGTGGTCCTGGGATGAACTTAGCAGGAGAATCAATAGCATAAGGTTACCTGGATCCTGAAATAAAGAGGTTTCCTAAAAAGAGCAAACAAAAAGTGAACATAAAGTATCTTTTTTTCAGCTTAAATAACTTCCTGTAATCTTATATCGACCTTCTTTCTCTTCTCTCTCTCCTTATTTTTTCCTATGTTCCACTTTTTACCCCTCTTTTTACTTATCCATCTCCACTACCTGATCTTGTCCTCTTTCTTGCCACTGTTTTCCTGACCTCACAGAAACAGAGGTAAGAGTGAAGGTCCTACCTTTAGCCTGGGGGACAAGTAGCAGCAGTGGGGTCCTTCTCTACCTTCCCACTGTAATCTCCCAGCTGGGCCAAGAGGGAAAAAGGTGGACTCTCAGCTCTAGGATGAATAGAACAAGAGCCACTGGGCATGGTAAGTGGGTTTTACTCTCCCATGCTGTGAAAATCCCACTCCACCTCATTTAGTTAACAGTGGGGGCAAAATAATGCATCTAAATGAAACCAAGCCAAACCTAAATGAAACCATATCTGCTAAAGTTTATTGAGGAAATGTGTTTTCCCTTGTGTTCTTTTCAGTATCATAAAGGGGAATTGAGACTGTATGACGTGACTTTTGAAAATGCTGGCATGTACCAGTGCATAGCTGAAAACACATATGGAGCTATTTATGCAAACGCGGAGTTGAAGATTTTGGGTCAGTATCATTTCTGGTTTTTGTTAACATTCAACAAGAAACATTAAAAGAATGATCATAGGGTATCTATATTTGATTTCACATTATTTTCTGTAATTGCTAAAGTTAAAAACTTTTAAAATGTGGTTTGAAATAGAATATTGTGTTTTTTTCCTTTCATTAAAGAACAGTAAATAAATTTGAGGTGACATGGAGTATAATAGTTTTAAAAAAAAAATTTTAATGGTAAAGCAAACTTTCCACATGCTAATTTTTACATAAATTATCCTCTGCTACATCTGGGCAGCCAAATATTGTCTGAAAATCATATATGACGATTGATACTTTCACAAGACATATAGACCCAGCCTAAGAGGATGATTCTTTAGCACATGCTAGCTTTATCAGTACCTAGGTCTCATACCCTACAATTGCTATATAAAACCTTCAGGACATTCCTCAAACCCTTTACCCCATCCTGACTTCTACTTTGAAAATCGAAAACATATATTTAAAATAGAATATTTCAACTTCCCACCCCTCATTCAAAACTATCTAAATCTTTACTACACTTGCCCTTTTATCTCTTCATCTAGAGGAAGAAATATTTCTTCTTCTAACAAAAATAATCCCTTCACCCTGATACTTTATCTTGCTATACCAAAGGAAAAGGACTTAAAATATTGCTATCACTACAAATTTAGTGACACCAAAAAAATTTGAAAGGAAATTAGATAATTGTAAGAAAGTATTAAAGAAAACTATCTTTACAAATAATTGAGGCCTTGTTAATTTTAACTTTCCCTGCCTCTTATTATAATGCTGTGGATCATGTCCTATCTCTTTCCCCCTAAAATAAAAATTCCCTGGTAATTCATTTAATCTAGTTTATTTAGGTTTCAAGCAAACATTCAGGTTTAAGCTTAACACCATACTGCTTTGGTATGAAATGCAGTAAAATCATTTTGACTCTTAGAGGAAGTATGAGGTGAGCTTGAATTCTTTTCCAAATTTAAACTTTCTATCTTCTATTCAAATTCCTTGTTTATCATCATATATTACAAAAGAATATGAAAATTCAACAGCTCAGGCTGAAAGACCTCTATAGTCAAGCCTAAAGTCATTCAATCATTTAATGACAAGGTGGAATTAAGCAAACTTTTCGGGCATTTTTAGCCTGAGAACAATATTCCTGGGCATCTTTACATTAATCTCAGTCTATTTTGTTTATTAACTTTAGGAACAGTGCTTCCCTCCTCTCTTTCCTTTCCTTATCTATCGAGTTAATTCGTTTATTCATCCACCACATATTTATTGAGTGTTTACACCAGATACTATTCTTTTAACAGACCCAGAAAAGAACAAAAGGACAAAAAAAAAATGCATGTTTTCTAAGTTGGAAAAAAATGTTCCCTTACTCCTTCCCACTTCTAAAATATATAGAAACATAGCCTGGATTCTATCACTAGAAATTCAAATATTAGATGAGTATGAAGTCATGTAAATGAACATACCAAATCAACTATTTTCTTGAAACTGAACTGATTCAAGAAAAGTTCTCATCTTCTGTATTAATTTTGACTTTTTAAATATCCTATTGCATTTTCTCTCATATTTTACAACCAGTATATCATCCACAATATTTACTGAGCCTCTACAAAATACTACACACTGAGTCAGGTGTACAACAGATTGGTTGCTTACTGATCTATTCATTGTCAATTATCAAAACTCAGACTAAAGAAACAATGGGCTAAACTATATCCATGCTTTGTAAAAAATATGTTCCTCAGACCAGCAGGAGCAGTAGCAACACTTGGTAGCATGTTAAAATTGCCAAATCTCATACATCCACCAGACCTACTGAATCATTTTATCCAGGTCCTCACATGATTTTGATGCACAGACAAAAACTGAGAATCATAGGGATAGATGACGATAAGTCAAGATCTGGAGAAATATATACTTAGAAAAAGCTCCAGAAAGAACACAGTTACAGGTGATCGAAATGTGTAGAAATAGATGAATGGAACACCGTACCTCTCCAAACCTCGCAGAGTCTGCTAGTAGACAAGGAGATTGAGGAATGAACTAAAGGTGGGGACCCTAAAGAAAGTTAGAGCATACCATCAATGGGGGAACTTTTTATGAGACTCTATGTCCTGTATTCATAATTATTGTTTGGTACTTTGAGATAGGGATAAGCTACAGGTAGATCATGCACTCCTCAATTAATTGGATCCATCATTGCCGTAGCTGTTTGTGGGTAGGCCCAAAAGGCAGGACTCTCTCTATTCTGACATCTCATAGTGTCTGTACACAGGTTATATAATAAAGGAGAAGTCATATTGTTTAATGAAAAAAGCTTGCAAATCACAAGGAACTAGATTCAAATGTGAATCTTACCTTGTTTTCTCTGCCTGTGCCACCTTTGGCAAATTATATAATCTTACTAGGTATCAGTTCTTTCATTTGTAAACCAGGGAGCATTCATTAAAAGTGTGATTGGGAGTATTAATTATGACCATATGTCAATATTAATAATAATGCTGAATTTCTCTAGCCTTTACTTAATTTGTGCAATTTAGTCAAAACAATTGAATCAGATGTTACTTTTAAGATAAATATGTATATATTATTTGACTGTAACTAAAACTTAAAATAATTAATCCAGTTATGACCAAGAATTCTACATTTAAAATTGATGAATTTTTGGTAAATAAAATATACCTAATAAAGGTATTAAATAAAAGAAAAAGATATTACTATTAGGTATGGAATGTCTATTGTTCATAGCTGATAATATTTGGTGAGATTAATTTTTTCTGTTGATTAGTAATCAAAAGGAAATAAACTATGTATAGAAGGATTTTTTATTTTAGCAAAAGAGAAAAATAAAAATTTTTCTTTTAGCTTTGGCTCCAACTTTTGAAATGAATCCTATGAAGAAAAAGATCCTGGCTGCTAAAGGTGGAAGAGTTATAATTGAATGCAAACCTAAAGCTGCACCTAAACCAAAATTTTCATGGAGTAAAGGAACAGAGTGGCTTGTCAATGGCAGCAGGTCAGTTCAGAAAATAGAAAATTCAATTGGAATTCACTATTTGGGAAAGTTTATTTTATAAAGGATTTCTTTTCTTATTAGTAATGTACATGTTCTTTGTTCCAACTTTTCTCCACAGAAGATACTGTAGTTCTAAGATGAACAGAAATACTTACCCATCTCTGTCAGTATTTATTATAATTAGGGTTTAATTTTTAGGCTTCTATAATTAATAATGAATTTAGAAAACTAAAGCTCAGAGAATCTTGGTAAATTGCCCAAGGTCACAGAAATAATGAGCAATGAGAAATAAAATAGGATCTCTCTAACTTATTTTTCCCCTAACAAGGACATCTATATCCAATCACATGTGATTTAATTTTATGCAATTAACCTATTAAATATTTCAGTAGGAAAATAAAAAAAGATGACTTTAAAATACAAGTCACTTCTTCAGTGAACAGAAAATTCTCATTTACCTAATAAGTGGGTCATCTACTTGTGGCATTGGGACAAAACAAAAAGCATGTGATTTGCATAGATTATTAATATACAAGCCACACTAAATGCTTTTTATAAGTTTCCTTGAAGAAGTTATGGTTATATTGAGTACAAATTTTGAGGAGGAGAAAGTCAGAATGGGAAATAGGAGGAATGTGATATGAAGGTGGGGAGCAGGAAATATTCCAGGCAGTCAGAAAAGCATGTGCAAAGGCCCTTAGGCAGAGGGTATAGGATGTGTAAGGAATTCAGGAACTGAAATCAATATGTTTGTATTTCTTTGTAGCCATGGAAATGATAGTCAGTCCTAACTTCAAAGTCTGAATTGAAGTTCTGAGATCACATTTCTGGAAGACCTAAGCTCATTTCTTTCAGGACTGTGACTGGTTTAAGTCTGTCCCATAGTTTATAAGTCATTTTATGGTGCCATGTGGAAAACCACTTGCTTCAATTAAACTCCATGTAGTTCATTTATTCAAAAAAAGTTGATTAAATGCCTACTCAGTGATCTCACTACATAATGAGTTCTTGGCACATTCAGAAGACTTTTTTTCCTAATAAATGAGTTAATTGACATATTACCAATTGAAGACATGGCCCCATACAAAGCAGATTCAAATTCCTGACATAAGGATATTACCAGCTCATGAAAAGATAGACTGAAGTCAAACTGAAGTATGCCAGATGAAATATGTATTAGGAAAAACATCTAGGAAGAGGGATAGGATGGGGAATGGCAAGATGGCAGCAGTGCTGTGTGTTGGTGCACATGTGTGCCTGAATGTATGCAATGCTAACTAGAATTATCAGGCAAAGCTTTCCTGAACATGCCACTGTGCAAAAACCTGAAGGAAGTGAGGAAAAAATTGTGAGATTGTCCAGGGCCTAAAAGGGCAGTCAGAGGACCGTGGTTTTTACTGTGCGTGAGTTGGAAAGTCACTGAAGGGTGTTGAGTTATGGAGTGACATCACTGAGAAGAGTGACATGATATGACTTGTGTCACTTATGTCTTCATGTCTGGCTGACACGGGGAAAAGAAACTACTAGAAGGCAAGTGTAAAAGTGGGAGGGCAGTTAGAAACCACTGTAATAGAACAAGAAAAAGATGGCTTTCTAAAACAACTTTTAATGCTGAGAAAGAATATTATAAACAAAGAAAACAATGTTTCCTCTTAAAAAAATCTTACTGTCAACTAATTTGTGTAAAACGTGCTAATTGAAATATATGTGTTTATAATCTAAGACAAAAAAAATAATAAAGTATTTCAGTAAATTAATTTTATGAATCATGTATTTTTTTCATTTCAATAGAACACTCATTTGGGAAGATGGAAGCTTGGAAATCAATAACATTACAAGGAATGATGGTGGTATCTATACATGCTTTGCAGAAAATAATAGAGGGAAGGCTAATAGCACTGGAACTCTTGTTATCACAGGTAAGAAAGCATTTGATTAAAATTTTTGTTTGCTTGTTTTTGTTTTTTACTGTTTGTTTTAGTTTAACATTGTTAAATTTATTTATGCAACATCATTTTGCTCTAAGCTTCTAAGACAATCTGCATATTGATGTTTCCATTTCAAAAGTCTTCTGGGCAAATCTCTTGCTTGATGAAATTGTTTCTGGAATTTGAATGTGAAAACATCTTATTCCTTTGCACAGAGAAATCAAAATATATTGATTTTTATTCTTTTAATGTACCAGATCATATGGTATCTCATATTTTTGTGCTTTACTTCATTTTAAAATGTGCAGATCCCACACGAATTATATTAGCTCCTATTAATGCTGATATTACTGTCGGAGAAAATGCCACCATGCAGTGTGCTGCTTCCTTTGACCCTGCCTTGGACCTCACATTTATTTGGTCATTCAATGGCTATGTGATCGATTTTAACAAAGAGAACATTCATTACCAGCGGAATTTTATGGTACGTGTTCTAAGTTTCATCTTACTAACATCTCCAGTGACCCCTATGTGTCTGCACTGCAACTTCTGTTACTATAATCATTTACATGAGACTAAAAAACACAGGGGGAAAAAAAAGTTTTTCATGGGTCTCCTTATAGTAATTGTAGTACTCCCGAACCTTTCTAAAAAGTGGCCAGCCCTGAGGATTTTGGTAGAGATATTAATCAGTAAATATTCTTTGTACTTTAGGTTCATTTTCCCTTTAATTAAAATATAATTTTATATTGATGTACTACCCCTCAGTATATCTATACTATAGGTTTTAGTGCCTTCACATTAACTTTAAATAAAGAGCATAGAACTTATCTTTTGTTAGAATAATCCATTTAAGACATTCTTTGAGGGTAAGAAATAGACAAAATATATTTGTGGGAAGGTTTGGAGAACAAGTCCATGTGATTTGAAAAGGGTTAAATGTTTGTGTTTTATTTTCAGAATAGGAACACTCTTAACAAGTCCTGTAATTAAACAATGATGTCTTTGTATAGAAGTAAAGAAAACACAGGAAAAGACTAGGAAGTGATGCAGGAATAACAACTTACTTAGAAACATTACTGATGCATTGATTGGGTTGTCTAGTTTACAGTATATTTAAAAAGCAAATAGAGCACTACTCACACCAGTTTGCTCTCAAGAAGGGTGATTTGGAGTTTAAAGACCTATGTCGAATATATGCTTAGTTAAGAAAACTTTAATTTTAATTTAAAAGTCAGTTATGAATATAACAGTAAAAGTTTGGATTTGAGTTCTGAGTGATGAAATATTTAAGATTTTTAAGTCCTGTGAAATCTGAAGATTGACATGTATATACTGTAATAATATCATGCATTCAAATATTCTAGCTGTTTTAAAAAATTATTCTAAAACTTTGCACTTTAAGACCAAAACAAGTTTCAAGTCAGGTTGAGTAAGAACACTTTTAACTAGATGGAAACATTTCTTCCCAAATTTTGATTAGCTAGAGTCAGAGAGTAACTATCGCAGCATCAATATTTATGCTTTCCATATGTTAAATGTAATTCTATTTCCTTTCTTTTTAATCTAACAGATTTAGCTATAACTGTCAATCTAAAATCAATCCACCAATTGTCTTTTGGTTTCTGAACTAAACTTACATTTAAAAAAATAACAACTTGGATTTGGCAGACAACTATTTTAACATTATACCATGTGATATGTTTTTTCTTATATGTCTGAAACTATATTGATATACTTAATCATAACCACGCCAAAAACTAGTATAATTGATACTAATATCTTTAATAATTTCTTCAAATTGTGTTTTATTTTTCAAGAAAAGCAAAGGGCCCTCACTTTTTACTTATTTTAAGAAAAACTAAAGTGAGCTAAACAGTGATCTTATTTTAAAAACTAGATGAATTTTCTTAGTTCCTTGGTGTTATAAATTTATTAAGTCCCAAAATACAACAACCATAGTTTACATAAGTAGTCAGCTGCAGTGAAGTCTATGTAAATAGATTTGGGATTATAAATTGTCCTAAATTAAGCTGAAACTTTATGTGAGGAACCTCTTTATGGTCTCTAAAATAATAGTTACATAGTGTTGATGTAAATAAACATTTCAAAAAAAAAAAAGAAATTAAGGAAGAAAGGGAGAGAGGGAGAAAGAGAAACGAGCCCCTTGCCTTAACAAGAGAGGAGAATAAAGAAATTGCTAAAATAGTAATTAAGAAATTAATAATAAGTTAGATCATAAGAACATAAAAGGCTTTGACCATCACTTACTATACTTTCTTCTTTTGCACAAGATAGCCACAAATGTTCATGTATTTGCCCCTCAGCTAATCCAGAGCAGAATCCTAACTGCAGCCCCGTGCTCTGGATTTGCCAATTTAGATTTCAGTTCAGTCCACCAAATAATGATCTACGAGTGGTAGAAAACATAATTGCAGGCTAAATATGAAACTTAATTGAGTAAAAATATCAAATGCACATCTTTAGTACCTTATAAGTGGACAGATGGATTCAATTCTTTAAATACCAAAAGAGAAAAAGAAGAAGAATATTTATTTTAAAGTAAATTATTCAACTTCATTCCATCTTTTGAACCTAAGAAACCTAATAAAGCTTTCCTTCATGCCTTTCTTCTCTTTTAAGGCAAACTTCAAAGTCAGATTTCACTGCTAGATGTATGACACAAAGTATGAGTAAAAACACCATATGTGTTTGATCTACGTTTTAGAAGATAATCATAATGATTAGTAATTGATTCTGGGGTCACTTAATAGAACACTCTCAAGAGTGGCTCTTCCAAACTAAAGCTTAATGTGTGAAAACATAATGGGGATAGCAGGTATTGGCAACAGCAAACACAAAGGAAGGAACATTGCTGATTGCATTTGTCTATTATTCCAGTTGTACAGTAAAAATGTCAATATATAATTTTTCCTGGTTTCTTAAATAATACTTTGATATTTTATTTACTTCTGGCAATATTTCAATAATTGAATATCATTTATTCATTTAAAATATTGTACCGAGTACGGACCGCAAGTCAGAAAAATTGAGACACCGAGATGACTGAAACGATGAATAACACAGGCCCTGATCTGAAATAAATCAGAGATACTCCGTGAATTTAAAATTCAGAAGTAAATGTTTAGGTAGCTTTCATAGTTATAAAACTGATGTCATTATCATCATTATAATTTAATTATTTTAATTGTTAAAATTAATATCAGAAGCTCTAATTAATGAACAGAGAATATAGAATTCAAAATTTAAACTTTTTAATTAAAAAACTTGTTTTTATTTTACAATTTAATTTTTAATAAGAAATTTTATCCAATAATCAAGTGTGCTTTAATTTTAGCTTGCTATTCTTGATTTTGACCACTCCGTGGCAACCTTGCATAAGGTTTCAAATTTCACAGTCTGGAATAATTATTTATGAAATTGAAAAATAATGTATTTCCCATATGCTTATATCTAAGATTTGTGATTATAGATGATTCTAAAATTTCTTTTAATCCTTTTTCCAATTATATTCATATAACTATCAGGAAAAAGTAACTATACATTTTTGAAGATGTGCATTTCTTTTAAGAATTTATAGTGAGCAAGAAACTAGACTTTTGGTGGTGAACATGCTATACTGCATACAGATATCGAATTATATTATACACCTAAACTTTATGTAATATTATTAACCAAAGTTACCTCAATAAAAAAATAAATAAAAGAATTTATAGTGAGCACCAAAAAGGTAAAAATAACATTGCCATTATATTTAATGATCCTGCTTTATGTAAAACTCCTATGAATCAATTTTTAAAATGCAACTATTAATTTTTAAAGTGTAAGTAAACAATACTGATTATGGAAAGACATTAAGAAGTTAAATATCTAATTTACCGGTCATGTCATTTATTTTTTCATTTGTTCAATAAATATTCATTGAGTGTTATATTATTACATAATCAGGGTCAATAAATGTTTTATTTAAACTTAAACTTATGCATAGAAGGATATTTAGAATATATGATCATAAATTTAATAACCTCGAAGTTTTGTTACAATGAGCTATTAAAGCATTTTATCTGGCATTCTTTTATTCTAAATCATGTGGTAAATACATAAAATGTTTAAGTCCAACTATACAATGGCTCCTATTTTGATTTTTAATTCAATTACTACTTATTCTTAAATACAAAAGGTAGTGTCATTTTACTTATCAATTTAATTTATAATTCCTCTTGTTCTAGAAAAGACAATCCCTCTTTTTCAGAGGCTATACCACAAACAGACCTGGGCTCAAGGCTCTATTTTTTTTTTTCACTTCTATTCTGTGACTCTGAGCCTATGATTAAACCTCTCT
This sequence comes from Pteropus medius, assembly GCF_902729225.1. Classification (NCBI taxonomy): domain Eukaryota; kingdom Metazoa; phylum Chordata; class Mammalia; order Chiroptera; family Pteropodidae; genus Pteropus; species Pteropus medius. The sequence goes on along the minus strand of NW_024349519.1, from coordinate 7,038,752 downwards.
AAGCCTCAGATTTCCCCTTCTGAAAAATTTTATTAATAATTCACTTACTTCATTCAGGTTACATCATTAGGTTTGTAAAACCAGTTACTTCACAGTATTTTTTGTGAGGATTCGAATGCCTATAAAGTGCTTGGCACAAGATCTGGCAGATTATGATTATTATTTATACTCTTTATAATAGAGCAATTATTCCCTACAGAAAATTTCAAAAGCTTTTGCCAGATAGTTTTTGCAGGAGGGGCGGTACAGATCTCATTTTTCATAATATAATTCTCGCATTGCTTGCTGTGCTTGATAGCTAGTCTAAGACAAAAATTCTCTCTATTTACTTGCGAAGGGCAATGGAGGAGTAATAAATAGTCAACATTTATTGAGTATATACTGTTTGATCAACATGGAATTAAATGTTTTTTATGTATTTCTCAGTTGATTTTCACAGCAATCCTCTATGGAACACACATTATTGCAATTTTTCTCTATTTGAAAGGTAAGGAAATTGAGGATTAGAAAGGTTAAATAACTTGCCCAAAGTAATCATCCAACTAGCTAGTAGCAAAGAGAAGATTTGAAACCGCGTGGTCTGACTGTAGGCTCTGTGCTCTTTACCACTTCAGTTTTAAATCTATTGGTTAATATTCACGTCTATATCTATTTAGATAGCACCACTTCTGTTATTTAAAATACTGTACTGTTCAACTCATAATTTGTTCTATAATCTTGTTTAATGAGCCTTTTATGCTCGCTCAAGTTTATCCAAATTACTCCCTTTTTCCTATACTATTAGCTACGTTTGCAATACATTGTAAATCAAGTCTATAGTCTCAGGTGGTCTAACTATGAAGTTCTGGGCAATTCTTAATGATCACCTTTAGGTAGGTAGGTATATGTTTGTGTTTGCAAGTATGTGGACATGCATTTATTCTGACTATATTGACAACACCATTTGCAACAGAAGAAGACAGATTTCTTACCCTTAGGCTATTTTTCCTTTTTAAGAAAATATTAATTATACTGAACATGTCATAAAAATATGTTAAATATGAGACATATATATTTCATACTAGAATCTGTTATAAACTTAGACAGAAATTTCGCTTCTATAAGAAGTGTGAAGAGAGAGAGAAAAAGAAACAGTAATAATAAAGCAAAAGTCATTTTTTCTTCAAGTTTACTGTTTATCTGCTCACCGTTGGAGATTGTCTGGAGTTATGGGGCAGTATGTTGGAAGAGGAAAGGCAGGTTGAGCAGTAGTCCTAGCAAAGGCAAAAATCAAATTAGAGCTAGGGACAGCAGAGCAGGAGACTGAGCAGGCACAGTGATATGATAGAAGTGCTTAAGCAGGGGTTTTAAAACAGGACCCCGGGAGACTTTGGCCATATGTGGAGACACTTTTGACTGCCACGACTGCAGGGTATTTGGAAGGCTGTGTATTATGGGCATCTATTTAGCAAGACTGCCGTTAAACATCCTGAAATGCCCAGGATATTGCCCCACAAGAAAGAATTATCTGGTCCAAATTGTCAAATGTGCCAACATTGAGAAACGCTGATCTCAAGGGAGATAAAAAAGAGATTTAGGAATAAAGGGATTGGCCACTGAAAGGTTTTAAGCATGATGTGTTAGAAACAAAGAGAAGTTATATTGTTTTAATCATATGAGCATGCTGAAGACCAAAAAAAATTTATGAGGGTAGATTAAGCATTTTTCAAAATAACATGAGAAGTAGAGGATAGATTTCATGTGTTTTGTGAATTTAAGAATCATACATTTTAATGAGCAGTGAAAGAGAAAAACATGTAAAATGTATATATTTCCCTGTCATAGTTCTGTAAACTACACAAAACTGATAAAGCCATTCTACCTGGGGCCAAATCTTTTGTCTACTCTTATCAGTAATTAATTGGAAAAGAGGTAGAGAATTCTATCGCATCTCTCTTTTTGCATGGCTGTCTGAATGTATAACTTTTCTGATCTCCCTTTCACTACCCTAATAGCCTTTACTTACACCTAACTATTGTCTTTTATTTGCTCTTTTTCATTAGTAAACATGGAGGTAGGTATCTATGTTTGCTAGATGTGTCTATAGTTTGGTAAGCTTCTTTAGATCACCACACTTCCAGTGCAGAAACGACGTGAGCCAAAGTTACTCTCTAGTATAGCATCCCATAGTCCAGTTCTTAGTAAGCATGTGTTGATGATAATGCTAAATAAATGGAATTTATATATGGAATCCATACATAAATGGAATTTAAATATATCACAGCAAACATTTGTTCTTCAGAGATGCATTAGCTTGGGTGAATCTCCAAAAAGCCTTTACATCAAAAATTAAAGAGCCATTTGTTTTCCATAGAACTCTTCGCATACTTAAGCATTGTTGCAGTAATTATTTTGCCTCCTTATTCTTGTATAATACAGTAAATATTTAAAATAAAACTAGGAGAAAATAAGCATATAAACTTGGTGTCAGGAATTTTAATATTTTTACAACACAGACTTTGATGTTTTACTTTGGATATCACATTAACTGCTATTTTGCCATTAGCTGTTATATCCCCCGCACCCCGCACCCCCCCCAAAAAAACCTACCTAGTTTTTCCAGTTTGTTTCTAAGAATAGAACATTATCTAAAGATCTAGATTTTTGTTCTGGTTTTGCCATTGAAAAGTTATATAACCTTGAGCAAACCAGTTACTCTGAGCCTCATGCTTTTCATGTTATATGAGGAAGTTGGGCTACATAAGTTTTGAAAAACAACAAAAAGTTTTTAGCAGCAGAGTCTTTCTTGCCAAGAAAATTTAAATCTGAACTCCAATAAATAAAACTGATGAAGGTGAGATTTCTCTGATTGAAGAAATTTTGTGCATGTATATGTGCACGAATAAGAGACTACATAGCCAAAAGCCCTAACCACAGGGCCTCTCATTTCTTTCTCTCAAAAACAAAAACAAAAACAAAAAAACCTCCTCATTCTGATCCCTCCCTTCTACCAAACCGTCCATGAATGTCTTTAGAACTCTGACGCTAATGAGAAATCATTTAGAAACCATATGAATTAAATGATATCCAAGTTTACTTTCATCTAAAATATAGGTTCTAAATCCAAAACTTTGATGTTTTTGTCCAGTATTCAAAATGCTTAACAGAGACCTCAAGAAAATGTCTTTCTTTTTGAATTTTAATTTAAAATGAGCCAATTGATCAAAATTGGACTCTATAACCATCAAAACAGTCAAATTTAGGGATGTTCAAGATTTTCATTCGTTCTATAAATACTGAGTGCCTACTTAGTAATTATCCTTGAACACTTCTCTAATTCGCTTGTTTTTATATTTGCAATAACATTATTTTTATAAATTTTTGAAGTCATATCTTTTTAAATTTTTTACATTCAATATTCATGCTGGTGCATTAATTAAAATAACACTAACTTGAATATTACATAATATTAAGAAATTAGTGTTAATTATGTGTGAAAATGGTTTTGTGATTATGTAGGAGAATGGCCTTATTTTTTTGGAGAGTCAATGTAATGCTCTGAGGAATAAAGTATGATGGCATCAGTAATTTGTTTTTTAAAGGTTTAACAATAGATAGGTAGTAGATAGAGAAAAGGAAAGATAGAACTAGCCAGCTAGGTAATTAGATAAAGCAAATACAGCAGGGATTATAATTATTGAATCTAATTGGTTGGTATACAAGTAGCCATTATACTATTCTTTCTATTTTCTTATGTTTAAACATTTAAATAGGTTAAACATTTAATAAATTACTAAATAAAATAATACCATATTGTATTCTTCCTCTTATGAGAAAGTATCCACTTTTACATGACAGACTCTATGGACTTAAATCTTACTATCTGATCTGTAAAGCATTACTTTAGAAATAGCTCGACCTAGTGAAACCAGGACTACATATTAGCTATTAAGCCTTTAACCAGTAGCTTAACTCAAAATCTCAAATTCCTTGTCTCTAAAATGAAAATATTAATAGTATCTTTGTATTATAAAAATTAAATAAGAAAATGTATGTAAAGTAGCTAGCACATTGCCAGATAGCTAAAAGGCATTTAATAAATTAGATCAGGTATTAGGAGAGGTTCGGTAATAGTGACAGCCATGGCAGTAGCAATAGCAGAAGTAGTAGTAGCAGTCTTAATAGAAGTATTTGTAGCAGCTCGTAAGCCCAGCATTTCTTGTTCCATATAAGGTAGAAGCCTTTTTGCTTCACTTTGAACGTCACTTTATCTATGTGGAAATTAGAGCAATAGTACTCTAGTTGCTATAATCCTTAGCATCTCTTTTCTTGAAGATTGGGATGTATATTGAATGTTTCCAATATGTAGGCAATTGTTTTATTTTTCATATTTGTTGACATCTTGTGTTAGGATTTTGACAGATTAAGTCTCTGTGGCTTGAAATAATTCTGTTGGTATCCCATCTATCCCTGGAGAGTTACTTCTCTGTAATTTCAGGCAGGGTTCTTTGGAAAAGATGATAATGCTGGAGAAAAAAATAGAAGGCAGCAGAAAAAGAGGAAAACCAAATATGGGATGGATTGACTTCATAAAAGAAACCATAAGTATGAGTCTATAGGAGCTGACCAGGGCTGTTGAGGACAGGATATTATGAACACTTCTTATTCATAAGGTTGCCAGGAGTCACAGCCAACTCAGTGGCACATAACACCCTAATATTAGTAGCAGCAGTAGTATCCTATTTGCAGCAACAGTAGTAACAGTAGTAGTGGTTATAGTTATGGTAGTATTGTTTCCTCATCTCTAAAATATGGTTAAGAATAGTACCTATCTCATAGTGCTGTTGTTAAAAGCAAGTGAGTTTGCACACTTTAAAGCATTTATAATAGTTCCTGGCACCTAGAAATTCTTTACTAAACATTTGCTGTTAGTTGTCTTGGTGATGGTGGTGTTAAAGTTTGCAGTTGCATATAATGAATTTGCTGTAGTTATTCCTTCTTTAATTTAACAAGCTAAAATTAAAAAGAAAAAAATTTATTTTTCATAGATATAGCATGTATTATACATATATATAATAATTTTTTGCTTATATTGGGATATTCTCTTTAAAGGATATGCTTTCCTCCAACCTTCTATATTTGCCCCTTTATTCTGAATTTCAACAGAACAAAAGAGATGTTTCTGTTGATATGTAGCCATCACGAGCTCTACACTTTATCTAGACCTTGTATGTACCATATTGTACTGTATTACTTTGTTCATTATGATTATTTAAATTTGTTAATGCAACTTAGTAATTTAGTTTTATTAATACTGCTAGAATAGTTTTTCAGAGTTAGCTCATGATGGAGAGAGAAGGAAGAAATGGGCATTTATATGTGGGACATCTTTTGATTTAAACTGGGAAATTTCTAAGTGGTAAACCACATATACACTTTGGAACATCCCTGAGCTCTGCTATCACAATTTCCAGTATGTGATTCAACTCTCCTAATATGAAGGGAAGGATTTTGTGATTCAGCCAAACCGTGGTTTTTAGTGAAAATATAGAGAGCATTCGTATCTAATTTGTGGCTAGAATGTGCTGAGGTCCATGATCTTTACTTGCTTCGTAAGCGTTCTGTCGGCCACTAAGGACCTCAACTTCTGAGGTATGAAAAGTGCTAGTACCATTTATAAAAACTTCAGGAAAGCTTTTATACATGCACAACTATATTGGAAGTGACACAGTATCTTTTTCCTTTGCTTTCTTTCTGAGGCATTTCAATGCCACACCTTTGCCAAATATAGAGCAAATGAGAATAAATGCTAAAGTCACTTATTATTGCCTTATACAAGTAGGCCTATCATTACCCACCTAAGTCCTAATGTTTAAAAAAGAGCTGAATTTTAACATGTTTACCATTAAACTTTTAGAATAGTTTAATTAAAAGATTTTAGGAGTTTACTCTGATGATTTAGTAAGTATAAATTCGATATCATATTTTGACATAAAATAGTTTGTGTTTTTTATTACATGTGAAAAGTGTAAAAAGAATGACCCAATTATTGCTCTCAGAATAAAATAAGTAAATAGCAATATGTTTTAAACTTTGAGTAGGTGAGAAAAGGAGCAATTTTATTTAAAGAAAAAGATAATTAGGTATACAGCATACAAGTATTTTACAAAGAGCAATTACAGTGCCACAACTTGTGTGTTTTTATATTATTTTTCTGCCTTCAATTTTTAAATTTAATATTGAATAAAAATTTTTAAATTTTTAAAGAGTGTGTGTGTGTGTGTGTGTGTGTGTGTGTGTGTGTGTTTTAATTCCAATCTGACACATAGCTCATTGAAAGAGTGGGAGTTTAACAATAGGATTCTCTTTCATTTAGACACACATGAAGCAACCAAAGTAGTAAGTTCACCTAATGAAAGCATATAATAGAATTAGTGCTTTTTATTTTTGTGCAAACATTATTTTTCCCAAATATAACTATTATATGTCATAATAGTTTAAAAATATTTTATTTAATATCTTTCTACTAATGAATATTTAATGTCAAAGTACAATGCTATTAAGGATGTCAAAGCACATTAAAGCAATCTTTTACAAACATATAGTGTTTAAATTATTTTGTTTTAACATAATTATTTTAAACTTTTCCACTAGAAAATTACTCAGAAATATGTGTCAATTAGCCTTTATGATAGCTCAAGAAAAACTCTTTTATTATTACCTTCCCCATATACACAATTTTAGACTTTTTCTTTCAATAGTTTTTTAAATAGAGTTATAAATAGTAAAGTAACATTTCTTTACCTCCTCTCTTAGAAGAATTCTATTTAGTGTAGTATGAGGAGTTAGGCCAGGTACAAAGTTGAGCACAGTCCCCAAGATCATTTTCACTTCTGAGATCAACTAAAAGTTCCAGGGATTGCCAAAACCACCCTCAGCTTTGATTTTCTGGAAGGAACTCGCAGAACTCCCTGAAAGCTATTATATACTCAGTTTTTTACAGGAAAAGCATACAAATTAAAATCAGCCTAGGGAAGAAGTACATAGAGCAGAGTCCAGGAGAAGTACCAAATACAAAGCTTCCATTTTTCTTTCTCCATGGAGTCAAGATGCATTACTCTATCAGCGTTGATATGTAGCAATATGCACAAAGTATTGCCAACCAGGGAAGCTTACCTGAGCTTTGGCATCCAGAGATTTTATTGGGGCTTAATCACATGCATAATTGATTGATTACCCAAATAGTTAATCTCAGTCTCTAGGCTGACTGATACCACATGACCCAAAGCTCCTGCCCTGATTCCCAATGTTGTTTCTGGCAAGGCCCTACTGTAAAACTAGATAGGTGTGGCTAACTCCTATCCTAATCACACTATTAGACAGTCTAGTATGGCCCAAGATACCCAGGCTAAGAAAGACACATCGATTATCTTTCAGAAGCTGAGGACAAATAGCAGGCCTCTCTTGGGGTGAGGTCAAATCTTTGCAAAACATATGGATTGGAAAAATGCATTTCCATTTTCTTATATATTACTTGCATTCTTCTTTCTATAAATTTGTACATTATTCCTAAAATATTTATATTTCTTCATGAAATTAGTGTATAAGTAATTTGAAGTATATTATTAATGGATAAAAATAGTTATGGATAACAATAGTTGTTTGCAGATAACAATAGTTGTTCTCAATTCAGCTATTTTAACTTACAACATATCATACCTGACAAAAAAAATATGATATTACTAAACAAATTTAATAAAAATACTTTAGGTAATAATATTTATTAATTTTTATGTAATATTTGTTGAATTCCTCCTGCACATCAGATATTACAATAATTTATTTGTATGTAATAATAAATAAGACCTAGTCCTTCTTCAAGGAATTACAGTTTAGTAGAAGAAATGGACAACTAAACAATTATAGTAGAGAGATAGTTACAATGAAAATGTACAAAAGGCAACCCCTAATCCAGATTTTGGGTTCTAGAGAAGAAAGAGGCATCTAAACTGTGATTTGAAGTTGGCCAAGTTACAGAAGTGGGAGATGCAGGAATCCAGACAATGAAGTAATATGCACAAAGATAGGCAGGAAAGAAAATAAATGGTAAAGTATAAGGTGTTCACAGTGGCTAGGACAATGGAGGTGGGTAAGGAGGTGATCAGAGGAGGGAGCAAGAGTGTATATGTCATCCTGACACCAAAATAAGTTTCATTCTGTGCTTATGAAATGCCATAATTGTCATGAGCTATATGAACTTGCTAACCTAATTCTACTTTTAGCTGAAAAGAAGTAAACATGCATTATCTTAAGAGCAGCTGCCAGAATTCTTGATAAGCAAGTTGACGAGTTCATTCAAACAATGTATATTTAGTGTTGTTATGTTCCTGGCACCGTTCTGGTTCCTAGGGATAGAATACATATGGCTATACACATATGTAACACAGGTATACAATGCTTAACAAAACAGGTATGTTTTCTCCTCCATTAAACTTACAGTCCTCCAGGGAGACAGACTGTAATCATATAATTGTACAAATATTTCATTGCACTTGAGATAATAATACTATGTAGGGTAAAAGGTGCTATGACAAAATATAACAGAAAATAGAAAGACTTGCTGAGGAAATGACTTGAATTGGTATTGTTGGAGAGAGGATAGTGTTATTTAGGTGACCATGGTAAAGGAGTGGGGTACGAGGGGATCACATTTCAGGACAGGAAGCACCAAAGAAAACGCGAGATCAGAGAGAACAAGATACATTTAAGGTTCTAAAAAGGGAAAGTTCTTCTGGAGAACAGTGTAAGCGAAACGGTGGCACTTAAGTGAGCTGAAGTATTAGACAGAATCTACAGAATGGAGCCAGGTGGGCCCGTATAGCTCTTAATGTCTTTTATTCCAGGGAGGGGAAAGTTTTTAGAGGTTTCAGTTTGTATTTACAGAGAGGGACAATTTGATCATATTTCCCTTTTTAAAAGGTCACTCTGGGTGCCAAGTGGAGAAAAGAGTAGAGTGGAACAGGGACGGAGCTCGTGACTACATAGAACATAGTAATTCAAGGAGAGGTATTGGCAGCTTCAACAAGGGCAAAGGCAGTAGTGATGGAAAGGCATGGATCAATTCCAGTATTTGTGATGGACTAAAGAAGAGAATGGCTTGAGAATGGCCTCAAAATTTCTGGAAAGTGTGTTATCATAGATGATTAGAAAAGTTGAGTGTTTCGGGAAGAAAAGTCAAATGTTATTAGAAGTCAAATAAAGTGAGTTGAAAAAATAGGAACCAGATTAAATGGATTGAGGAGTAGGAGGTAAAAAAATGGAAAAAAAAATATTTTAAAAAGTAAGGTTTTACAAAATAAGCATCATCAGAAATCAAGCAGCCATCAACGAATTAAGCAGCTTAACATGAGGAAAGAATAATTGCTTCTAAGGGATAGAATTGAAGAACCGAAAGAAGTAAGAGATGGGAGTGGAGTGGGCACTGGGAAAGATGAAGGTCACTGAGAAATCCCTCTAACAATACAACCAGCAGGGCTTTTAAGAATAGAACTGTGGAATGGACTATAACTCTTAGTGTTGATTTGCCCTACCTTGTGGAATACAACCAGTTCCATCACCTTCAATTCTTCAGTAAACCTACTTTAGTACTAGAGTATACTTTGTGTTAGTAGATTTTATGACAAAATAGAGAAGGGCTGCATTTATAGTCTGGGGCTCATTGGATTGAGAAAGAAAACTGACCAAGAGAACAGAAGGAAAGAACTCCCGTACCCCAGGAATTTACAGAAAGCTTGGAAACTGAGTTTTTAGCCAATCTAGATCTCAAAGAACAAGAAGACCCCAATGGACATTAAATTGCATAACCTCTAGCTATGTTTTTACTAAAATTGACTAATATTTAGAAACAGGATGAGTGACCATTTACCAGTTCTTTATATGGAGATAGTAGTATTCTATTACAATCAACTAAATCAATCTCCTCAGATTATAAATAGCTATTATTATTAACTTTATTAATCAAACCAGGATTGCAAACCTAAACACTTTCCAAAATCAACAGGGAATTTAAGATATAAAGGGGCCACTGGCAGAACCTATGACAAAGCAGAGCATTTATTCCATGTAGTCATTAAAATAACAAAATTTAAAAAATTGCATGTCTGTCATATCACATAAACAATACCTCATCTGTTATGTAAAATATTAACCTAACCATTAATTACTTATTGTTTAATATATCTAGATATGTATTATTAGAATAGTAAATCAATATCTTTGGTTCTCAAGAAAACCACATTTCTATTTAAAATTGAGTTTTCTAAGTTTTCTCTTAAACTATTTTGGAGATAATAAACTTGGACTTGGGCATGCTCTCACTACCAAACAAGCTGTGTGACTTTAGTTAAATTACTTTGCTACTCTAAATCTCACTTTTATTTTTAATAAAATGGACATAATACGACCTATTGTCAGAAGAGACTTTAATGAGATAACATATATATATCTGCACAGCCCAGGACCTGGCATAGACTAGGCATTTAATAAATATTAGTTATTTTTAGAAATTGCAATGAGATGGTATCTTGCTATTTACAAACAAAATTCCTTCAATCCTCCTTTAAAATTTATATATATAACACTCTTCTGACCACTGGGAATAGGGCAGTAAATAAAACAAAAATTCTTACCCACATGGAGCTTATATTTTCGCAAAAAAGAATATGTAAGTAGAATTGTCCTTTTTGACAGTTTCTGCATACTTTTAGTATCTTTGTAAAGTGGACTGTGACATATCTTGAAATTAGTCAATTAGATTGGCTCTGCCAAATGAAATTAATAATTCTTCCTAGTCATATAGCATTTATTTATCCTCATTGACACTCAGCATTGATTTTTAGACCTTAACATTTCTCTTTAAAAGATACCAAGGAATTAGTTTCTTCCCTTGGTTTCTCTCAGTATGGGCCACTGATAATAGAAATAATAAAATGTTAAAGACATTAGGGCTAAAAAGGATCTTAAGTAATTCACTCACTTTATTTTCCACTTGAGATACTAAAGCCCAGAATTTAAGTAATCTGAGTAAAGAAATATGGTTATCATACCTACACCGGATGCCTTTTCATGGTGTTCATTTTGTTAGGGGAAAGACGTACCTCTTGTATCCTAAATGCCATATAATTGGTGAAAAATGTACTGATTTGAATGACTGTTGGTTTTGCTCACAGCTGGATGCCAATGGGGAGCTGCTCATCCGAAATGCTCAACTGAAACATGCTGGCAGATACACATGCACTGCTCAGACAATTGTGGACAATTCCTCAGCTTCAGCCGACCTCGTTGTGAGAGGTAAGAGTTTCAGTATTCTAAAATTACAAAGCCAAAAGTATTCGACTTGCATAAATATGTATAATCTTCTGGTAACTCTGGCACAAATTCTTATATATTTAGTGTCTTGATTCTTGAAAACAGCTTCTCACCCATGCCTAAGAATGATTTATGCCAGACAAGTAGTAAACAACACTGATTTTGTTTGTTTTACTAACTACATGTCTTCTAGAAAATTATACCACATACCTACTACTAAATGCCTGTGCTTATAAACTTAGTACTTACCAGAAGTTCTCAGTTCCTGCTAATACTTTTTCTGCGTTGAGTGTTGTTTCATTTTTATTTTTTTTTTACTAGTGCTCAAGTGTTATATATTTATTATTATCATATTAGAATAAAAAGTTAATGTATATGTATATCATGTTTCTATTTGTTGTTTGTTTTCAGACTGATGCTTTTATTTAATATAAATAATTGCGAGTGTGCTGGGATACACACTTACTAAAAATACAACCCCTTTGCTACTGACCTCTGCTTGTATAGATGTGATGCCAGCTCAGAACATGCCACATCTTTTTAAAAATTATATGTTGAATCTTCACTCACTACCTTTTTATAAATTTTGTGTTGGATCTTCACTCATTACCTGCAGAATGAAGACCATACCTTTTAGCTAAGCACCCGAGAAGTTCCATGAGCTGACCTCATCCTTAAACTTTAACGTTTCACTATTCCTCATAATCAACTCATCTCCAACTAGCCCACAGAAATCCCTAGGGTTTCTACCTCCGTTCCCTGGTTCATGGTATTTCTTTCATGTTGTGTTCTCAGTTTGTTGCTCAAACTTTACCTATTCTTCAAAGTCTGACTCAAGTATTAACAAATTCATGAAAGGAATTAACAAATTCCTGCTGTCTCAAATATGAGCCCCTCTTGTTTAAACTTTTATAACAATTACTACTTTCTCTAGTGTTTTACTGTAATCTGTGTACATGAGGTATCTTCTCTAAATTGTATAATTCACATATGTATTTTTTATTAATATTTAGTGAGCTCCAGAATTCTATTGCATAGTTTCATAACTCCCTTTTTCCCTCTGTGTCTTGATGTCAGGTTAAAATTTCTATTTTTTCATATTTCGCCTACTAGAAATAATTATTGACCATTATTTAATTGCACATTTTAGACAGTTTTTGCATACTCAGACAAATAAGATATCGGTGGTTTGTTTGTCTTAATACCCTTTCCAAATCCAGATCAGTATAATTTCACTTAATCTCATGCACCTTCTGCACTTCCCTCTGAGCAGTGGTAATATGGAATCATCAAGTCACATTGGGAAAATGCTGAAAAGCCTTTTATTTCAGTTGAATATGTTCTTTAATAGAGTGATAAGAAGTCTAGCTAAAGTTTCTTTATCAGAATTAACTTAGACATTCATTCCATACTTATTGAACTATTACTCCAAGACTACAAAATAAATAAATCAAAGAGAGTTTATTTCGGTTTGGTATTTCAATTAAGAATATTTTATTATGTAGGTCATCTATTGTCTTTGAGAGTTATCAGGAAGAGTGACCAGTTTACTTCTCTTTCTACTCAGACCACTTAGCTGTTAGCTATTTCCTGCAATAGTGTATGCATATATTTAATTGCAATTGTTTGCATCGTAAATGAATTAGCATTAATGTTACAGCAGGGGTTATGTTAGAATGCATGTACATTACTGTCTTCACATAATAATTACATTGTAGTAAACAAAGAGAAGAAAAAGTTTTATAATCGAAGAGTAGTAATGATATGATCAACACATACCTAGGTAATTAATCATCATAATGTGTATCTTACATATCATATAAAGCTATAAGCAGATATTGTGTGAAAATATAAAGTTTTTTTTTTTTATCTAAAGACTTTAGTCCCAAGGAAAATACCTTAAAGCAATGAAACTTGGCAAGTGCACTCAGTAGAAATAAGATAAAGGATTTTAAGCCCCTGTGCTATATCAGCATGTTAATAAAACTATAGGTAGATGAAAAGCATTGCTTAGTATTTTTAAAGTCAGCAGAGTCATAATCATTCTGCAAACTTTATTTCTAATAATATAAAAGGTATTCCTTTTATATCAAAAGACGTTGCAATTAAAATAGTAAAATACATTTCTGCATAATATGTGCCAATAATGTCTATAAAGTAGATCTTAAAATATGCTGTATATATTTAGCTCATGGGATATAAAATTAAGTAGTTTATTTCTTGTAATAATGGTGAGTAATATATAAGACATACCATGTCTTAAGTAATATTATTATTGGTCTGTTTATCTACTTGATTATTTTTTATCTAGTCCAGGAAATTATAACCTAGAGTCTATGAACAGGCTTCAAGGGGTCCACAGACCTCCTGAAATTGTATAGAAAATTCGATGTGTATGTGTGTTTTCCTAGGAAGAGTATTTATAATTTCCACCTTCATAGCCATCAGTGGCCCAAAAGGCCACAATTATCTTGTGACTTCAATTTAAAATAATTTTATATCAGTGAAGGAAGTAATTTTAGAGTCAACCTTTTAAAACAGATGTGTGTATAATATAGCCGAAGGAATTTAAAATCCAAACAACTGTTAATTGCTTAATGCTTAAAAAACCTTTATGGTTTAAAACTATTCCTAGTTAAAAAAAAAAAAAAGAACTAGCTAAGAGACTTCAAATGCTTTTAGACTTCTTATATAAAAATTCAAACTACAAGGATTGATACACATTTCCTTTTTGTTGTTGTAATGAACGCTTTACTTCTTAGGTTCCATAAAAGTGTATTTCAGGTTACTCCTTCAAGAGTTTTAATGCATACAAACAGCCATGTATGTACATTGTTTAGCAAAAGATATTTCTGGAGGATTTAAAGTTCTTCAGCTAAAAAAGTATCATTCAGGGGAAAAGGTTTTTCGGGATTTATTCAGCAGTATTTGGGGGAACATTTATGCAACTTGCCAAATCTAAATTCTCTTTCATGAGTGCGCTTTTGGACAACACTCAAATATAGACCATAAAATTAGGCCACAAAAGCAAGAAATTAGGCTTTGACTTTTGTGTTTTACTTCTTTCCATGACATTTCTGCTGTATTATAAATATCTTTGGAAATCCTACCAGCTATTAGGAAGACTTTCTTGACATCTGGCTGAACATAATGTTTGCCACAAAAATTGCCAAAATAGAAAATGCAATCATGATTATAATTTTTAGATCTCTCTTTTTTATATTTTTTTATATCATATTAAACAAAATTTTATAATTCAAGGCTGAAATTTAAAAACAAACAAAACAAAAAAAGACTTTTATTATCTGAACTTTTCTTTTGGTCTGATTCTCAACCCTAGCATATGCTATATGAAATTTGGAAATGTTTTGAAAAAAGAGTAACTGAAATCAAAGCGAATAATATACAAATTGTGTAAATTATTATATACCCAAATCAAGTTTGTATTTTTATATTGTTAGAAGCTTATATTTATATCTTTTTTAAATTAGAGAATCGCTGTTTTATTAGAAAGTAGTAATAGAAAGGGGAAATTTTAATAATAAATACAAATCTAAAAAATGTAATTTAAAATTTTTCCTAGTGCAAAGAAATTTTCTCCCCCTCCCTTTTCTTTCAGTATGTCCTTTAGAAAATTTGAGATTATAAATACTATCTCTGCCTTTTTGAGGTGTATGTAAATCTTTTTAAATGGCAAATAAGCTTCTTGCCAGGTTAGCATCCCAGGAATATTCTTTAGTACAGAGTAGGGTATCTCGTCAATATTATTGTAATGGTTGTGTGTAATCAGGAGGATCACTTCATGGATTGTATAAATGTCTAATTTTCTTAAATTTTAAAAAATGAAAAAAAAGAATGATACATATACTGTTTTTTATTTAAACACGGACACTGTGTATGTGTGTGTGTGTGTATGTGTGTAAATCTTTCCAAATTATTTCTAAGACCAAAAATACAGTTGTAGAATGAAAATGAATGTAAGTTAGATGTCATATTTATTTGATATAACCCACTGAAGTTTTTATTACTTGGCCTAATGACATGGTTACCAGATTCTTTCTTAAGGAGGTCATTTTGGTTGATGACTAACTCACTTTTAAATCTTGTGTTGGATAAGTTAAGGTAACATAACAAAATAAGTAGCCTGATGGAAGCTGTAGTCTGAAAAAAATTGCTATATTTTAAGTCATTATCATTATGGTTGGCTAATGGTCTTTTCTACAGAAAATACTCAAGTATTTATTACTCCTAGTTGTTCTATATTAGCAGAGTTCATATCCAGAGCTTATCTCTCTTCACTGTCCAGGCAAAAATATTTTTGAATCATTTACTCGGAGACGTTGTTCCAGATCAATTAGTACTCTTTCTTTAAAAAATGCGAAATAAACATTTTCTTTGTTTATGATAAAAAGAGTTCCAATGGCCCTATTATTGGCAAATTATGCATTAATTACATCTGTTTTTCTTTTAGCTTCTTCACCATAGCTATATAAAGTCTCTGCATTTATGTTCAAATTTGAATATACAATTTTAAATCTAGAATTAATTCCAAAAGTCATCTAAGCAATTCTCATCCCTTTATTTTAGAAAACTTGGACTCTGAAAGAGATTTGTTCTGTTTTACCCACCTACTTCATTGCAATCACTTGGAACCCCAGTCTACTTTTCTCATTATACTAGGCTTCATTCAGACAGTATGAATACATAAAATCTATAGTTAATTTCTAAACTTGTATAGCTAATATTTTAAAACTTTAATAGTCTAAAATTTTCTACAATTAATTTGATATAGTCCAGAAAGATTACCTAGTCTGTTCTAGAATCATTGCCACTAAGTAGCAAAAGTTACTGATTGCAGTTTTAACTCTTTTCTGTTCCTTCCCATTATCTGGCACATGCTAATACATAGTAGTTTAATTTCTAAAACATTATGGGAAAAGATTATGCCAAAAACACTAAAAAAAAAAAAAAAGGTTAAATTATTAACTCTTGGATTATTTAGAGTTCTATTTATATGGTTAACTCAGGTACCTTGGATATTAGTGAAAACCAAAAGAACAGAGTCTGCTCTCATATTAAGAGTTTGTGAAACTCTCTCTTCTTTTTTTATATTTGTGAAACTTTTGGTGCTAAATCATCATTTAGATTTCTGTGGTTTCTGGCATAAATATTCACATCGTGTCCAAGAACTCCTGCATGTATTTAAATTATTATTAAATAAACGAATGTGGATTTATATTCAAAATTATTATTAAGGCACTGCATGCCTAAATTAATTCGAAAAGAGTTTTAAATTAATCAATTTAATTACTATAAAATTAGGAAGAACAGACAAAATGGTTTCTATAGTATACACACTGTTAGACAAACATACAAGTACATACACCTAACCACACCCACCACCCCCACATATTCACACACTCATGTGAAGAGATCCAGAAAAGAGATATACACATAGGCAGAAAGATCCAGATCATCACAGTCAAATCAAAGAGAATAGTTGAGGTAGTTTTTTGAGTATTTGGGTCAGAAAAACACACATTTACCTCAGATACTTGGATAATTGCCTCTGCTTTCCACTTGCTTTGGCCAAGAAAGTTTGCCACAAAGACAGACTAAAGATTCCAGCTCATCAGCCTCTGTAGGACTGAGGCAGGAAAATGGCCTTCGCAGCCCGCACTGGCTGGAACAATGACGGACTGGGCGCCATTCTTAGGCATCCTGACCCCACTTGGCAATAAACCACAGCAAGGCATCTATTAATAGCAGAGTCTGGCCAGAAATTAAGCATTCTCTTTTTCATTGAGAATCAACAAATTCAAAAACTACTAGAGGCCAGTTCTCCATAACTGTTACACTCTAAAGCTGAAATAATGAGCTGAATGTATATCTGTTTATAATAAATACAGAAGTGAGAAAGTAATTTGATTGTTTCAAAGTTAAAATGTATTAGTAGTTTTATTTTTTTAAGCTTTAGTAAAAATAACAGCTTTCTCAATTTTTACTGACGTTAGAAAGTACATCAGTGGTTTGAAATTTTATTTTGCCAGGTAAGTTCAATGCAAAATGATATGAATTCAAGAAAATTTTCAAATATATCAACAAAGTATATAGTTCATTCAGAATGAGTCAAGCTGTTTGAAGCTTTCAGATTGTATTGAGAATTATCTAGTTTAACATTTCATTTTATAAATTCAAAAATTAAAACAATGGTTTTAATGGGTATAAACCAGTAGACAACACTATAAAACATGCACCATATAAAGTTAGATCACTTTTTCCTCACTGGAGTATAGTGAGAGAAGTTTCTTTAGAGTATTTCTTGCCTTCTTCAATTAATTGCTCTTGATTCTGTCTCATAATCAAACCGGTCAGCTTTGGGCAAATTGGAATTTATTCATCGTTGCACAGTTTGTCTGTATCCAAGCCTCCCTTAAAAAGTTAAAAAGTAATCAGTAGATTTAGGGCTCCTCACTCTGATTCCAGGAGGAAAGCAGGAAAGCTTTACAGGCCTAATAAGCAAGCCATGTTTTTAGATGCTCCATTTCATTGTTCCATCACAGACTTTATGTACCAGGCAACGATACCAAACTAAACTGACAATTATGCCAATTATGTCAAATTACAAGAGCAATACAGATATACAGTGATATCCAAAATACTTTATGAGCATCAAAAATGGCAATTAGTTAATATTTTTAAAATAATTTTAGTTTATGTTGGCATAATATTACATTTGCTACTCTAATCTTTGTGCTGTGAAAAGACATATTATAAATATAAAATAAATAAATAAAATTGTATAATTTAATGTATAACATATGACATATGAAAATATTATAATTATATAGTATATATTATAAAGAAATACATATTATATATCATATATTATGTATTTATTATATTATATAAAGATACATAACATTTATTTAAGACATTATTTACCAGGTACTATTTTAAGAGACAGATACTACTACTATTTCCAATTTCACATGAGGAAATTAAGTCCCAAAGAGGCTAGCTTACTTGACCAAGATAATACAACTACAAAATAGAGTCCAAGCAGGCTGACTTCAGATATAACCCACAGCTTATTGCTATAATACAATATAACCAAAGACTAATTCAGATATATTTAATTAGATAAAATAATCAATGTGGAAAAATTACAACTTAGGCCTTTCTTTTCTTTTTTTTTGGTAAGACTTGTTTATTCTATAGAAAGTCACTGATGATGCAGATTTTGCCTATGATATATTTGTGGCTGGCCTAATAACAAGGGAAAACTCTGATAATTTATATTTTTTTCAGTTAGTGTCATACAATTATAATTAAAATAACAAAAAGAGTAAATAAATTATAGTAGATGGTTTTAAACCTTGATTTTGTGATGTGTTCTTTGGCTTTAAAAATGATTCACTAAAAATGTTTAACTGTCCTAGATTATAATATATATGTCTACAAGATTTTTATATAAATTTTATCATGTCATTCTAACAAAATTGCTGCAAAGTAGTAGTGCAAGGACTGGTAATTACATTTCACAGGCCAAGGAAGTTTTAAAAAGAAAGTAAAAAAGAAAAAGAAGTATTCCCTAGTTCTCACATGATAAAGCAAGACGGTGCTTAGGTATCAATGCTCCAACTTCACTACAGCACTTACTTTTCCTCGCTACTCCGTTGGTTTAACTTCCACAAATACAAAAAGCCAAGCACATAATTTTTATGGTACATCTGGCTCACTGTTGATATATGGTTTATTTTATCAAATTAATTATATTATCCACTCAAAACACTCAGAGGTATTGTTAATTCAAAGGCCAATTAGAGAGTAGAGTATAATTTTAAGTTATTTGAAATTAGAATTTCATAATATCTTCTCTTTTTGGTTCATTTTATTAAACAGAAGAAAGCGAAAACAATACCTTAGCTTCATTAATGCAAAAATAACCAAAGAAAGACTTAATGGTGTAAAATCCCTTTTTAAAAAGCACAATAATTTCTTAGCTATGATTTCTGTGGAGTCTGCCTTTTCAAATCTCAGGAATGTCACCGTTCTCTCCTCCTGGTGCCTTTTGCAGGTTGGCTGCTGCCACCACATCTCCCTGTCCCAAGCCCAGCCCCTGGGAATTTGATTAGGTCATAATTGTTTTTTAATCCTAAGAAAATGAGAATGAAGGAAACTCAGGAAAAGCTTTTATTCTCTAAATCTATGGTCAATTTAAGAAGTTTCAGAGAGAAGATCTTAACCTTTTGAATTCCTATCACATAGTCCTTAAAGTATCATCATCACTGGGATTAAGATATACTCAAAGAGAAAGGAAGAAATGTTAAAAGTTTTCCAACTGGCAGTAGAATCTCTCTTGGTATTTTACATATCCAGCAGTTTCATAGTTTGTACCTTTCTCACTTCTTCCTTGAAGGTGCCTGCCTATAGGACCCCTGTGTTCTCTAAATTTGGTTTAGGACATCTTATTAGATCAGCACAGCAGTGAGTTCTTAATCTTTTCTGTGCCTCAGCATTTTTTCATTATAATGTTTAACTGCACAATGCCCCAATAAGTGGATGCATATTTTAGCATAAATCCAAAAGGCTCTTTTTTTCTTTTCTGGAAAAGTAAAACACTATCTTAATTTCTAATTGCCCAATGTTGGGCATTAGTAATGGTTATTCTGTGGACACCAGAAGAGGTGAGGAAGTTGGTTGTAGTTCACTTGCATTTCCCAGGGCACTGCTGGAGGCTCCAACCACCTTATTTGAAAGTGCATTGGGATGCAAGTGAGTGAGAGTTAGCTCACTACAGGGATAACTTTGAATCTGCTTCATTTTTATTAAAAAATAATGTATAACATTATGAATTTTTAATATTATATTAGTAGCAAATAATCTGTGACACCCTAGTGTGTAGGGATTGCTCAGATATCACAGACTAGTCTGGGGTCAATCACACTGGAAAACACACTTTCAAGCATCAGCTCCTTACAGTCTTAGTGGCTCTTAACGACAGGCCACTGGAACCCCTCCACACATTCCTGAGAACTTCTCCCGGAGCAAGGGACTGTTACAGACAGGAATATGTCAGATCCATCCGATGTCTGTGGTTTAAAGAACTTAGAGGACCACTGTCTGATATGTTCCTGCATAGGCTGATAGCTACTATAATTAACTCAAGAAATGGCTTCCACTATGGAGCAGTTTAGAGAGGCTCCCTGTGAGACCATTCATAGCTCCCTCTCTCTAGACTTTACACTTCAGGTTGCAGATAAGCAACCTGGTAATATAGCAAAAACTACCAAAACTTCATTCAAAAGTGGGGGAGGGGGAGAATATATCTAGAATTAGCAATTTTTGTGACCATCGATCATAAGGGCTAAATTTACTACAAACTGTCAGCAGAAATAAGTTTTTCTAGATACTATTTCTCCTGGGAGACACTAGTGGTTATAAGTGGTCTAGTTCTAATAATCAAACTGTCTTTAGTATGGGTAGGTGAAAGAGGTAGACAATCATCTCCTTAATTGCATGATTTTCTACAATAGTATAATTATACTAATATATGCGTAAAGTCATTAAAAGATCTGCATGGTGCATTGAAATTAGAATTAAATATGGCTTTTGACATTAGACAAACATAGATTAGAAACCTACTTCACTTACTGAATAATCTGTGGTCTTTGACTAGTCAGTTAATCACTGTAAGCCTCAGATTCCATACTTGTGAAAGAATAATAATAGTTACAGTTCGCAATTGCCCATGGTGACTTTTTATAAATGTTCCTTTACTTCCTTCCTCTTTGCTATTGATGTATATTTAGACATAAAGAAATAAATACAGTATTACTGAAGACACAGGTCCCAACGACACCCAGCCTCATCCACTGATTAACTTTTTAGGATCATTGCTTTAATTCATCCTCAGTGCTTATGATTTACTTAGAAGACTTCAAGGTATAAGCTTATGTTTTAGTATATAGACTTGTACTGTGTGGAGTGAAATTACAAAAGCTCTAGGAGTTTTGGCTTTTAGAGGAGTGGGGTGAGGCTCCAGATACAACTCCTGTTTTTTAGGAAGTCGGTCACTATTTTTGAGGGAGAGGGGTTTGATTAGGCCAAAGTTTGTCACTTCAGCCTTCTCTCTTTTGAACACCCATCTCCAGCATTAAGATGTTTTTCTTTGTTCATTATTCCAATTTACCTATCAAGGAAACATGGCAAATCTCCAAAGTACATGGCTTCCTGCCCCTATCTGGGCATCCACAGTCTCCCTTCAGCCTTGATCTTTCCTCTTGCAGGTAAAAACAGAAAAGATGGAGAGAAAAACATGGTGGATCCTTTTCTCCCCGTTTGTGCGAGCCTGCCTCCAACCTGGTGATCGTTGACACTCACCACTTGTGTGAAAGCCTTTTTTTTTTTCAACGTATTATACTAAATCTTACTAATTAACTCAGTCTTGTAGCTTCTGCAGTTCTCTCCCCAATCTAGTTTTTAGAGGATTGATTCCCTTTTGAAACTTCTAAACATACTTTGAGCAGAAAGATCTTTAAAAATATAATTATACGGCTTCACTAATATCTAAAAAATGCCTAGTGAACTAACTCAGTATATCATATAATGGCCCAGTAAATTTTTTTGTGTTTCATGTTTTGTTTTTCTTTGAAATTATATATCTTAGAAATTAGCTTATTATTTGAAAAAAATTATAAAGAACTGGTGAATTATGATATAGGAGTATTGCTACTGAACGAGCTGCTAGAATATCCAAGCAGGTGATAAACAATGTTGTCAAATTCACTAATGAGTCATCTTAATTAGGAATAAGCTAAGGGGCATTACTTCAGTGACATTTTGTATCCTGGTGCCATACATATTCTTTGGCAAGAAACGATGAAAAGCAGCAGTCAACAACTGAAGACTGTCCATGGCTCTGTAGGGTATTTGGAACGATTCCTGGGATTGGGAAGTGAAAATAGATAGCATGTGTAGAAAACTGTCATCCCAATAGCAAGATTTAAGTGAAGATGACTAAAGCCATTAAAAGCATGCATGCATATTTAATTTTATTAACTCCTACTGTCAGCCTTCTTAGAGCTTTTCTTTTTGAGTAAGGTTGTTACTTTTATTAGAAGGATTTGGGCAGAAGTGAAGGATTAAAATTAAAGTGCATAAAATTCTTTCTAGAACTGCTGAAATTTTATTGTTTGAAAATACTTTCATTTTCCCCCTTTGGTCAAGTAGACATGCTTAAAATTCTTGTTTCTTCACATGAAATAATTTTGCTCTTCTTAAATGGGTAAATGTTTAGGTGTGGGATATTATATGAACTTCTCATTTAGTAAGTCTAGTAACCTCATCTGTGGTTGGAAGAACTCAGGAAAGCTTTAAGGGATATGGATGTGATACACACACACATACACACACACACACACACACACACACACACACACACACACACACCCCTCTATATATGAACTATATGAATAGTTTTCTTTTTAAAATAATTTATTAGTTATCTAAAGGAATAAATATCTCTGGCTCAAGTTGTTAATTATTTTCATCTTTTTAATTTTTTTTTATTTTCTAGTTTCAATTATTGTCACAGAAGGATTTATTTTAAGATTTAGACTAGAGAGCCAGATCAATTGCCATTTTAATAAGTTATTTAAAATAATTTGAAGATCTCATGTATTTGTAAACATTACCATTGAGATGTGTGCATGAATCATTGTGGGTATTATCTTACACAGTGCATCATTGAAAGTATACCACCAAGACCAGGTAGATACATAGTTTTGAAATGAAAGAATAAAAATTAGAAAGGAAACCACAAGACAAGTGTGATTGATGCCAAGAAAGGGAGAATATACCTATTTAGATAAACTGCATCGATATCAACTAGAATTATACAGATTCATGATCTCCCTTTATCCTCATTTTCATTTCTATTTGGGACCAAAATTCACTTTAATCAATGTTAGAGGTTAAAAAACTACCATACTCCTATTAAATGGTAGAGTAGAGATATTTAATGTTCAGCTTTATCTTAGTATAAAGCTGAATATATCTTAGCTTTTAACACTGATAATACCACAAAACATCGATTTGTGTTTTATAACCTTATAATTCAGCCATTGTCTTAACAATTATCAGAGAAAGAATAGGCCTGTAGTAATAAAGGAACTTTAATTGACATATTTGGGAAAAGAAGAAGCCACATTCCCTAATATAACTCTTTTTTCAGCATTGTTATTTTAAGATTATTTTATTTTGAAAGAGAGGATAATTTGTTCTGATTTTTTTTTGTTTCCTTAATATTTGGTTTATTAAAATTTGCTATTTTAGTAAACATAAATAATGAATCACAGCATATTTGTATATGATGCTTTGTTTTTACTTATGGACTGGGAAATGGCATGTGGAAAGAGAATGACAATACCAGGATGTCCTTCAGGCTTAACATCAAGGTTTATATTAAATATATATGCTATGTGAGATGAAGTCTCAACAGGGCCAGAAGATTTTTGTGTCCAGTTCTAACTCTTGTTTAGAAAGCTAGTGAGTGTTTAAGAGGGAGAAACTACATTAGGACTATTACCTAAAGATTGGTACCAACTCAAGTGATGTGTGGGAGATAGTCAAGGCTGCTATGCATCCTGTTTAATTCTGGATGTCCAAATTTCAAATCTTATGTCACATTCGATTTATCAGAAAATGAGCCTCAATTATTGATTGATATAATATGGTCAGGGAATTTATGCTGTGTAAATAATCATTCTGAGTTTTTTTTTCTGGCTGCTTTTCCTCAAATGTCTAAATTCTTCTTCACTGACTGTTAGTATATTCTTAAAAGAAGAAATGACAGAATTAATAAATAATTGTACTTCTCTCATTTTTTTCTTCTAATTACATATGAATGAGAACTGAGTGGAAATCACATCTGTATTTCGTTCATACATAGTTTCCCCCCTCCCACCCCTACCCCTGCTAAAAACACTAGTAAAATTCAGGAAAGAATAACAAATACCTTACTGTGATCAGGAAAGACTCGGATGTCTTGAGTATGAATTTATAAATGGGTGATATTATCTCAGCTGTTTTTTAATGAGTATTTTTTTCTATAGTTACTGAAAAGTTAATCTCATGGCAAATTGGTTGGGCTCAAACCCTAGCTTTGCCATTTACTTGCTTGGTGACCATGGTCATTTAATCTATCCATGTCTCTGTTTCCTCATCTGTAAAATAGAGAAAAGAATAGCACCAACATCATAGGGTTACTGGTAAGAAATATAAAAGATTAACAATGACTCTGATATAATAAAGACGAAGTAAAATATATTATTTATTTTTTATTAAAATATACAATAGAAATTTCCTCTTTTGATCCACTAACATTTTACATCATGTAAATTTTATGTTGTTATGAATTCACACAAGTTTAAAAATACAAACAAATCCAAGAGAACAAACAACAGTGTAAACTTGTCAGTGTCCAGATGCTTCTTTGGATGTCTTTGGCAGACAGGCACATTTGGACTGCACAATCTGAATTTCAAATGGGTTTTTCCTCTTTTTGGGTGGGTTGTGCCAGGAAACCCAGTCTCTGCATGCAGCCACAGACTAGCTGTGTGATTCTGCCAATAACTCTTCTAGACTTCAGCATCCTATGTAACATGTATAGATATTGGCATAAGATATCACACACTCTAAAATGTGTGTGATCTACATTGCATAACCAAATGTTCTCATTATTTGCCTGTTGTCAGTGATTTAATAGTGAAAACGTTGAAAGCCTAGAGATATTTAGGGAAAAAGAATATGGATGTGGAAATGAGACCCTTCATTGAACTACAGATGATAGGAGATCATTCTGGCTATTTTCACAATCCTTCATTAGGTAAAAAAAAAAAAAAAAAAAGTGATTAAAATAAGCTTCAGGAATTGTAGACTCCTTTTGCCCGACTTTGAAGAACCCACAGACAAGGACCTTGATAAACCACTAAGTATTTCCCATAGGTGAGATTTTATAGAGCATTCTCAGTTAGCAATCTCCGA
Source organism: Pteropus medius (assembly GCF_902729225.1). Classification (NCBI taxonomy): domain Eukaryota; kingdom Metazoa; phylum Chordata; class Mammalia; order Chiroptera; family Pteropodidae; genus Pteropus; species Pteropus medius. The sequence continues at coordinate 7,013,357 of NW_024349519.1, read as the reverse complement.
GAGGAATATTTAAATCAAGAAGGAAAAAATATAATGAGTGAAAAACAAGAATTGTAAGAGAGAGGGTAATGTAAATAGAAAAGGAAGAATAGTCCATAGTGGCAGCCTCTACCTGAAGAAGGACAGAAAGTTTAGCTCTAAGAAAGGTAGCAATCGAACAATAGGAAAAAGAGATACAAAGAATCAAGATCAAAGTTTGTACTATTAATTTTATAAAAGAAATTTGGTCACTTGGATAGGCCTAATCCAGTTAGTGATGTTCACTCTTAATGATATCTGTCAACATTTGGAAGAATCAGAAAAGGAAAATAGCAGCATTATGTTATGGGTATTATATATGAGCTTAATAAAATGCATTTTAGAAATTCCAGAGGGTGGTGATGACAAGCAAGTGGTATCAATAAAATTGCATTCATAAAACAAAAACACGCTTTAAGTAACTCGTTATTCCCTCCCCCATATCTCTTTTTTCTCCTCATTTCCTTCTCTTTCCAACTCCCTAAGTATTTAATGATAGTAACAAGAATTGATGAAAAGCCTTTGCCAGGGCTATAATCAGATATAAATTTGGTTTTTTCTTCCTCCCCTACTATGGATCTTTCATGATAAAAATAAAAGAAAAAAAATGAAAGATGAAAATAATTTGTCACCTGATGACACTTAAAATGCAGGTCAAATCCAAAAGTTCTTTTTATCTGACCAATTTCTGTTTCTCCATAATTTAAATTTGGCATAAATTGTGTGCTTAGGAATCATTAGCTGTCTGCCTGAAGACCACCTAAGAAACTGAAAGAGATATTAGCAGAGTAATAATGAAATAAACTATATGTACTAGGCCATTCACTTACATATTCCCTGACTTCATGTCTCTCCTTAAAGATTTCTTGAGCGTGTTGGCACAGTGAGGGGCAAAAAGGAGAGAGAGAGGGAGTGGGTGAGAGAAAAAGGAAGAAAGAAAGGAATTCTTAGAGACAGAATTATGTATTGCCTTTATTTCATTGGTGAAAGAATCAAAAGGGTAGGCAATTCCTAAATGCCTTCCTTTGTACTGAGGGACAAGTGGCTGCATAGTTTTATTTTTTACCACAACATTTTCTCTTCATTCTGACCAGAAAAAAAATGAACAAATAATATCAGCTACACTGATTTGAAAATCTTCCTTCTGGGAGACGGAGCAGGGCTGGTCCGAGGTTGAATTCACAGGTTATTCAAGTTGGTCTCTATAGTACCACTCCTAGATTGTTTATAGCTAAAGTTTACTGAGGACAATCTATGGACCAGGACTGGAAAACTACATTCTTTATAGATATTATTTCAATCCTAATAACAATCCTATTTGGTCAATTTTTATTACTCTTATGTTACAGATGAGAAAATGAATGCTTAGTAAATATAAGGAACTTGCCCAAAATAAATTAGGGCACAGAATATAAAGTCAAGTCTATTTTAACTCTAAAATCCTTGCTCTTTAGTAGTATATTTTCTCTCAGACATTTTCTGGGTGATATTTATAATCTGTTACTAGATGGAAAAGACTACTTCACATGAGATGAACCAAGTAGTATTACCACATCTCGGTTTTGAGTATATCCACCAATTCCTTTGCATTTGTTGTCCATAACCTCCTTATGTTGATTTAATATTTCAAGGCAAGTGGGAGGTTGTACATTATATTATTGATGACCACTATGCTTATAGTACTGTCTGAAGATCAATTGTAATAAATTCATTTATATATTCACCAAATATTTATTAAGGCCAGGTATACATTAGAGAAAAAATGGAAAAATATAATTACAATGTTTTGTTCAACGTTGGTCTTTAATGAATGAATGACTCAATAAAATTATTATAAATATAGTGTCCCAACAAATACACTAATAATATGCAACTTTAATTTGACCCTTGAAAATATTATTCATTTGACAGTCTGAAATTCATTTGACTCTGAAATTTGAAGAATTTCAGAGAACAGCAGCAGGAAAATGATTCATACTTCAATGATTTTCGACTAACCTATATTGCAATTTTGTCTTAAATTCCCTTTAACACTTTCTGAATGCCATACTCTTATGCTCTGAAAAATTGTCTGAATGCATGCCTTTCCCTTTTTAAAAATTATTTCTTTTATTTTTCATCTGCAATTGTTAATGATAATACTCTGAAATATTTCACTCAGTAATTGATTTGGGATGATGCTTTTTTGTGAAATAATGAACTGCTTGGCTCTGATTGAGAATGTGCACTGTATTTCAATGTGGTTTCTACATATGAAAAATGCAATATGTTTTTTCTGAACATAGAATGTGTTCTTTATAATTTACGTGTCTGTTTTCATTTATTTTAGATGGTGTGTTATTGTTACTTTTAATTAATGTCAGGAAGTATAAATCCACTATTTACAGATTTTACATTTACAAAAGTTTACTAATATTATATGTTCTATATTTTCAAATAATAAAATTTACTACTATCAATTGGGTGCGTCTTGTGTTACCTTAATATTAGTGGTATTTATGATGATCTGCATATATGTTTTCCTCTTTGAGACCAATCACAAAGAAATTGGTGAATGTTTAGGGTGTTTTCTATACCTTTGCAAAACACCAAAGCCCACATGGAGAAAAAAACTATGTAGACTAAGCATCTGATCTGATATATAAATAGGAAGGTATTTATTTTTAGCTAAAATATAAGAACATGTCTTGTTTCTTATTCTATTTAATGTGAAAACATAAAGGTGCCACTTTACCAAAGTTGTTGATTATTATATTCAATATACCTCATTCTATTGGGGATGACCTCCTCTGCAATGCAAAAAATCCAAGTGTTGCCATTTTCTGAAATATCTTTTCTAGTTCTCTCATAATTGACACCCTTCTTTAGCATTGTAAGTGATGAATGCCACTGTACCACTGAAAGGATATTTTTCTCTTTTTTAAAAATAAATTGGGAGTCAAAGTATGAATATTTTGTATATCATTATTATGGCATTTACTACTTTATAATATAGTTACTTGTTTGCTGGTTCATTTCACCCTTTTCAAGACAAATTGCTACTAGAAACCCAAAAGTTATGTCTCATGTATCTTTTCAAATCTACCACCAAGCACAATGCTCTCAGTTTAGAGGATAAATTAATAATATTTGTACTGAGTTACAAATCAGCTATAAAAATCTATTTTAACATTGTTTTATGTCCAGCAGTAATAATTCTTCTGTCTTAAGATGCTTCATTATATAATTTGATGTTTTCAGAGCAATCCTGGCATATATCTCTGAGTTTACAATTGTTTTCTACATTTTATAAAAGAAATATTTCTTTCAATATTATTTATTTCTATTACTATAACTAACATGAAATATATTACCCAAAGTGATATATAACATTATTCACAGAATATAAGTTACCTATAACATTTAGAGTTATCAAAAAGTATTTGTTCCATTTTGGGGAGGCAGAATGAAATATTTGACTATTATCATTTCTTGACTGAATTGTGCTATTGTCTCTGATTCATGAATGGAGCAAGCATTCATTAAAATGCTTGCTCACATGCTGCAATCTGTATTAGGTCCCATTGATGCCAGTTGCATCTTATGAGTCAAACAGTATGATATGTGTCCTGAATAATAATGTCATTTTTAAATGACATCATTTATCTCCTTTCATTTCGTGAAAACCATAAATAATAACAGTATCACTTCTTATAGTTTATATTTAAAAGGAGTATGGAAACACTGATTATATTGTTTGAATGTTCTTTAGATTAATTGCAAGAAGGACATGTTTGTATTTGAATGTATGCTTAATTCACTAGTTAGGATTCATTGATTTCTTACCCATATTTCCATTCCAGGCCCTCCAGGCCCTCCAGGTGGTCTGCGAATAGAAGACATTAGAGCCACTTCTGTGGCACTTACTTGGAGCCGAGGTTCAGACAATCACAGTCCTATATCTAAATACAATATCCAGACCAAGACTCTTCTTTCCGATGACTGGAAAGATGCAAAGACTGGTGAGTTTTATCTGTCCAGTAAATCTGTACATATTTTTAAATAAATTCTTTTCTCAAACAAAAAACTGGATGTTTTAAGAATTTTATCATGTACCTAGAAATGCTTTTTATTTTTAAACTTTTTTTTTTGAAATATGCCAGTGCTTTGGAAGTGAAGAAAACCTCAAGGAAACTAAACATTTTAAAGCTATTATTGGAGAAGAAAAATCAGTGTGTCTAAATTTATAAGGCGAAAGCCAGAGAGGCCTCCTGGTTTTCTCGTTATTGGGAATATTTTCACTCCTTTTTTTTTTTCTTTTTTTCAAATGACATCAATAGCTTATTATTTATGACCTATTTTTTTCAATTATATAGGTACTATAACTCTGCATTTTTAAAGCACCACATTGATTAAAAATATTAACTTAAACATCAAAATCTTACTACCATGGTTCTTTGCATTCTGAGGATGATCTTGCCTGGTTTGATTTCCTAAAAACATATTTGTAAACAAGTTATGGATCTCAATTTTTTTCTTTTCTTATATTAAGATTTCCTTAAATTTGATCAGGAAAAAATAAATAAGAGTGAGAACTTTTCCTTGTCCATAACTATTACCATTGTCATATCTTGTGACTAGCCTATCATATCACACATCAGTTTATTTTCTCCTGTAACATCAAAGAAGATAGAGGGTACTTTTGATAAAGTAACATATTTATGTTTGTCATTGTTGACAATATTTTAAAACAAACTTGAAGTTGTCAGAATTCTTTTGGATAAATTAAGAAGAGACATAGAAATATGAGTTCAGTTTCACCAGAGGGAAGAAAAAAAAATTAATGAATAAAATGTTTCTTCTTTTTAAAAACTGAAAAAAGAATTAATACAAATATATCCCAAATCTGCTCTCATTTTAGTTTTATTTTAATGTAATAAAATTTTTTTTTGTATTGCTCATGGAGAAGTTTTAATTTAGATATACTTTAATAATTTTCTCCTATCATGGGAAATAAACCAAATATACACTTGAAACCTGTTACAAAGGTTTAGGATATATTTTAGTATTAAGTGATCCTCCACATAAAAGTAGCAAGTTCAAATTAATTAAAAATAGATAAAACATTTGTATTACTTTATGCTTCTCAGTGTAAGTATTACCTATAAATATATAGTCATAACAACATTTTGATCAATGATGGATTTCTTATAGAATGGTAGATGGGAGTAGCATTTTGAAGAGAGTGCTTCTGACATTAGCATAGCCACCCCAACTTTCTCATGGTTCCTGTTTGCATGTTACATTTTTTTTCTGTCAACCTATTTGTATTTTTAAATCTAAAATATGTTTTCTGTTGACAGCATGTAGTTGGATCTTGTTTTTTTTTATATAGTCTGACAGTCTCTACCTTCTGACTGGATTCTTTAATCCATTAATATCTATATTGTTATTGATATAGTTGGATTTATATTTACTTTCCAAATGTTTCACTTGTTTTTATTACTCATTCCTTCTTTACTGCTTCTTTTGCATTAAGTATTTTATAGTGTAACGTTTTAATATTAATGATATTCACTATAGGTAGATAGAGATAGAGATATATAGCTATAGATATACTTAATGCTTACTCTAGGGCTTACCTGGTATGACTAAACTTATCAAAATAGACTTTATATTTTTAATAAATTAACATCAGTGAGATACAAAAATGTTGCTCCTAGGTAGCTCTATTCCATTTTACCCCTTTTATGTTCTATATATATATATTGATATACATATTACATCTGTATTTGTTACAAACCCTATAATCTTCTGCTGAAATTATTGCACTCTATAATTTGTTGTGCACTTTTCCAACATGACATTTTTACATATTTATAATAGTTGTTCTAAAGTCTCTGCCTGATCATTCAATATTTAGGCCATCTTTAAGTCTGCCTCTATTGATTATTTTTTTCCCCTTTCTTGATAATTGATCACATTTCTTTGTTTTTCTCGTGTGCCTGATAATTTCTTTTATTAATTTCCAAACATTATATGTAAAAGGACAATAGAGGCTGAAGTATATATTATTTATGCCCAGGAAAATATATGTCATTCTTTCAGGGACTGAGTCAATCTAATCTTAATTGAGATGATCTGAGCTTTGCTGTTAAATTCAGATCAGTACAGGCTTCAAGAGATTTAAGTATAGGATTGGAACCTTTTCTTATATCTGAGTGTCTGGAGGTTTTCCAACCTTACCATCAGACTTCAGCTGGCTCTTCTAGCTTAGACTTTAAGGAGGATTATTTCAGTTCCTCTGCTTCTGTCCAGGCAGCTGTTGTATGATCATCAATCTAAAACCCAGAGGGTCTGAGGGGTTTATCTCAGTTCTCCCACCTTCCCCTTACCCCTTGCCAGACCCAAAGCACCTGCCCCTCACAGAAGAGGCAGATCTCTCTCAGCTCTCCTGCCAATCACCCAGCCACTGATGGCTACATACTCATATTCAGTGTAAGGCCCACAGTGCAGGTGGGGTCAGTTTTCCTGCTCTGCTTTTAGACTTAAGCAGATGTGAGGTGTATCAGCTTCAGAGAGAAGTCTCTCTGGGCTCTGTTGTCTTGCCCCCAAATTTTCTTGAGTACACTTGGTGAAGGCCTGCAAAAAGAACTGGCCAATGAGTACTGATTCTCCTTAATTTGAAGGCTCCCAGGATTCAAAGCAGCCATGCTTGCCTACACTTCGTCTTTAAATATTTGTGAAAAGTTAAAAAGTTTTCTTCTTATGAATATCTATGACTACTTCCTACCCTCCCCTTTGCTCTACCAATAGAGACTTTAGTTCATTAGATCTCTTCTCAAGCTCAGCTTTCTGATGGGATCTGAAAAATGAATATTTTGTAGATTATCTTGTGTGTTCTTTTTGTGAGTTGTGTAAGTAAAGTTCTTTTGGTGACTGTATCCTAAGTGGAAATGAAAAATACTTTTTACAGCAAATGCAGAAATAAAAATCATGTGGTTTTTATTTGTAGTGGTGTCCACTAAAAAGGAAGGTACAATATTAAACTTAGTTTTATGGAGGTAATTATTTAAGGTTTTCAATAGATATGTTTCAAATACATCAACTTTCAACAGTTCAAAGATGAAATTTAGAATAATGGGATGAAAGAATAGACTGTATATCTTGTAAATAATCTACAGTAAATATTACTTCTCTTGGACTTTTTAAAGGATGGACAGCTAAATTTTGAAGCCATTCCCAGGATACTAAAAGATGCTCAGGTCACATTAAGAATACTGTGTTTGATTCTATACTGCTACTTTCAGAGAAAAATTATAGAATATTGTTTGATGGTAATGTTGATGGTGATGGTGGTGGTGCTGGTGATGGTGATGTTGAGTGTGTGTAAGGGAGATGTTGGCCAGAACATTAAAAAAGCCTGCAAACCATGCTATGAGGAACAATTGAGAGAACCTTGGATTTGTTTTCTATAAAAAAAATAAAAAGAGTGTTTTTGTATTTATAGCTCTAAATGAGGAAGACGAGAATTGTTATAAATCTTCCGCAATTAACATCTTTTCAAATAAATGCTTCTCTAAACTTTATTTCCTTAGAATAGACATTTGTAAATTAAGTTATTGCATATAAAGGCTTACACCTATAAACTATATGACCAAATTACTCTCTAGAAAGAGAGACCAGGTTTTATTTCCACCTCCAGTATATGAATATCTTTCCTACCATATCTTTAGTTAGTATTTAGTATTTTCATTTTAAATCTTTGTCAAATTGATGTTTAAAATAAAAAAAAAAACCACTAGGCTCATTGTGGGATATTTACTTTTTAGAATTTACTATTTTCTTTTTTGTCTTTCTGTAGCTTCACTTTTTATTATTATTTTAAGTATGAATTTATGGGTTTTTAAAGTCTACATTCAAATTTTCCTTAGATAAGGCTAAGGAGCCAGAGCACCATTTGCTTCTCTTTTGCTGTAAGGTTCTTTGCTACACCTATGGCTTCCTCCAGAGTCCTGCCAGGCACTTTGATCTATGGATTGGGTCTAAAGCCTCAAAAATGACACTGAGCAGTGGTATCAGCACCACCTTTAAATGCCCATTTCCATTCTCAAACACAGACCTGCTTTTACAGTTAGAAAGTTTGAAAGGGTTATTCTTTCTGGGTAGTCTCAAGTGCTTGGGTTTTGAATTGAATGGTGGATCCTAAAGTTTCTGATTCTATTGCAATTCTAAGAAAATATCAGGACTCACTTTGGCAATGTCCAAGAACCTGAAACAGATAGGATTACATTGCCTGGAGTCATTCTTTAGACAATCTGATTTTCAGTCTGGAAGTCATTCTGGCTATTTCTGAAGCTTCTCACTTAACTAGTTGATATGGCTGAAGTCCGGCATGGTTGGCATGGTTACCGGGCAACCCAAACTCTGAATTATTAGCCTTAAGATACTCATAAAGCTTGCTATTCTTTTCCTCCAAAGAATAGTCAGAAAGTTTTCATTCTGAGCCTTATGGACTCAAGGTGATGCAGGACAGGGTACATTTCCCCAAGTTGGTTGGGGGAAACCAAGCCCTGCACCGAGTAAAGAAGAGGGTCCTTTGGTGGAGAGTGTAGAAAAAATTCAACACACACACCAAAGTTGGAGTCAAAAGGAAAGTTTATTAATAAAGGGGCAACACTCCCCAGACAGAGTGTGGTCTCTTCTCAGAGGCAGAGTGAGAGGGACAGTTAGAGACACAGAGTAAAGACACTGAGAGAGTTCCTGAGTGTTCAGGGTATTCAGTTTATATGTCATTCTTTAGCTCCCATTTCCTTTGATATGGACATACAGTGAGGAAGGGGAAGAATACCTAGTGTGAAAAGGTATGTAGAGTGAAAGGCCTGCAGGCAGTTCCTAGCCTTTAATCCATAGATTCCCCAAGGTTTTAGCCATAAGGAATGACTCTTGGTTCCTGTTTCTCCTTCACAAGTGAGGAGAATGGGTTGTTAGTAATTAAGCAGAAATCTTCCTTTGTTCTGAAGGTATCCTCCTGGCCTGGCTGCAGGGCGATCAGCATATTTTAGTCTCTGATTGTGGCTTGATTAACATTTTAATTCTCTTGCCTCCTCCCTATATTAAAAGTATTTACAATTAGATCAACGGATTACTGCTCAAGGCTGGTTACTAAAATAAGACATTTTCAAAGTGGTCTTTTGACCTGAAAATTAAAGTAAGGAGTCTGTCTTCTGTTCTATGTCTCTTTGCTTGAAATTTACACTCAGAAGTAGAACCAAGATTTAAATACCTATCAGATTAATAGACAATATTTCAGTCTTTTATAGAGAGAAACCTGTGATAGGCATTACAGAATTAAGATCTGATTTTTGAATACTAAAATTATCTGTGAAATGTTGCCTGACTCAGAACTAACCCAGTAAAAAATCAGGAACTTGAAACTCTACTCCTGATTCCTACTACTTGCCTTTATTGTGCAAAGTACTGTCCTCTCTTTCTGACTCCAGGAATAACAAACAGGTTTCAAGGAACTTAGCTGAAGAGAGGAACACAAAGTCTCTGCTCCTGACCTCTTACATTTGGCGTGGGGCAAGAATCTGTTTCCAAAGAAAACCTGACCTCTGCTCCCAACCTGTCTGTGTGGGTGCTGTTGGAAAAAGAAAATGTATCCAATTGTTCCTACCAGGGCTGAAGGGGGTCAGAGAGGATTGCTTGAGGTACATTTATAGGGACATTTAGGGCTGAGAATAAAACAGACAATTATGTGCTAGAGACAAAACACAGTAGCAATGGAGGAGAGAAATCAGCAAGAATTAATTCACAATTAAAGAGAGTAGGAAAGAGCTTAAGAGGATGTAGATGGGGGAGGGGGTCTATCTTCTGCTTTAGGCAAAGGGGAATAATTTATGGGTGGCATACCGGAGTAAGAGTTATAGAGCATTGGCTATTTTGTGGCGTGAGAAAGGTGGAGAGCCCTCCTCTTTTACCAGTAGTCTACATGATTCAGGGAGGAGACAATAAAGCAATTGCTATACACAAGGCTGCTTTTCTTGAGCGGAGACATTGTCTACTCTAAGTCAACTTTTGTATTTATATTTTAGTCATATTCTTTATAAATAGTTACTAAGTAGTTCTATTTGCAAAACATCATGCTAGCTAGGTATTCCAGATCTTGAGGCTCCAGCTGTGCTGATTATATGAGCTGCCTACCTCATGATTGGAGCTGGGAATACACTAGAGGAAAAGCAAGTTTTTAAATCTTACTCTTTTGTGATGTGGGTCGAAAGTACTGCCTGAATTTGAAGGAAAGAAACCAGGATAGACAGAAGAGCTACTTTGAATTCTAGATACATTTTTCTAAATTGATAGATGTTAGTCATTTTTTTTACTCAGTTATCCTTACTTCTTACATAGATAGTTTTATGGAGGGGATATTATACGTCCCAAAACCATGTTTGTTTTACATATTTATATTCCTATAAGTACTGATATTAATGTACATTAACAAGAATGATTGTAATTGATTTTGTTCTTTAAAAAAGCAGTTTTCAAACCTTTAGCAATCCTGTTACAGAATATTATTCTTAATTTATAACTATCAAACTTTCTAAATTATTCAGAAGGTACATTCTAGAATTCCATCTTCCTAATATCCACTTCCTGTTTCCCCTGTTGAAAGTCATTTGCATTACTGAGCGGAGGGTTTCCCACATGAGTCTATCTTCTCAAGGTGTTAACTCCAAGGCTTTTTGCTTCTTCCTCTCAGTCATTAAAGTCAAAAGCCCTAATTCTTATCTGTAACAAAGCCTACCACAAAACAACCCCAGTTTATGTTTCCTTCTTTGCTATTTATCATTCCTCCAATTATTTTTTGTGGTCAAGTATGACTCTCTACTCTTCGAACATATCCCTGATCTTCCATTTGTTTGGGGCTATTTTCATATTGGATTTTCGCATGTGCTCAGAATCAGTCTAGCAGCTTCAGTCTCCACTGCACATCTATCTTGCTCTTCCTGTTCTGACCCAGCCTACATCTGCCCATACCTGTTGACTGTCCAATTGATTGGAAAAGCCCCAGTGTAACCTTGACTATCATGAGAACATTGTGCCCTTGCCAAGAGGGACCCTTTGAAATGGTCCCAACATTTCCATTCTTTAGACATTTAAATGGTGCTGAGGTTTTACAGCATAGCAAATGGGGGAGAGGATCAGACTACCTCCTTGAGACTTTTACCACATTTTTTCTCTTGAGACTTCTACCACATTTTTTCACTTGGACTCCCCAAACTCATAAAATCACAAACTGTCTAATACTTCCAACTGCTTCTGCCTCTAAACCTCTGTATTAGTTTCCTAGAACTGCCATAACAAATTATTACAATCTTGTTGGCAGAAAACAACAGAAAACTACTCTCTCACAGTTCTGGAGGCTAGAAGTTCAAAATCAAAGGTTGACAGGGCTGCACACCCTCTAAGGGCAGTAGGGAACAACCCCATTCCTTGCCTTTTTCAGCTTTCAGTGGCTCCAAATGTTCCTTGGCTTGTGGCCGCATCACTTCAGTTTCTACCTCCCCAGTCAACATTGTATCCTCATCAATGTATGTCTTTCCTTTGTATTTCTCTTATAAAGACACTTGTCATTAGATTTAGGACCCACCTATATAATCCAGGATGATCTTATCCCAAGATCCTTAACTTAATCCCAGTCTTAAAAGGGTTACAAGACCCTTTATTCATATAAGATCACATTCACAGATTCTGATGATTTGAACATAGATATATCTATTTAGCAGTGTCAGCACCGAGCTAATCAAGAAGGGAAGGTTTCGATGGTGAGATGCCCAGTTGAAAGAATGCATGAGGAGAACAAAAGGCAGGCACCAACCTTATTGACAAGAGTGCATGCTTCTGCACTAGGCGACTGCATGGGCTCCACATATGTCACAGAACAATAGTGGCATCCTGCCACACGTGCGTAATAAGCAATAAGCTGAGTCATACTTATATAAATTAGGCGCAGGCCTTTTCTCTGTGAAAAGCCCTTCAGAAACCAAAATTTCACCTTTCTCTTGCAATTATCTAAAAGAAGTCCCTATGCATATGAGCTAAGATAAATTCTGATGTGTTGCGAAGAAGAGTAGTGGAGATAGGAGATAAAGAGGCAGAATCAAAACAGAGGGGAAGGCAAGGACAAACTTTTCATCATAAAGCAAAAGGTATATGTCAAATATATAGATCAAGTGCGTATTAAAAGAAGGGAATAGATGGCAAAATAGTGTCCGGGAGGGTTAAAATCATATCAGAGTAAGGCATGAGTTAGTTTGAGCCTTAAAGAAATTTGTCCAAAAGTAGAAACTGTACACTGGGATGCTTAGCTTTTACTGTGGAGAGGGGTACAACATTTTAAAAAGCTACATGTTTATGGTATTCATTGCCAGATAAAAATTCCTTTACTAATAAGATAATTAGTCCTAAAGGAATAAATTTTCCAAATAAGTAGTATACAGGTATTTACACATATTACATATATGTAGGTTATTTATTAAAAACACATGTGGAAATATTTTAAAGGAGCTTAAAATAATGTATAGTCCTGCCCCGGTTGTATGTTTTAATCATATCAAATAAGTAATCTCAGACCATATCCTACTCATAATTTATAATCTTTCCATTAGTATCTAGTATTTAGCAGCATGAATTCTGAGAGGTACTTAATAAATCTTAATGAATTATTATAACACTTATTATCACTGCCCTAAATGATCTGAGTATAAATCTACAAAACTAATTAGAAAGGGGCATGAACATGTAAGTCCCCTAGTAATAAATCATTGAATACTCATACACTACATCGGTGGCATTCTATATAATTTTTAACTGTTCCAGTTTGTAGCCTTGCCTCAGGAAATCTTCCTGAATTCTACCTTAATAATACAGCTCTTTGCTATTCAAGGTGCAGCCTATGAACTAGCAGCTTAGGCATGACTTGGGAGCTTTTCTTCCCATAGGAGACTTACTAAATTGATGATTCATATGCATATCACTCTTTCTAGTTGGTTATTTATTAATGAACCTCTCCTCTTACTCCCTGGAACTTAACATTTTGTCATTCCCAGTTTTCTTTTTTTTTAAATTTCAACTCAAAGTAGTAAAATAAAAGTGCGGTATTATAAAAGTGATGTCACTTAAATAATATTCTCTATTTAATGTTCATTTTATTTAGATCCCCCAATTATTGAAGGAAATATGGAAGCAGCAAGAGCAGTAGATTTAATACCATGGATGGAATATGAGTTTCGTGTGGTAGCAACCAATACATTGGGAATAGGAGAGCCCAGTATACCATCAAACAAGATCAAGACAGATGGTGCCGGTACGTAGAAGAAACTTTTTAAAATTTAGAAGGCTTATAAATACAGTGCCACTTTAACATATAATTGAATGTATTTGGAAATAAATGATGGTCTGAGGTAAGTGATTCATCTAAACACTGTGTGTACATATGTATTGCACACAGGTGTGTGTATTTTATGTCAAGACAGTCAAAAAGCAAAGAAAGGAAATATGAAGTCAGAGAATATTTTTAGATCATTAATGTAGGGGAAGAGGTAAATAGAAAGCACTGCATATGACCACTTACATGAAGTTGGTATTTAGAATATAAACATTACCCAGAAAGACTCTCGATTAAGCAGGTTCCATGATTGAGAAGGTTCACAATTTTGCGTGTCTCTCAAGGACATTTATAACTGGCCACGTGGATGGAGAGTATGGGCATGGAGGGTAGGTTGAGCAAGGCTTGGAGAGAATGTGGTGAGAACTTCTCAGATATATACCATTTGGCGAGTCATAGCATCTCTGGGAAATAGCTGAAATGTGTCCTTTATTAGGTGTCGCTCTAAATATGGTTGTTGTTTTTTTTAAATCACAGCTCAACTTTGGCTGTTCTTCCAATTTAGGGTCACATTTTTTTAAGCTAAGTACTAACTCCATTTAAATTGCCTTCAGTAAAAGAAGTACTCCACTCTATTTTTATTTCCCCTGCATTACTAAGCAAAAATATTGTTCCAATTCTAATAATAGCTCTTTTTATTATTCCCAGTCTATGAAAAAGAAAATATTTTGTAGGCATTCTGAGTTTATTTTTAGTATGCCTTGCCAAACTTAGTGCTTTATTTGGGGAGAAGATTTTTAAATGGATGACAGACTGCCATTAAAATTCTTCTATGATATCTTAATATAGTTTATTCACATTTTTAGCTACCTCAATTCCTTGGCCAAACTTCTAAATAAAATTTTGAATTCTAAGGTCTTTAGTTTTTAGATCCAAGTTATTTACAGGACTGTCATCAGTAAACTAACTCTTAAAGTTTCATGTAACTTCATGTAATTTACCAAATAAAAATGATTCTGTAATAAAGGAAGAAAAGAAACCCTAAAGTGCTGATCTGCCCTGAGTATTTAACATATTTAAGTTCATCCTCATAATAATATTTTGAAGTAGCTATTACTATTCAAGTTCATTAATGGGCAGTGGGCGCAGGGACACTAAATAATTTACCTAAATTAATATAACTACTTGCAAGATTCCAAATTCAGAATCTGATGTGTCTGATAATTCTGCTATTTATTGTGCTTCTCTCTTAAAGAAGTTTCCTCAAGCAGGACTCATAAAAACACATCCATTTGTACAAGTCTTTATTAATGTTGTAGCAGAAGATTAGATTTCATCCTTAACTACAAAATTAGATGACTTAACTGCTATTTCGTCATTGTTGTTTTAGCATACCCGCTTGCATTACCTTTTTAAAGCATCACTCTTACTTTAAGTTTGCTCAGATGGTATTTTGTTAAGGAATTAATTATCCCTCTCGTGAGCTTAGAAAATAACTTCCTTAAAAGTCTTCAGAGCCAAACAAACAAACCTATGAAGTGATAACAGTCTTATTCAGAATGTAAGATACAGCTCTATAATGATATAATGAGATGCTTCATTTCTTTCCATTGTGGAAAAAAATCAATCCTATATCCTATAACATATTCGTTAATATTTAATAAGAAAATATTTTAGAATATTTTATTAATCAATTTTTATGGCTACCATCATTTATGCATGTGTTATGTTATCAGACACAGTGCTGAGCTCTCTACTTTCATGGCTCCACTTAATTCCCACAATAACTTTATTAAATTGGTATTATTATTCCTAATTGTACAGACAAGTAAGTTAAGGTTACACCTAGCAAATGTGAAGTAGAGCTGGGATTGAAATCCAGATTTTTCTAATTCAGGTTTTTCTAGTTCTAAAAGCTTTGCTCTACTTTCTGGGAGGGCAGTGTACTATATTGAAGCCCCAGGACACTAATCCTTCAGGAGAATCCTGGTACCATCATTTAATAGTTCTGTGACTAGGGGCACATTACTTAACTTCTCTGAGCTTCAGTTTTCTCATCTCTAAATGGAAATTATCTTATGAGATTATTTTTTATAATTAAAAACATGCAAAGAAAGTAAGACTGTCTAGTGCATATTTGCTGAATAACATTTATTATGAGATTAATGCTCATTTTAAATTTAAATATGCTTTTAAGAAAATATTGTCTACACTGTAATTGATCACCTCATTTGGCAATAGAAACATCCATTTTTACAAGCGTAATAGAGGATCGTATAATTTCATATAATTTTTAATCATCTTCAGGAAATAATTTTATATACTTAATATATTTTCAAGTCGTTTTCTTTAATTATTTTGTTATCTTGTTTTAAAATATTAAATGTGTCTAAAATTGGACATTTACATTTTTTATTCTTACAAGAAAATAAAAATACTTTCTAAAACAGGAGGATGTTTGTCTTATCATGTACCATTACAACAACTCTTTAAGAGATGCCAGCATATGTCATGTGGGATAAAGGCTGGTTCTCATTTGATGGAAAGGTTTCTCCTGCTTCATTATGCTGATTGAAAGACATGACATTATCTAATGCAGCACATGCCCTTATCTGTCCAATTACTTAATGTTAAGATTGCAGTGAACAGTTGGGTATATTCTTTGGATTCAGACAAGTGCATTATAAAAGGATGGTCCCAAATGAAGAATTAGAAGATGTGTTTGCAATTCATTGTAACCTATTTAATTTTGACTGTAAGAAAGAGATAACAAAAGCTTCCTTCAAAGTAATGTGTTATCGTAAGACACATCCCCATAGCTAATAAATCTGCAGCTGCAGTTCTTGAGTTGATATCTGAAAATGGTACATGCAGGCTTGTTTTGGCATTTATTTACCAGATCAACCTTCGAAGGAAAAGAGAAAAAAAAAACATAACACCAGAATCAACACTTTCATACTATACATCAAGCTTTAACTTCTTGTCTAATGAAGCTATTCTGCTACTTCATTTAGTTTTATTTTGAACCTTTTTAGATATGATCGATAAAGAAAGGGGATGGCGATAACATATTTTGTAGCTAGTAAGGTATTATGTTAAAGTTAGTTATTATACTTAGTAATGAAACAGATTAAAAGAGCAGAGTATAGATTTTTAAGCCATCAGGAGGCCTAAGTTAAAGTTGCAGCTTCTCTACACATAAGCAATGTGACCTGAACTGTTTAAAGAGTTTCTTTTGGGACCCTTCTGCCTTTTCTGTAAAAAAGAGGCTATGTTGACCCTTGAACGACATGAGAGTTAAAGGCACCAGCCCCTGCACAGTCAAAAATCTGCCTGTAACTTTCGACTCTTCCAGAACTTAACTACTAATAGCCTACCAGATAACATAAACGGTTGATGAACACATATTTTGTATATAATATGTATTATATACTGTACTCTTAGAATAAAGTAAGCTAGGGAAAATAAATTGTTATTAAGCAAATCACAAGGAAAATACATTTGTAGTACTGTACTATATTTATTCATACTGAAAGTTTATGTTGTCTGTTTACAAAATGAAAAATTTCTACATATAAGTGTACCTGCACAGTTCAAACCCGTGTTGTTCAAGGGTCAACTGTACTTATTTCAAAGTGCTGATCTGAGTATCCAATTAGGTGTGATATGTAAAAATCATTTTTAAGTTCTAGATGAGCCTTTTGTTAAGCTGGTTTTCATTCATTCATTCATTCAACAAACTTTTACAAATTGGGGATATTTAACATTGAATTTAAATGAGTTGTGAATATTTGATTTCTACTAAATTAAAGAGAGCATCTTTGGAACTGAATCAGATTTTATTCATATTATTATCTTCAGTATTTAACACAGTGCAGTGTTCATAATTGGTGCTCAAAATTATTTGTAGAAGGAAAAAGGAGAAAAAAGAAAGGTAGGACAATTATTCTGGCAATTAGATGTTAATAGAAGATGATAAAAATAGAAGCAGTTGTCAAAGCAACAGTGGTATTTGCATATCATGATTTAGAAGAATTCATTATCAAATATAATTTGTTTTGTTTGAAAACAAGGTCAACATAGGCATTAGATGCTTTTGTTTTTAATATACTAAGAGAAATAAAATAGGAAGTGTTCATTCTACTTATTTTAAACAATCCATAATTTATTTGAGTTCTTCATAATAATCTTACTCTGCATTATGATTATTTCAGTGTGCAGCCTTCTTTTCTATCCATACAAACATTTCCCTAGATGATATATTTTCAGATTATCATTTAATTGAACAGTTAACAAATTTACTATGCTCTACCAATTTAAATTTCCTGTTTGAGAACTAAGCCTAGATAAAGAAACAAACCTACAATTTCAGCTTGAAAAGACCCTAAGACATTAATATTGTGAACTATTTGGACTCCATATCTTTTTTACCCACTAAGAACAGAACGGATGTTCACCTGGTAGATATGTTGGAGTGTTAGCACTCTGTGGCACCATCAAGCCAGGAGGCCATAAGGTCTAAAAATAAGTTCTCTCATTTGAGTATACAAAAGTTATGGATTTAATCTGATTTTATTAGCAGCTCTTCAAAAAGAATGTATATTTAAAGAGATAAAAAAAAAAGCAGATGTAAGACTTCAATCCCTTTGGTTTTCTAGACTCTAGAACATTATTTACATAAAAATTTTGAATCTCTTGCTAAATTTTTTTTAAGTCACAATGAAATTTTAATGTAAATTAAAATGAAAAGTTGCATTCATGGTAACTTTATTTTAAAAAGACTATACAAGTTAAAGCAATAACGAACAAGAACTAAGTAGTTAACATATTTTGAATCAAGGACCTATCTCCATATACTCTGTAATTTTCATAATTTAAGATTTGTCATAAGCCAATTTATACATTGTTAAATAAACATCAAAGCCCAAAGAGGTAAGTAGCCCCCCTTCCTTGTGGTGGATAATTTCCAAGACCCCCCGAGCAGATGCCTGAAATTGCAGAAAGTACCAAACCCTATTTAGACTGTTTTTTTTCCATACAGACCTATGATAAAGTTTAACTTATAAATAAGGTACAGTAAGATATGAAAAACAATAACAAATAATAAAATAGAACAATTATAACAATATCTTATAATAAAAGTTATGTGAATATGGTCTCTTCCTCTCTCAAAATATTTTATTGTACTGTACTCACCCTTCTGCTTGTGATGACGTAAGATAATACAATGCCTACATGATGAGATGAAGTGAGGTGAATGGCATAGTCATTGTGACGTAGCTACAGGCTACTATTGACCTTCTGAGGATACTAACAAGCACTAGGGCTTCTCTCAGGCATATCTGAATTGCCAGCATTACTGCCCTTGTACTTTGGGGTCCTTATCAAATAAAATAAGGGTTACTTAAACACAAACACTGCCATGCCACTGGAGTCAGTCTGATAACTGAGGAGGCTACTAAATGACTAACAGGTGGGTAAATGTATACTGCATGGATACATGGGACAAAAGGATGATTCACAACCACACAGGACAGCATGAGATTTTATCACACTACTCAGAACAGAGTGTAATTTAAAACTTATAAATTGTTTATTTCTGGAATTTTCCATGTAATATTTTCACACCCCATTGACTGTGGGTAACTGAAACTACAGAAAATGAATTAATAATGGGGGACTATTGTACTTATATGCAAATTATTTAAGCATTCAAATCTAAAAGTAAAATTGGCAGCATTAGTTTATTTTACTAGGAAAAAACAGTCACGGCATTGGCTTTATTTTTCTTTTAAAATACTTTTTAGATCTATGACTGAAACACAGAAGCACTCTCATAAATAGCATTTAGGGAATCACCATTAGACTAAAAATCATGGCTGAAGGACAGGTTAAAGAACCTTACTATTTTTAATCTTTCGCAGTAAAATTGTAAATATTGTTTATTCATGATTAATTCAATAATTCTGTATGTTTCCTAAATATTGGTTTAAAGTCTTTTAAATGATTTATTGTTAAAAGAAAGTCTAGTTTGTTCACTGTTAAATTTCCTGGAGCCTAAAGTTAAATACGTTTCTTTGTGCTTAGAATGATTTACTTCCCTGAAAGAAAGCACTATTTGGCCAGGACCCCCTTTCCTGCAGGGCCAAAAGCAAATAGAGTGCCTATCTGTTCTTAGATTCAAGTCAGATAGGTAGGTTATGTGTCAATTCCACCTGTGAAAAAAATGTCCCTTAGCTGCTAGGACTACAACTGAACATTCAAAGCTAAATGGAGGAAATTAAATCAATAATTAATCCAAGAAAGATATAAAATCACTATTAAGAGATACATTTACCTTTATTTCTGTGCTTTTGCTTGTCTCATTTTAAGCATCATGAGCTCAGTGGGTAATTTTTGAAGAGAAAATAAATCTTGAATTAGTAATTTGAAGCATATTAAAAAATCTTAAAATAAACATTATAAAATGGAAAAAATATTGAATTTAATATAAATATGCTCATTGGTCTAAATAAAAAAATGTTAGTAATAGTTATAAGAAAAAGGATCACAATGAAATGATTTAGAAAATAATACCTGTTTAGGTGAACACACTGCTTGATTCAACAAATTGCAGTATAATAAATTATTTTAGAGTTAGTTTTGAAATTTTTTTGCCTGTGGCCACTGTGCTTATATGTAAAGTTAAACACAAAATTTGATTTATTCATTGATTGTAAGACAGCATACTCTTTGTTTCTCCAAAGCCTAGAGAGTTTTAACTTCAGAATATGAGTTATGGGGTTTAAAAAGTTTCCAGAAGTTATTTTAATATCCCAGCCTTCAATACGTGTTTATCTAAAGTACTATAAGTAAATTATCTTTTAAGATCTCTGTGAACTTAATTTCATTTCTAATACTTATATGGTGACAGTTGAATAGTAAAATAAAATCTCTCAAATTTCAATTTGACTTCTTCATTAGTAAAAGAAATCATCATATAGTATTGTAGATATAAAAGAAAGCATGAACTTTTTTTCTGTGAAATTAATGTATATACTTCACCAAAGAATTTGCATGGCTAACCATAGCAGAAGTTTTGAATTATCTATCTTCAAATTACAATTATTTCTAAGGATTCAGTAAATGAACGTCTTGCTTTGAGTACTCTGAGGAAGATGTGACTATTTTCTATTTGGAAGGGATTTGGAGACTCAAGAGGGAACTGATGTTTCATCTCTTTTTTAAAATGTTAGCAAATCTGGGAATCATATCTCAGACTGCAGCCACAGCATTTGTGTGGGAAAATGTAGCTCCTCTATAAAAACACGGACTTCATCCATGTATTTGGGTAACTGGTCTCCAAGCATTTCAAGTGCGGGGACAAACTACTTATATCTATACAACTCCAGTTAGATGCAAATTCAATAAAATACAGTGTATAATAAGATACAGTATCCAAAATCCAATAGGGAACAGTACCTATCCTGAAGAACTTTCAAGGAGGAAGAATAACTTGGAGGAAAAACAAAGACCAGGTCATTAGACTTGGCAGTTAGAAACAATTTTGTGATTTTTGAGAATGATTTCAACAATACAAAGAAGTGAAAATAGATTATAGGTTGTTAAAAGTGATTATAGAGTTAAGTGCAAAAAAGTCAATGTCAGTTCTTTGCAGTGCAGTAACAGGAAGGGGTGTGATGGCTTGGAGACTAAGAGGAAAACAGTATTGCAAGATAACTTTTAAGGATAGAGAGACTGCTAAGAGTTAGGGCCTCTATAGTAGACTGGCTGAAAACTGAAGGCTTGATATAAGAGGATGGATTAGGGTAGAGATGGAGTCACTGACGGGGCAAAGTTCCAGAAAAGATTTAGGAATTGGAAGTGGGAGCACAAGGAAAAATAATAGATTTCTAATGTTTCCAGATATTTGGAGGAAACATTATCCTGTGTTAACGCACATGCACCATTTCGTAACAGTCATTTGTAGATTGCTGCATAAAACTAACACAACAGTTAGTTGTTAGAAGGTTATGGGCTCAAAAGTAAAGCTGTGAAATATTTCCCAGCAAAGTACATCTAATCTTTCAAAATCATATTAAATAAAAGAACACAGAAAAAGAAGAAAAATGAGGGAAGCAAATTTGCTTTGCTATTCTTTGCTGAAGAAAACTGGCACATTTCTTATGGCACCGAATCAATTTTTATGGCATTATTACAGCCACTGTGAGGCATTGTTATTATAATTGAGTGGATCTCATAGGCAGTTTGTTTTTCCTAATGAAGAAAATTATGTTTTCTGTAGTGAATAAGAACTCTAACACCAGAAAAAATTTCATAGCCTCTATATTTTGTTGTTTTGTCTGTTTGTTTATTTGTTTGTTTGTTTCAGCACCTAATGTGGCTCCTTCAGATGTGGGAGGTGGGGGAGGAAGCAACAGAGAACTGACCATAACATGGGCGGTGAGTCTTAAGTTGCATATATTCTAGGCTGCTTTACCTATACTTAATCTCAAACCTATTTTATTTCCTGAACTAAATTAAAATAAAAGGCAATACCCAAAGCACAAGCTAGAATAAATTACTAAGATAATTGTTTTCTTAAATGCCTGTCAGTTTTATCTGGCTTACTATGGCTTAGTGTGCAAAATAGATCCTTGATGGCCTAAATGATTAAGCAAACATTCAATTGTCTGATTCTAGGGATATTTAGAACTCAGTGTGGCCTGGTAACCCAACTGTAATTTCTAACATTTTCTTCTGGACATTCAAAACTCCAAATATTCCATTAAAAAGCTTTTATATCAGCATCTGTTTTTTAATTGGAGCTTGTTTCTCATTTGAGATTTACTTTGATCCCTAAGTGTAATCAATCGTGATAGGTCAGTCTCAGAAGTCTCTCAAGTGAGTTGTAATTGAGGTTTCCAAAACATTTTATTAAACTATTATGACCCAGAGAGGAGTTCCACATTAGAAACTATAATGTCTGGAAAATAATGCATCTTAGCTGGATTTTTGAAGTGAGAGAGATATTGGGGGTGGAATGGCTATGATAGCACAAACTTGTCTGAATTAGACATCTAACATTTATCTAGGTAACGTGTTTTATATAACTCTATGTAGTCATTTACTATTTTTCATATTTAATAACTGCAGATAGTCAAAAAATACAACTTAAGCTCTAAAGCATTTTGAGGACTGCAGGGAAAATGACAGGTTTTATTCTTTACATAAATCAAATTGATTTGTATAACAGATATTTAACAAAAATTGACTTCACTGTTTGCTGTGTAGTTATATTTTATACTTGGCATTTAAATCACGTATTTAAGTAAGATTTAGAAAAAATGTTTTTCTGTGTGTGAATCTAAAATTATATGTAAGTTTTAGTGTCAATGGAACATGCAAAAATAAAGATAATAGGAAAATTAGAACATCTCACTGTTTTTTATAAGGCTTGATTTTCTCAAACTCTGTGGATATTGGCTTCAGGATAAGATGGTGAGCTTGTCAAAAAATTCGGAATTGGAAATCCGTGTTTAAAATATGCAATAAAATCTCTGGGAATAGGGCCTGAGTATCATTAATTTTTGAAAGTTCCATGCCTATTCTGCTATACTTTTAATTGAAAATACTGAATAGAGAACTAACAAAAAGAAAAGAATGTTTAAACTATTGTGGAAATGTTAGGCTATACCTTCTAATAATCTAAAATCAAATTTTGTATATCCTATGAGCATGACTCAGGATATCTATACTTAACCCGGGAACAACATGGGTTTGAGCTGCCCACATTCACTTACATGAACATATTTTCAATAAATACAGTAAAGGTACTTTTTCTTCCTTATGATTTTCGTAATAATATTTTCTTTTCTCTAGCTTACTTTATTCTAAAAGTGCAGTATATAATATAACACACAATATGTGTTAATTGACAGTTTATGTTATCGGTAAGGCTTCAGTCAAAAGTAGGCTATTAGTAGTTAAGTTATTAGTAGTTAAGTTTTGGGAAGTCAAAAGTTATACACAGATTTTTGACTACACAAGAAAGGTCAACACCTCTTATCCCCACATTGTTCAAGGATCAACTGTATACCGAACAACCAAGTACAGTGTCTTCTACCTTTTACACTTTATACATTTTTATGTATTCCTATTTAACATAAGTATATTCAAGCAACAGTGTTATTTTTAGTTCAAGATTTTTTCCTCAAGACATTTTAACTTGGTTTTTCTGGTGAAAAGATAAATATACAATTTGCATTTACCTTATTAGCTAAAAATGACTAAATGATTAATATTTATTAGAAAGAGCTTAGTCTACGGCCGTGCTATCCTGAACATGCCCTATTCCATCTGATCTTGGAAGCTAAGCAGGATCGGGCTTGGTTAGTACTTGGATAGGAGACCACCTAGGAAGACTAGGTGCTGTAGGCATGAAAAACAAAAAAAATTAAGGATTGTAAGCTGACAAGGTCCTTGCAATCTGTGAGGTCAACCAAGGGTTGCCTTGCCTAAAAAATAAATAAATAAAAATAAATAAAATAGAATAAATAAATAATAAAATAAAAGAAAGAGCTTTAAGTCAGTGTTTAAAGTATGAATTGTTAGGGCTAAGGCAGACTTCTTTATTGGGCAATTAATATAATAAAAAGAAATTCTGAGAAAATAATGAAAAACGGAACACTTGCTTCAGTATTGGAGTCAGACCTTTACCTTCTCTCTTTTTTTCTTTGACCATTTCCATTGTTTGATTACAATATAAATATTCTAGAGTTTTCCTTATAACTTTTATTACTGCTTTTTAACTCCAAAATTCATTTATTCATTTATTGAATAAATATTACTTGGGGCCTTGCTCTAGTACAAGGGATAAAGAAGTAACCAAAACTGACAAACTTTGCCCTCATGATATTTAAATTCCAATAATTGAGAGAGACAATAAAGTAGATAAAGTAAAATATATAGTGTATATAATGATAGTGTTAAAGAGAAAAAATAAAGCAGGGAGGTAAGATATGGAGTATTATGGAAAGAGTCTAGAAATGGCCGATCCTGTGGCCAAGGAAAACATAGTAGGTAATTTTTACCTCAAGAAAATGATGGAGGGGGCATTCTGATGTATGGGAGAGCATCCTAGGTAGAAGGTAGAAGGAACTGAAAGTACCAAGGCACAGAATGAGAGCCACCCAGGGATGTTCCAAGAATAGCAAACTTGGTAAGTGAAATTATCACATGTTTGAGCACCTTTTGCCCTGGAATTTTCAGGCAGCACTAACTTATAAATAAAGTATATGTTTTTGTGAAGAACATGCTCCCATGTGCATTATTATTATATTATTATTATTATTTGCATAGGATCCCCCTAGTAAATACATTGCTTAAATCTGTTAATATTTCAATTTTTTATTTAGCCTTTGTCAAGAGAATACCATTACGGCAACAATTTTGGTTACATAGTGGCATTTAAGCCATTTGATGGTGAAGAATGGAAAAAAGTTACAGTAACTAATCCAGATATCGGTCGATATGTCCATAAAGATGAGACCATGCGCCCTTTCACTGCTTTTCAAGTCAAAGTTAAGGCCTTCAACAACAAAGGAGATGGACCTTACAGCCTCACAGCAGTCATTAATTCAGCACAAGATGGTAGGTAAAAAAAAGCCCTTGCTAGCATGATAATGGAGAGAAAACCTAGTTTTGTGATAGGCATTTCATCTGCTTTCTTTCAGAACTTACTTCTTAAGGTCTTTTTATAACACTATATATTTAGTAAGTGAGTGTTATTTTGAGCCAAATTAAAATGTCAGTCTCTCTTTCTAAATGACAAATATGTGGCCAAAAACCTTTTCATCCTTTAGATCATGTCCATGGTAGTTGAGCTATCCCCAATAAAAATCTTTGTTTTGGACCCTTGTTCCTGGCTCTTTGATTATGATTCTGCAGTCAAGAATTCTCCATACTTGATTGGAACTTCAGTAGGTCTGTGCATTCATAAAATTTACTGCTTACAAATTCCTTAACATATTTTTTTTGTAAAATTTCTTCTTTTGAACCCAATTGGTGTAATTGTAATATTTATGTAACTATTTTTATAATTACAATAGAGTGCTAGGATTTTATTAAAGGGAATCTAGAAAAATGATCAGAAAGGCAGTTGAAATTTTTTTTCTTGGAGAGAAATAAATTATCTGGAAGGCTATTTAGGGGAAAAAATACAGATACTGGCTCTGATCATTTTTCTAGGAACTTTAACCAAACTGAGCATGTCCCTGAGGGACTTTATACATCTATGCTAATATACAGTTTTAGATTAAGCATAATTACATTGATTTCTATGATTTCCTACTTAAACTGCTTTGCTTTTTATTATTTATTTTCCTATTAAAAATGATAAGACCTCCTCATTATGTCTGTACTTATAAAGTGCATTATGTATATGATTAGTGGCTAGAAAAGCAAGCGGAGATTTTATTGTCTTCTGACCTAACACATTTATCCTTAGCCAAGTCTCTCCTGCACATGTGTGAGAAGCACAACTAGAAGAGTTTGAAAACTTAAAACTATATGAGATATTATTCTTATCTCTTAGAGGAAAAATCCTCTATTAGTGTACCCTCAAATAAACATTGAGCTTTTCCTTAAAATTCACATATTCTTTCCATCATAGAGTTTTTAGCTTTCGTATTTGTTAAAAATTTAATAAGCAATCAAATCATCTCACAATCTTTACTTCCCAAACAAAGAGGGAAAACAACCTTATATGTGTGTGTGTATGTGTGTGTATGCACACATACATACTTTTTTAAGTAAAATACTTAAATACAGAGAAAAAAAGCCAAACTTAATACATAGGTAAAAAGCCAAAATCATTTAAGTTTATAATTACTTCAGTACTTTTTAGTCCTAAGTAATAAATGTTACATTCTCTCTGCTTGCTCTGATTCAGCAGAAATATAATGACTTAATGTTAATAGTTTGAACAACATATGAGTACATCTCCCAGGGAAAATACAAAGTATTTTACAAGTTATCGTGTCACCCAATATCAATTTTTTACTGCTTTTTTTGATGCTAAAGTAATCAGGCAAAAAGCCATGCTTGTCTTCTCTTTAGTCTTGGCTATCTGTATTAAATTATATTTCTTTCCCAAATGTTTCATGACTCTCATAAAACCGTAATGTGCCAAAACTTGTATAAATGTTCATCTTTTCTCTAATGCTAAGAAATCGTTCATTGTGCTACATGTTTACCTTGATTTGGAAAGCAACAGTGTTCATGTACAGGACATTTTTAATGTAAAAGAGAATTATGGCCTGTTAATAAAAGACAATAAAAATCGATCACTCCTGCTTAAATATTTCCCAAGTTTCTTTGTGTAATTTTCATAAGGGATGTAAATTACTTGTGTTTTTTTCACCGAACAGAGTCCATTTTGATACATATTTGACTTGATGCCCAGTTAGAAGATTAGACTAATAAAAGCTTTCTTGAGCCCAAGAAACAGTGGATGTCACGACTCGTTTCAAGGGATCTTAAAAAATAATCTTGACTGAATTATAAAAGAGAAGAGTGCTATATTGCTATGTATCTTTAGCTCATATAAATAGAAATTTTAATGAATAATTTTCTATTATAAACACCAAATTTCTACTTTTGATAATATAGAATTGGTGAGCTAAAAAGAATGAATTTTAATTTGCATCTACAGGCTTTCTTAAGCAGATTATTGGGAAGAAATAAAAAAAAATAGTGTTTTTGTTTACAGATATCAGAGAAATTCATGAAGCTTTTTGTATTTTATAAAAATGTGTGTGCATGTGTGTGTATATGTATCTATGTCTCTATTAACATTCAAGCATAGAATATGTGTGTGCATGTATCACCAATGACCATAAAACAAAGTGACATTACAGAAATAGAGGAAGAGATCATAAAATTATTGGATTTATTTTATTCTGGAAATATAACTATTTGAAAATATTAAATGTAGTTTTAATTCATTCATGCAGCAAATGGCGCTCTTTGAATTTTGTATTATAGGCATCTTATATATGAATGTAATGTTTTCATCAAATTTCAGCTCCCAGTGAAGCCCCAACAGGAGTAGGTGTAAAAGTGTTATCATCTTCCGAGATATCGGTTCATTGGGAGCATGTGGTAGAAAAAGTAGTGGAAAGCTATCAGGTGAGTTCAATTTTTATCAAACTACATTTTAATACATATGTCAGTATAAGTTTTCAAATATATTACATCTTTCAATGTTCTGTGTTCCATTGATTTATGTGGCAACTAACACTATATTCTCGATGTTTAATATGTTGGGCATTTATAAGCTAGTTGTTAAGAGTAAAGCAGAGGTTCCTAATTGGCTTATCTAGGAGAGATGTAGAGCCCTCTGTGTTGACAAATAATTGGCCAAAATAAAAACAAAGATAATAACATCCATGGTTAAGCAAGATCTTTTGCAACATCCTTATAAAGATAAATTTTAAGTTTTTTGGAAAACATTTTAGTAATTTATAAAAGCATCCTTCAAGTGTTCATCCTATTTGGCTCAGTAGTTCCACTTCTAAAAGTCCTTCCAAAGGGAGCAATTATAAATATACCAAATATATTTCTCATAATGTTATCTATGAAGCCATAAAATTGGCGACACTCAAAATATCCCAAAGAAAACTTCCCTTGAGAGAAGTCTTAAAGGACCAATAGAAATTAGCCAGATAGAAAAGGGAGGACTTATCCCAGTCCAAAAGAGTAAGACCTGGAAAATTGAAGCTAGAATGAGAGTCAGGGTCTTTAATATAATTCTAACAAAATGTAGACTTGATTGTGTGGGAAAAGTAAAGTCATCTCATATTTTTAAGCACAAAGAGTGAAAATTAAAAGAAATTGACACCATCCCACTTTGCAGATGAACAAATGGATGCCAGAGAGATTCAATGACTTGCCTCAGCACTGATGAAAAGTGTTACAGTAGCGTCAAACTCAGATTTTCTGATTCACAGTTCAGGGCTTTATGCTAAACCACAGACTTTTTTCATTTCACTCAGTGCGTGCCCTTCTGGAACTGTGGCAGTGAGCTGCCCACCCAGACAGCTTATTCTCTCAACTCTTGTGCTTCCCTTCTTTATCTATCCATTGAATATTTGCTTTATGAAGGTAGGATTTTGTCAGTGCCAAAATAGTGCTGGGCGCATGGTAAGCACTAAATAGATATTCCCTGAGTGCTGATACAAATAAAGTGTTATAATCTGACTTTCTCAAAACCATTTTTCTGAGATGTAATCACAAAACCAAGCCAAGTTTTTAAATTTTAAATATGAAAACTGACAGGAATTTTTTTTTTTTTTTTTTGGTACTATAGGTTATGGTCTGGGTAGATCTTAAAGTGTCTTTAGGTAATCTTGCAAGGGTTCAGCTGAAGTTTAGAGAGTGGAATGATAGGAGTGGTCAGAGAAGATCTGATATTAATAATCTATTAACCTAAAAATTATATTTACAACTATTAGAGAAGAAATGGGAGAGAAAAACTCATTGGATGTTAAAAACCCCTGTAATAAATAAGTCCAAGGTATCTTGGGAGAAGATGTCAATAGTTGGAGTTTGAAAGCCATATTTTGGACCATAGGATTTTTCCTTCTTTTATATTACTATTTATTCCTAATTAATAAAAAAGAGAAGAAAATATTATTTACTATATAACTCAGTCATTGAGTCAAAGTGCTAAATGTATATTTTGCTTTGTTAAAAACATGACTGATAATTATGTATTGTCTTTGCCTAAGAATTATATATAGACTATTTTATAACCTTCAACAGGCTGAATACAAAAGAAATATGAGGTGGAAAGTAATGCATCAGCATCAATGAATTCAGACAATAATCAGAATATAAGTTTTTTTGTTTGGGAAGTAAACATTAATTAGGATTCTCAATGAAATTGTTAGCACAAAATAATCTTTAGCACTTAAGAGTTTCTCAAGTGATAATTTTAAGGGAAAAGTATATGCCATTGAGAAGTTGAGTTTCACAGGTTTATGACTTTTTGCATCTTCACACAAAGTAGAATATTATGAACATTGTTGCTGAGAAGACATAGGTTGCTTTCTTAGCTCTGTCACTGAGAAAATTATTTAAGCTTTCTGAACCTTACCTATGAAGATGATAGAGTAATTACAAACTAAGAAGACTGTTCTGTGAAAGAAATGAAATAAAAGTGTTTGATGCTTTTCCCTGTTCTATGTCACTGGACATTTGAAGATGATGATAACAATAATGATGAAGAAGATGATGATATTAATGATGATGAGACTGATAACATTTGTTGAGCCCTTACTGTGATAAACACTTAATTAAGCTCATTGTATTGAATCCACACAATTCTAGGGTATACTTGTTTTAAATATGAAGAACTTGAGCTTTAAAACCATTTGAGTAATAATTGTCATAACCAGATTTGAACTTAGGTCTTGCCTCTCCAGAGTGAAATCCTTGAGGTGAATCAGTGAATTATTGTTTTCATTTGTTCTTTCTTAAAAAAAACTTTTAGTTTTTCAACAGAACCTTAACTACCAAAGAGACAAGTATGAAAGCTTAAAAGAGAAATTTTGTAATATTTATTCTCCTATAAGAAAATGCCCCTTTATAGGGGGAAAAGCTTGAATGACTGTTATGTGGTTGTTGTTTCTATTTTAAAATGTGATGGGAGAAGCCAATGGTGTTTTTAAATAGTTTAGGTATTCAGTACATTGCTTAGACATTTATATAGTTTATGAAATAATCCCTTGGTTATTACCCATCTGGTTCTACACACAACCATTACATTACTGCTGATTATACTCCCTATGCTATACTCCCCATCCTGTGACCATCTTTCAACTAGTAATATGTTCCCCTTTAACCCTTCACTCCTTTCTCCTAGCCCCTAACCCTCCTCCCCCTCTGGCCGTCACCAGAATGTCCTCTGTATCTATGAGCCTGTTTTCATTTAGTTTGTTCTTTTTGTTCCTTAGATTACACATATAAGTGAAATCATAGGTACAGCCACTATGGAAAACAGTCTGGAGGTTCCTCAAAAAATTAAAAATGGATCTACCTTTTGACCTAGAACCTGCACTTCTGGGTATTTATCTAAAGAAAACAAAAATACTGATTCATAAAGATCTATGCACCCCTATGTTCATGGCAGTACTATTCTCAATAGGCAAGATATGGAAGCCAACTAAATGCCCATGAACAGACAATTGGATGAAGAAGTTATAGTTCATATATACAATGGGATATTACTCAGCCATAAAAAATGAAATCCTGCCATTTGCACTGATGTGGATGTACCTAGAAGTTATTATGCTGAGTGAAGTAACTCAGACAGAGAAAGAAGCTAATGGTTTAACAAGATAGATGACTGAGAAAATTAATACTCTACTGCACTTCCTATGAAAAATTTACTATAGGTTTACATTATAAAGAAAGAAAGAAAAAAAAACAGCACATTAAAAAAATAAATTAAAGTAAAAAGCTGGAGAAGTCCCAATTTCTTCGTGATTGACCCCACCTCAAGGTTAATTTCCTGACATTTCAAGTAAGAACTGTAGAAAATTGGGTTTTAAAATAATTTTCTCTTCCCTTGTAGTTTTAAAGTGTATCTCAGTAGAATTTTTAAGTTTTACTCATTGTTTCCCTTTTGCCTAGTTAAAGAACTCCCCATATCTAATCTTAATACTCAGTTAGTTTCCCTGCAGTGTAGCTGAACTAGGACAAAGCATGAAGTCCTTTGTATCATTGGCATGTTAGAACTATGGGCTTCTGCCCAGGAATCAACAAAAGACTTAGTTTGCTCACCCAGCCAGTATAACATTCATTTATTTAATGAAAACCAGCAAAATATGCTGTTAGGAAAAATAAATACAAACTCTTAGCAGCTAAATCAAAGATCAATGCAGATGATTGACTTCACAATTATCTTAAAAAAATTGCCAAGCCTGAGTAGTCTACTCAAATGTTCTTAGAGGTAAATTATTTTGGCAAGCAGTGAAATGCTAATGAGGAGTATGTATGGGAAGCTGATAGAAGACTGCATAGAATTGTTTGTCTTCTTCACTAGTGGCTAGAATAAAAGAAAACTTTGAAAAGCTCCCAAGAGGTGTTAAGAATGCAGATTTTGAATGATCTATATTACATATTGCTATTCCTAGCCCATAGAAAGTACTAATACTAAAATTAGTCTGGGATCTGGATAATATAAAGTTATTTTATAGTATCTTTTTCGAGATTGAGCTTTTTGTGTGTCAATCTCAAGTTTTTTAGTTAAATAACCCTATTTAGATTTTTTCCTAAATACTGTATTAAATCCTTAACAAAAAAGTATTCACTGTCACTATATTTTTTTTCCAGAAAATTCAGAAGTGAAAGTTGAGAACTGTGAAATCTAATACAAAATTTTATCCAAGTAAAATTAATTAAATGGAACTAGCCTAATTTTCAAAAGTGCTAAACATCTTTAACACTTTCACAGTTGTAATACCCACTTTTTTATTCTAAGCTTCTTTGGAAAAATGAGCTTAAAGTAGTTTTTCTTACAAAGTTCTTAAATTTTCCTGAGGAGGGATATAACTAGTATGTTTGCACAAAAATGGCATTATTGTGGCCCATAGGTTTATGGAAAATATAGTTATTCTTTATTAAAAATACAGATTAGCCTTTTCTCTGAGCCTTTTCTTTATGACTTCTAAATAATTTTATAAGAAACAAATTTTCTTGAAACAAAATTATACATTTAGATCTCTCTACCAAAGATATTAATTTTATGTGAACTTAAACATTTTGATTTTCTACTTTTATTTTTTAAATAAAATCTATGAAGAAAAAAAAAAACATGTTTGCTTGATTCTCCACTGTATTCTCAGCTTCTGGCACAGTAACTGTACAAAGTGGGTACCTGGTAAATATTTGTTCAAGGAATGAATGAATGAGTACCATACACCAAATTGAGTCCTATGTGCACAGTGTTAAAAAAATGAGTATCTGTCCTCAAGGGGTTAATAATCTAGTAGTAGGAGAGAGAAGTAAAGTAGCAATTCCATAGTTGTTTAATAAGTACTATGATAAATTAACACTAGACAGAGGATACTGTGGAGATTTTAGAACATGTAGGGAAAGAGTTAAAGTTGTAAAATGCCACAACATTAAATAGAAATAAAAGCATTATATGTTGTTCTAGCATATAAAATGAATTTATGGTCTACTCTCCATAAAGTAGGACCTTCTTTTTTTTATTTTTCTTTTCTAGTAGCAATAATCCATTTTCACTAATTCATCCTGGTTCTCCTTTGGTCTCCCTGGTGATTAATCAAAAGCAATACATTTGTTCTGCTCCATAGCTACAGATTGCATCCTTCACTCCAAGCAATTTTCTCACAAATGAATGTCAGTGCTTCACCACAGTGGGAACTGAAAGAGAGGATCGAGATGCAATAGCCCCAATTTATCATCTATTTGAAAATGAATTTCAAGTGTGTGGCCAGTGGCTAGTTCAGATAAAAAGGATGATGCTATGTTTTACATATATCCATCTACTACTTATTTTAGAATTCTTTGTAAATGTTGTAAGTCATATGTAAACATATGTTTTAAGTTAAAGAGACTGATTATTCAATCAAATCATTTTGCATAAGACTTTTCATTTGTAAAGGTTAAGTATATGATAAAAATGTCATATGGCTCTCATATTCTAAAATAAGGAAATCAGGGACTGTTTGGCATACTCTATAAATTCTTTCTGCTCTCTAGTTACTTAGCTAAGAATATCTAAGTCATTGCTTTAATTTATTGTGAATTTTAATGGAGATAGTGTGACAAAGTCAGATGAAATTGGTAATTTAGGATATAAGTGCAGAGATTAAATTAATGAAAGTGTTGTTCTTTCTTTTCATATTGTCAAAATGCCTAATGGAATTTTGAGTGAGATAGCAGGAAAATTTTATCATTGTAATTCCTCATTTTAGTATATAGGTGGTTTTTTTTGTTTGTTTTTGTTTGTTTGTTTGTTTAGAAATGGCTTTTATTATATTAATCTAGTTTAAAAGCATCTCAAACTGGAGTGAAAAGTTGTTATAATGGAATGAAAAATTTTAAATGTGATATATGCTTTCAGTCAACAAGCACAGATATAAAAATGCATAAATCTCAGTTTTGATTGCTGTAAAACACAGTAAATACTACCATTCTAGGTTTGTTGAGAAGATAGTGTGTGGATGATCCTAATGCAGTGACTGACATTTTATTAGAATTCAAATGTTCATTTTATTTCCCTTTAGTCAAGCAGTGGAAGAGGCCTTACATGTTACCTAGTTCAAATGCCCACTAAAATTCTTCTCAAATGAATGTAATCACTTCCTAAACACATCCAACACCTGGAAACTCATGCCTTCTCTAGGAGGGCCCCGTTCTTAGAAAGTCTTTTCTCTGCCAACTGAGTTCTGCTTTCGGAGTTGCTTCTACTTCCTCGGTTCTGAGGCCATCCTTCTGGTCAGATGATAGAAATAGTGAAGAGAGTCTATGAAAACCATAAGGAAATATATTATTGTTATCAGAAAAATGAGCACAGTAAAGAATAATATTGCAAAGGAAACCAATATGCAATTAATAACTAGTCTTTGTTCTAAAATGTGCTCATTCTATATATAATCTTAGTTTGTAACCAAGTGAGTTTGAGCCATCCAATTCCATTTTATAATGGTTTCATAGGTGTTTTATGTAAACAAAAAGTTCAAGATTATATAAATGTTAAATATTATTTGTGAGGCACTTTGGTTAATTGTAAAATTAAAATTCCAATATTTTATAGACAAGGCATTTAAAATCTGTCAAATACTAGTATACTTAGAAACATTTCTTTCCTTTTACATATACCTTAGATATAATTACAGAATTCTGACCAAAGAAATAGCATTATTTGAAGAATGAAAATTATAATTTATAGCATTTACTTAAACTTTAAGAGACAAGGAAGGCTATCATTGACACTTTGGTTGTTAAAAGCAATTATTTCTATTCATAACATGGATAAAATTTTAAAAAAATATTTTAAAGGTAAATAATTTCTACAACTAATCAAGTTATTGAATATAATATTTTAAATATCTGGCCTCTATATAGGTTCAAAGTAAATAATATATACATGCTCCCAAAATGAGATAGCAGAAAGTTATTACACTGGTGTATTCTAGGCCACATGATGCCATTTTTGTCAAGCAACATTGTATTTCTGTCAGACTGCTTTATCAGTGGCTCATAACAAATTTGAAATTATGTAAACAGAAATAAATCAGGAAATTAGGAGATAGATGATAAAAATGTTTGTGACAAATTTTTCAAGACAACAGTTACATATTTTGAAGGTAAACCTTATTCAGAGATTTTTGATTTTTATTCCTCTTTTTTATCAGTAAGACTATTTCATATTTCAGGCAAACGTGAGACTTTGATTTGCCTTCAACAGCTTTAATCACATATGCATTATACTCCTTTATAGTCCAAGACTGATAGAAGTGTAAGTAGCATTAAGAAATATGTAAGAATATAATGTTCAGTCAACATCAAGGGTGATAGAGTCAGATGAAAAGAACTTTTCACAACTAAAGTGTCTGAATCATGACAAAATATTACTCAACTTGAATGTTTGCAGATTCGCTACTGGTCTGTCCATGACAAAGAAGCAGCTGCACACAGAGTTCAAGTCAACAGCCAAGAGTACTCGGCCAGGCTGGAGAACCTTCTGCCTGATACCCAGTACTCTGTGGAAGTCAGGGCCTGCAATAGTGCAGGGTGTGGACCTCCCAGTGAGATGATTGAGACCTTCACCAAGAAAGCACGTGAGTCTCAACATTTGCATTTTAGACTTGTCAGAAACTACCTATTAATTCTATCATGACGAAGGTACATTATCATCAGCATTACAATTACTAATGTGATGCAGCTTGCAGAACCGAAGTTGGGTATAGTGATAGTCACTTACATGTTATTACTTTTCACAGCTCCAAGCCAGCCGCCAAAGATCACCAGTTCCGTAAGGTCTGGTTCACGTTACATAATTACCTGGGATCATGTGGTCGCACTATCAAATGAATCTACGGTGACAGGATATAAGGTAGATAAAAGATTGCTAGATTATTCCCCACATAAGCCTCACTCTTAAAAACAGTAATTGATGTTGAGACTTTTTGGTGTTTCAACAAAACCCATTCAGCTTTCTTATTCTAGCTGTATAGCAGACTCAGATGATGCAATGCCATGATAATTTCGAAATGAGAAAAGATATTCAGTGAAGTCTAGGAAATGTTATAGCAGGTGAGCAGGATAGATAGAATAACTGCTTTAAAGTACAAAGTTGTTAGAAGAATCAGTACCTAAAGAACAGAAACAGATAGAAGCCATTTTTGTTTGGCAATGATTAAGATAGTGTCACCCGTACACAACGAACTCTGATGTATTGAGTTGTCTTCTATAAATGAATAAAAAAGGAAAATATATGATTTCTGTATATTCTCTATATCACATCTTATCACATTTTTCATCATATACCAAATTTTAGGAATACTGTGAAAAATGTTTTAATTGTGAAGCAATTTTTTAGACTACTTCAACATATTGAAAACCCCTCATTTTATACTTATTATTATATTATTTAAAAAAAACACATTTTCCCTCTATTTTAGATCATCTCAAAAAAATAAAATTCAGGTGCTTAAGGTACCTCCTCTTGGATCACCCTGAAAAATAGATGAAATTGATTTCTGTGAATTAAAAATAACATTAATTTTCTAGCAATTATTATACATAGCTACCTAGGATTTATTTTATTAATAAAATGTAAGAATACATTCTGGTTTTAGTGTTAGAGTATTGGCTTATTATTACCACTTTATTAAATATACATATTTTGGGACTTTTTAAGATACTCTATAGACCTGATGGCCAGCATGATGGCAAACTGTATTCAACTCATAAACACTCCATAGAAGTTCCAATTCCCAGGGATGGAGAGTATGTTGTAGAAGTTCGTGCACACAGTGATGGAGGAGATGGAGTAGTGTCTCAAGTCAAAATTTCAGGTAAGCCAGTCATTTAAAACACATTTCAATTAAGCACTTGTAAGTTCTAGGCCATACAGATTCCCAAAAGTAAAGGTAGGACTGACGTTCACACCAATATTGACATTTTGCTATATAGATTTGAAATGTCGAGAATGCCCTGAAACTTAGTTTCTTCCCTTATGAGACACAAAAGTAAGTTTGCAGCAAACCACATACTTGTTGATCATTATGTGCACATTGAAGCATAATTAAAATACCATAATGAATTGAAATGGCACATAATACTAGACCATTAGATAATAATATCCAAATTTCTCTTATATCAAAAATAAATTAAATTAGCATTCTTCTAGCCTCCTTTTCCTTGTTCTACATATATTATATATAGTGAAAAAATAGAAAAAAGTAAATGACAGCCCCTTTATCATCTTCCTTTCTTTACCTCAGCATATCTGTTCTTTCTCTGCAAACTCTAATCATTGCTCACAGCATTGGTTAATTCAAAATAAACATTTAAGGCAGTGATTTCTTTCCTTTTTTGGATTTGTAGAACTATATTATTTGTTTAAATTTTGATGCTTTTTCTCACCCTGTATGTATGAAATAGTTTAATTATAAAGAATTAAATTTTATGTTATTTTGAAAATTTTATGGGACTCCCAAATACTAGAAGATATTAAAGCAAAGATGGGAATAATTGATTCTGGAAAAAGAAATTGGTGATTTATAGCTAAATAATGAATATTTGTGTATTAAATTAATAAAATATCCTTTAAAGTAATGCCATAGTTTTCAGTCTGGCCATAACTGCATAAAGAAACATTAGGAAATATTAGATATTTGGTGAATAGTACCATTTTATAATTTTTTAATTTAAATTTTGATTTATTTGCAAACTATGCATTATTATAATGAGAAAAGCATATAAATACAAATTAAAATTTTAGGCTTTCTCATGAATTTAAATTATTTACGTTGAAACATTTTTAGTTTAAATATTATTTTGTCTTTTAGAAAATTTAGAAATTACAAAATCTGAAAGAAAAAAAATCAGTCATATTCCAAACATCCTAAATTAACTACTTCAGTAGAATTTACTTCTAGTTACCCTGTATGCATACATCATTTAATGTTTTAGTTTCTGTAAATATATCATGTTATATCTACTTTTAGCAATTATGTTACATGAATAGTCCTTGTCATTAAAAGTTTATAAACTTTATTTAAAATTATGCATAATGATCTCTCAAATAAATGTATAGGATTTATCTACCTATTCCAATTTTTTCTATCGTAATACTATTTGAATACATTTTTATGAATTAATCTTTCTGCAAGTTAAATTTAAATAATGAGATAAAGTGTTTTATGTTTATATTGCCAAATGTCTTTTAAAATAGTAATTTATGTTCCTGTTATCATTGTATATGAGTGCATTTCTCACTACACTGCTATACTATTCTCTTCTTAGTCATTACTAATTTGATAGGAAAAATGGCATATTTATATATTTTTAATCATTTTCTAAGTTCTGCGCTTTGATAACACACTACTTTAATAGTTTCACACTTAGGACTGTTTCACAAAAGGAAATCAGAAGGAAATGTACATATTATTTGGAGAGCGGTAAAATGCAACAGAATTAGGTATATTACTTTTGAACACTGACCTTCCCTGTCTAGAAGCCATGCTCATTCATTTCTTTACCCTTTAGTCATTCCTTATATGAAGCAAAACGTAGTTTCTGGGATTTAAAGAACAGGGATTTGTAGCTAGAGACGCTGTAGCAGGAACATTTACATCAATATAGTTATAATTAGTAGTATGCTGATAAATGTTTAGCAGCTGACTCTCCTGAGGTGGGAGGAAGCCTTGGTTTATAGCGTTTGCCAATTTCTGCAGTATAAATATTTTCGTCATGTTTGATTTCAAACTTCCCACATGATATCCATAAATGTGGAACTGGAAGAGATGCTCAGTAGCGTATCATTGTATAGTATCACCACCATACAGATGCAATAGGTGTAACCTCAAAAGCATTGATGACATTAAAATATAGTAAAATAATTAGGAAGTGATGAGTTTGGGAATTTATTACCTTTGTTTTAAACTTTTTATTTAATCAATAAGATTTTATAATTTAAATTTTAATAACATTGTTTTAAACAACTCACTCATAAATTTCTTGAAAATTTAACAATTGGCTCTTGGACCAGCTACGTAGAACACACCACCATTATAATCTGACATCCTAGTATAAAGAGCCCAAGCAGAAAACAATGTATGCTCTTTTAGAAACTGCAAACATACTCAGAATGGTTTTCTCTTTTTTTTTTTGCCAACTAACAGACAATATTATTTATTCAGAATTTTGTTACTTATCTCTTAGTCTGAACATATCGTACAAAAAAAAAAAAAACCTAGAATTAACAGAAAGTATCAGATGTTTGGTGAATAATATCATTCTAAAATTTTCTTATGTAAGTTTGGATTTATTTGCAAATTATTTAAATTACATGTAATGATAAAATCATGTAAATACAAATGGAAATTTTAGGCTTTCTTAGAAATTTAAAAGACTCCTGATTCTTTCATTTCAGTTTTCATGCCTAAAATATGTAGCCATGAATATGAAACATTGCTCAATTAATGTCTATATGCATTATTTTGTCCATTCATTTATTTAATAAATATCCTTTAATTGCCTGCA
The DNA here is from genome assembly GCF_902729225.1 of Pteropus medius. Lineage (NCBI taxonomy): Eukaryota > Metazoa > Chordata > Mammalia > Chiroptera > Pteropodidae > Pteropus > Pteropus medius. Next base: position 6,974,182 of record NW_024349519.1, on the reverse strand, counting down.
ATATGTTAGGCACAGTTCACACACTTAAAATGTGCTACCATTTATATTTCCACATCCCTCTGAACCCACATCACAATCTTCCCCACTGGCCCTCCTGAAATTCTAAAATTTTTCTGGGCTTCCAATTTTGGCTTCCTATAGTCCATTCTCTATGCAGCAGCCAGAGGGATTTTTTAAAACATAAGTCAAATCACATAACTCTCCTCTTAGAAAGACATCCTACAGAATAACATCTAAATTTCTTACCATGACTTACAGTGCCCTGTATAATCTGGCTCTGTCACACTCTCTCACCTCAAGTAAGTGATTTCTCCCTGGCCCCATTAACCTCTTTCTCTTCTTGAACATACCAATATTATTTCTACCTTGAAGCATCTATACTTGTTCTTGCTGCTGCCTGAAATTCTCTGGATCTTGGCATGACAGGTTCATTATCATTTTTGTTTCTGCTCAGATGTTACTTCCTTAGGAAAAAATTATATGGCAACCAAGGTAAAAGAACCTCCTATTCTAATTTTTTGTCATATCACATCACTTTTATTTTCTTTGTAATATTTATAACTATTTAAAATTATCTTTCTTATTACTTTATACTGTAGATTGTCAGTCTTTGTCATTACCTGAATGTAAGTTCCATGGCAGCAAGCTCTTTCTGCTTTGTTCAACCTTTGGATACCCAGCACCTAGAGTACATATCTGTCACAGAATAGCGTTTTAACAAATGCTTGTTTAAGACATCGATGACTTCCATATAGAGTAAAATTTAGTTAAAAGAAAAATTTAGGCAACTTAAACTATAGTTTAGATTTCTAGAATGTTGATACACTTCTCATTAAGCACATGATTTGTATTATGCTAGTTGATTCTAAAATTAAGACTTCATGTAAGAGATATTCTAGAAAATGTTTTAAACATGGTAATCTGTAACTGCACTCCTCTCTGACATGAACACTGTTATCTGCTGTCTTAATAAATTATTCCCTACCAGATGTTTACAGTTCACATCGAGGCAAATGTAACACTGCAGATATTTCATCACACTCATTCTATCTCTAATAAGTTCAATATTGTCTTTTAAGAACCTTTTGTTTTTCTACATTATTGTGAGCTAAATTAATAATAATGTGAAAATAGCCACAAAATTTTGAATAAAAATGTTAATAAGCTAATTTGACCTATTACATATTCATTATAAATTTTAGAATATAGATTAACAAGAATCTTTGATCATAAATAAACATCCACAGACAAGCATATATTTCATTATTTATGAGTGAATATGTATATTTTGAACTTTTTTTTTTTTTTTTTTTGGTTTTAAACAGACTACAGATAACTCAGTCAAATAAAGGAAGACTTTTAAGAACATTTTAGAGTCTGGACTCCTTCCTAAGAACAAGAAGTAGTCATTTGAAACCTTTAAGGTAGAAATAACATAATCAGATATTTGCACTTAAAAAAATCACTTTGGTGATTGTGGAAAATATATATATAGAAGAGTAAGATGTAAGAAGATGAATTACAAGGTTATCATCATAGACCGATTAAAGACGACGATAGTCTGGCCTGGAAAGAGGGCAGTGGTGAAGTCTAGGGTAGGTTCCACAAGAACAAGGCATCTTTTCCATTTGATTTAAAGTTGCTATATATTCATTTTGTTGACTTTATGTCTTCTAATAAATCTATAATTTATTCTGATGTTACCACAGATGATGCAATCCAAACAGTTAACATACTATTTTTAGTAACTCCAAGCTATTAAGTTATATATATATAACGAAAGCCGCTGACTTAAACACTGATGAAAAACACATTTTGTTTTTTACTTTGCTCTCTTCTGCCCAGTAGCGGAAGAAGAAAAGACAGAAAGCCATTTTTTAGGTGGAACCTTTAGTTATTTAACTCCATTACTCACATGTTCCCCTCTCTTGTACCTAAGTAGTACAGTATAAAAGGAACAAGAGGATAGTTGGGATATTTAGATTTAATTCATATGCTATTGGATTAAAAATGTGATATTAATGTAACCAAATTTGCAGATATCTCCTCTGTAAGCATTTTCAAAAACCAGAATTGTTTAGAGTTTCTAATCTTGTAATAGCCTTATATATAAGGAGATGGTAATAATATACATGGTAGTCTTAGGTTTACTTTACCCCCCCTTCTTTAGGGACAGGATGCATTACAATTCAGTGATCCCCATATCTGTAACTTTGTAAATGTCCTTCATCATTTGGGAAAAATAGATTGCCATGAATAAATTTACTGTTAATCTGAAAATTTGAAATGGTATATTATACGACAGGTAAATACCATTCTTATAAGTTCATCATCACAATTAAAAAATTTTTTTTTGTAATTATGGCACAGATATTGTCTCTAAGGAAATGCTATCTCTCCAACCATTTTGAAATAACCAAATATTTTATTTTCCTTTACTACACATCGAGTGGGATTAATTTGAGTTTAAGTGGATGAATATACCCTGTATATTTCTAGGCTGACAAATAGCTTCCATTTAAAATTACCTTTAATGTATATATTTCTTTCATTAACCTTGAATCACGACTATCCACTCAAATCATTTTCCAACTGTATGGCTGTACTTAACAGTGCTAGTTTTATAATAAGCATGAAACAGAGGAGAAATACCTTAATAAAGTAATATCTTGTACATCTCTAAATTTAACTTTCAGTGGTGACCCACTGCCCTGATCATTGTTAATGTAATTGTGAATGACCCAGGTTTGCTCAAGGAGTTGAGTATATGGGGAATTCTAAGAGTCTTGCTTATCTTTTAGAAACTTTGAGCTCTAGTTCTAAAAGCAAATTGTATAACTTTGTCAGGCCATAGATAGCACCTCTGCATCTAAACTAACTTGTTTTTTTCTGACTCTTCCCCAAGGTTTCTTTTAGCTACTAGTAAGTTCACACAACGGTTCCAACATATTATTTTGTGTTCATTTACTCAAAAATAATTCGATTGGAAAATTTCTCAGTGGAATATAAGAATAGAAAGAGAAATTAAAGATAATCTTCCATTTATTTACTACCAAAATAATTTTGGTTTATGAAATATAGTCAGTATCTGGAGCTATGCTTTAGTATTATACTGTAAAAATAGTTTTTCTTCTGCTAAATAAATCTTACTCTTAAAAAATTACACATTTTCCTAAGACTTTCACTCTCTAGAAAAGTGATTCATTCAATAAAAATCTACTGAACACCTACAATATGCCAAGCATTCTGCTAATTTATTGGTTACAATAATCGGCAAGTTCTCCTGAAGTTTGCATTCTAGTGGATATCAGGAAAGTAAAGAATTATCACCAAATAATAAAATTTATTTATATATAGGTTTATTAAGGTTTATATGGAAAAAAATAGTAGCTAATATAGAGAATAAAAGAGGCAGAACTGATTTGAATAGAATAGTCAGGTCAGGCTTCTCTACCGAGGTGATGTTTAGCTTGAAATCTAAAGGAAAGGAACTAGCCATATCACAGAAGTGGGGATAAGAGTCCTAGGTACAAGGAATTGCAAGAAAGAGCTTGTCATGTTCAAGAAGCTGAAAGGGGGCCAGTGCAACCAGTGCGTAGTGGTGTGGGATGAGTTGGAGAGACAGAAAGGGCAAAAGCCACGAACGATCTGGTCTGGATTATATCTCAGACTCATATCATTCCGCTCTCATTCTAACTCTGTCCCCCACCCCATTTATAAAGGCGTTTGCCAGAGGTTTTACTTTGTTCTTTGTTCAATGGGAAAATATTGATGTGCTTTCAGGAGATGAGTGATACAATCTGATTTAAGATAATTTTTTCTGTAGTGTAGAGAAAACATTGAAGTGCAAGGAAAGGGGAGTTGGTGGAACTGGTGAGAAGTTAGGAAGTCTGAGACCCAAGCAGAACAAGCAGATTAATCAATTTAGAGGATAATTTAAGTTTCTTACTGCTCTGAGACACAAAGCAAATTTCAAGACCTTTTCCAGAATAAATTATTAAAGGATGTATATGGAGACATTACATCCTTTAGATACATCCTTTAGAAAAGCATTAGAGATAATGATAAAAATATGGGAAAAGCAAAGATTCATAAACTTGCTGGAAGAAAGTGTCTCCATCATCATATTTGACTCCTTCCCAAGGGTTGGAACCCTTTGCAGGAAATTCGTGGTTTATGTTCTCTGAACCTCAGTTTAAAAAGTGTGATGAGGAGGAATTCACCATTTTGCAAGCAGCCCTTAGACATACCAATACCTTTAATTAATAGAGCATAGATCTCCTATCAATTCTATAATGACTGAACCAATTTCCAATGAAATTGAGATCACAGGATCAACCCAGAGTTTGCTATAAAGTCCCTTTATTTCTCTTTTCTATCAGTAAAAGATAATACATCTTTTATGAAAGACATAACATCTCTGGATATTTTAATCAAGTATTGTATTAGAGTCTTTAAAAAATCTTTTTATAAGCTATCGGAGTGAATACTGATTTCGAGAAAAGCAAAAAAATTATAGTTGTCCATATGCCTGCAGCATCAAAGTGGGGGGTCCACAGGAGAATCCCAGGGGCAGTGGCATCACCTTACTTTTGACATCCTTTGAGGCCCACAGTCTTGCCCACCACTGCTAGAGCAGCAGTGCTTCTGCTTCTCTATGACCTTCCAGTTCTCCCCTTAATGCCTCTCAGTGGCAAAAGAGTCCAGGAAATGCAGTTTTTACATTTTTACCCCAGAGATAGAAAGGTGAGCATAGAGAGCAAGAGGAATGGTGCTGAAATTCTAAATGAAAATACAGTACATCTTCTCCAAAAATAAGTAGGTTTACATGATAACCATCAAAACTAACAAGAAGAATCCAGCTAAACATGGATTTTCTGAGAGATGTTAAATGAAATGAAAGAAAATAAATTGGCTCTCAACTTCTAAATTGATTTCATGATATAGAAATTCATATTATTAGAAACAATATTAAAATTATAAGATAAGAAAACCTGTAGATATTGAAGCCATATTATGAAAACATCTGAAAGGGAGATTTACCCAAGATATAGAAAATAATAATTAATATCACTTGATTACCAACACTCACATGTAACAATGTGGCTACTATTTTTAGTTACTCTCCATATCTTTCTTTTTCAGTATTATGATAACATCATAATAGATATCATTGTATATGGACATTTTTTCTAAATTTCCAATTTTGTTTTCTTAGAAAAGATTCCTAGAAGTGAAAATATTGTGTTAAAGGGAAGGACATTTCAAAGACTTGGCAAATATTTGACAGTTGCCAAATTGCTATCTAAATAGCAATGCCTACATTTTATCATTAAACATATTTTTAATAGCATTTTAATATTCAAAAAATCTTTGTTCATTAAGCAAAAATACTATCTCATAATTTTTATTTTTAATTATTCCTGAGATGAATGTATTAATATGGTTAGTAGCTGCATATAGTTCCATTCCTATGAAGGTCTGTTTATATTCTTTTCTCTGTTTAATATTAATAACTTTCTTTAAAATTTTATGCTATTTTCATTTTATGATAATATTTTCATACCACATATGAAGCAAATATTTTTTCAAGTTTGTGTTTAAATGTCATTGATGCTAGGTCAATATGGTTTATATTTTTGTAAAATAATGAATTTTCATAATAAAAAATTCTCAAATAATCGGTGTACATAAACAAAAAGTCATAGAATAATAGAAACAGTGAAATTCCAAACACAAAAAGTAATGAAGTGATATTTAAAGAAGTACATATATGGCATATAAAACTTCCCAAGAAAGGATAATTAAAATTCAGTACAGTGTTGCCTTGTGGCAGGGCAGGGAACAAGGGGTAATCAGGAAGAAGTTTATACGGTGGTGACAGTGTTATTTCTTTGCCTGACTGGTTAGTATATAGGTGGTTTTTTTGTTTGTTCTTTAGTTGCATTTTTAAATATAGAAATTCACATAATTTATTTCAAAATTGTAAAAGTTAAAAGGGGATTGAAGAAATCGTGAAGTAAAGAAAGGTATTGAATTTGGCATTTTAGAGTTCTATCTTAGTTGGCTGGGGCTGCCATAACAAAGTACCACAGACTGGATGGTTTAAACAAGTAGAATTTGTTTTCTCATCATTCTGGATGCTAGAAGTCCGAGATCAAGCTGGCAGGGTTGGCTTCTTCTGAGGCCTCTATCTTCGGCTTGTAGCTGATCGTCTTCTCCAAGTTTCTTCCCATGGTCTTTCCTCTGTGTGTCTGTGTCCTAATTTCCTCCTCCTTTAAGAATACCAATCAGGTTGAATAAGAGCACTGCCTAATGTCTGCATTTTAACTTAATTACATCATTAAACACTATCGCTAAATAAAGTCACATTCTAAGGTACTGGGGGGCCAGGTCTTCAACACATGGATTTTGAGGGGACAAAATTCAGCCATAATGAAGCTGGTAATTTCAAGAGAAAAACTTTCATAAAATAGTATGGGTGAAAGTCTTCTTTCTTTAAGCAAAACCCCAGAGCTTACACTCTAAAGGGAGGAGGCAAAAAATGAATCAATATGTAATACTTTGGCAGCAATAATATCTAAAGATAGCTGAAGAAGGTAAAGCAATAAAGCAGGGCAAGGTGGATGTGGAGTAATGGAAGAAGGCTAGGGCCAATGTTTTCAATAAGTATAACAGGAAAAGCCTGCTCTGATGAGATAACAGCAGAAAAGAGAAACAAATGAAGTGAAGGAATCGTCCATACGGCTATCTGAAAGGAAAAGTGTTTCTACTAGAACAATATGAAAGCCCTGCACTAGGAGGATGTTTAGGCATTCAAGGAACAGCCTGGAAAACCAGTGTGAGTGGGGCTGAGCAAGCCATGTGGAGAGTGGGCATAATGAGGCTGGAGAAGTAGTTGGGATCTTAATCTCTACAAGATTTACACGTCCTGGTTAAGGACTTTGGATTTTACTCTAAATGTAATAGGAGGCCATCAAAGCATTTTAAGGAGGGAAGTGACATGATCAGATTTATATTTTGCAGGCCTCATTCTGGCTATTCTTTGGAAAGAAGTAGAAATCTCATGAATGGTGAGGAGAATCTCAGAATCTCTGGAAACAGGGAGGACAGTCAGAAGCCAAAAGATGACCTTCCAAGCAAGAGATAAAGTCAGCATTGACTTATGTGGTCACGACAGAAGAAGTAAGAGGTAGTTATTAGGATTTACTTGGAAGAAGACCCAGCAATGTTTTCTGGTGATTTGATGAGGGGTGTGAAAGATGACTTGGCATAACTCTAAGAATTTAAATTGACCAACAGAATCATCTACTGAAATGGCAAACAGAATTATCTACTGAAAATAGGTGATTGGAAAAAATAAATTAGTTCAAATTTTCACATTCTTATTCATGCTATGTCCATTCAGGTGACAACCAGGTGGAGATAGATTTTTTAAAAAATCATCTAGCAAACTGAGAAACCAGCTGAGGTCAGATAACAAATTTGTCAGAGAACCAGTTGGCATAATTATATAACTATCTGCAAAACATACCAGCCTGGATACAGAAATGGAAATAGCAGATGGTTGTTTGTGTTGCCCAAAGTTGGCAAATTACATGATTAATATAGTAAGAGATCAAGGGAAACAAGGACTCATTACTCCTAGTCGAAAAATAATTTAAATAGCTGAATAGAAAGTTTGAATCTATTAAAATATTTTCAACTGTCAGTAACAAACCCTCAACTCAAAATTGTTTGAGAGATAGATGACCATTAGGACTTAGTGAAATCAGTGTCTCAAAAATATAATCAAGAACCAGTTCCCCCACCCCAACCTCTTTCTCAGCTTGGCAGGTCTCAGAATCAGTTTTATTCTCAGGCTCATCATCTTCATGGTAGCAAGATGGCTGCAGGAATGCTAGGAATCATCGCATGCAGACTCAGTGGTATCCAAGGAAGAAGGGGATCTGTCTCTTTTGAAATTCTATTTTATAATGAAAGACCTTTCCCAGAAGCCCCTCAGGATGTCTTTCCCATGTTGTCCAAAACCGGGCCACGAGTCTACCTCTAAACTAGTAAAATGGCATTTCCGTGGTTGCTTACAGTGATTTAGATTTACCACCGATTTGAGAATGGGAAAACTTTCATTGAGAAGTGAACATCTGAAAAAAAAAAAAAAGGTCAAATAAGCAGAGAGAAAAAAGATTTCTGCTTAATATTCAAAGTTAAATAATGAGGTAAATAAACATGGAAATCAGAAGAAGAAGAAGAAACAAGGTCAAAGAGCAGTTTCATAAAAATGCAGAAAAAGAGGGATAAAAAGTTTTGGGAAGGGTACAAAAACAGCTTCAAAAGCAGAACATTTAGGGAGAATTTTCTTTTTTTTAATTGAAGTAGAAAGAGATGGTCATCAATGTGGATCCTAATATTAAAACAAAGATTTATGACATTGAACAAGTTACCAAGGGTCGTTTAATAAATTAAGTTGTGACAATTCTGATCCAATGTCAGTAAATACAAGTTTATCCTTAAAAATATATATTTGGCACTAGCACTATTAAAGAATAAAGTAGGAAATAGGAATGTTTAAAGAGCAGTTTAAGTCATTACTGCCATAAAAAAAATTGTAAATGTTTTGCTTTGTTTTAGATTTTAGATTAGATGCTCTACAATACTCATATCTATGAGACAGGCCCTTTTGCTCAAGAGCTGCATTTGGTAGTCTTCTAAATTTATAAAGTTATACTAAGAGGGTAGAGTATGGAAAGAATATTGCTGATAGAACTAAAATTAGAACCTTGCATGAAAAGGGACTCCTATGTATAATTTTTTTTTTTTTTGGAAAAGGGAGTTGTAAATAAAGAAAATTTATCATTTTTAGACAATGTAATTACATTGCAGAAGTTTTAGAAAATGAAACAATAGTCCTAAGAAAAATACTTTGCTTCAGAGATGGGCCTTATTTTTCTGAATTTTACCTATCAACAAAATTCCAGTTTTACTAAATCTGTTTATTTCACCTTGTTTGCATAATACCAAGCTCTGTAGAATATCATTATAAAGTTTCAAAAAATTTTATAATGGGTCATAATATTTTGCATCAATAAACTGTTCATGAGAAAATGAATAATGTACAATGGCATATCTTGTATGTATAATTTTAATTATTAGTAAGCTCAATTTTGCATTTTTATGAATGTTGGTATATTAGTGGCATAACCATTATAATAATATATCTGTTTTGTACACTCAAATAGATTTTAAATATTCTATAATCTTAAAGAAGGAATATGAAGATTGGTGTACCTCCCCTCAAATCATAAGCTATTAGTTTATATCCTCTCTTGAAATAAGAGCAACAAATAAATGAATTAAAATAATTATGTTATCTTTAATTGATAAATACGTCAACCGTCAAAACACCATTTCAAAATTAATTTTCTTTTGAAACATTGTAGGCTATATTGAAATTTGTAACCCCCTCAGGAAAATATAAAGACAATTGTCTGTGCTGAGAGAGTTGGGTTTTAAATTTTCTCTCTTGAGATTTGACACTTACCCACTGTAACATAAATTTGAAACCATTTAGAAAAGAAAATGATTTTGTCATTGTTAAAAATAAAGCCCTAGAAATTTCTCACACATAGATCTGGAAATCTTTAATGCTATAATAAGAGGGAGTATAAAACACTTAAACTAGAAAGTGATATATCAACATATTAAAATGGTCCATTTGATACTACATTAGGGACCAGCATTAGTGATTTATGAAAGAAGGTTTAGGTCTCAAAGTATGTCCCATAGTGGCTAGAAGCCAGGCCCCTCGGTAGATTATTCACAGTATGAAAGCTATTTGGTGAAGCAAATGATATTCCAGAAGCACTTTGTACAGATACCTTCTGTAAAATGAGCCAGACCAAGAGAAAATAAATCATTTAGAACCTATTCCAAGAGCATGAATTTCTTCAGCCAGTAGTCTTTCTTCTATAACCTACCACTCCAGGCCCTGTATAATTGACTTTCATCTCTGAAGCAAATCACCAACCTTTGTCATATGGCCATTAGAAGCAGGAAGAGAGAAAGGTGTTGTTTGCAGAAGACTCAGAAGGAGTCAAGAGTATTGTTACAGATTGCAGGAGACCAGTTTAACAAGATTCTTAGCCAATAGGAGATGCCTCAAAGTCCAGATGTGCCTGGAAGTTGTGAATTATATGGATATCAACATCTGTGTAGTTGATCCTAGCAATGCTCTGGCCTCCACTTCCCATTTGCCTCGAGAATATTCGCCAACGGCACGTACTGCTGCAGCATTTACCCCAAGATAACTCACAGATTACAGTTCTAACCTTAATCCCAAAGTTTTCCATAAAATATCTTGCTTTTATTATTTTTTCTTATCCCTCTAGTATGTCGACAGTCTTTGAAACAAATGACATTCTATTTACAGCATTCTGTTTTTCATAGTGGTATTTCTATTTACAAAATATAGTAATTCTCAATCACTGAAAATGTCAAATCCTAGATATTCTGCTTTGTGTTGTTACATGCTTTAAAATTTACTACACAAAAAAATTATTAAATACTGATCATCATATACATTTCTGTTATATTAGGTTTAGAGACAAGCTCTGTTTAGAAATAACTCCAAGAACAGTTTTTATATCTTATTTTCACAATGAAAACAAGTCAGATTTTCTTTAGCCTTAAAGAGCATATTTATGTAAAATTAAATTAACGCTGGTAGCAAGCTGCACTTTTTTTTTCCAAATGGAAAATGGAATAATTCCTCTTTCCTAATGATCTTGTCCTCTGCCTTGCCTCAGCCACCTACCCATGATCACAATCTATACAGGGTTCACAGACTTGAATATAAATTAGAACTTGAGGGGTCCCTGAAACTTAAATGAGAAAAAATTACATTAAGCAACAAATCACCATCACCAATTACAATCACAGATATTCTCATGTAATACTTCAGCTATTATAATATTGCTTCTTCAAAAGTATATTTATTGGACTTGATCTTAGTTCTTATTATTCAATGTGCTAATAAGCTCACAATTTTAATGTGTTAATAAACATGTGTTTGCTTTGTTGATATTTTTATAAATGTATTTTAGTGTAATTTGTTTTCATTTAACTATATATAATATTTTATGTTTGTGAAAGTATTATTTTCAGTATTCTCAGTTTCACAGAGTGCTAATGCATCTATGACACACAGATAAAGAATCCTTGCAAATCGTGATATTACTAATAACTAAAAAAAATTTTAATTTTCATTTTAAGCATTCTATTTTCTGACCTCTAATTTTTATCTTTTTGGTTTATTCCTTCAAATCACCCCCCAACTTAAACAGTTCTTAAACCCTTCCCATCCAGACTTACCATTGATCCTCCTGTAAAATTTTCTCCTCTCATCAAGATGCCTATATTTCTATATAAGTGCTTATATTTTTATTTATATGCCTTAATTACCTAGCATGAGTATATTCTATTCTTTACATGTAGAATGGGAATAATAGTGTCTGCCTTGTATGTGAGTAGTGATGAATAAGTTATTACCTACTATATTGTGAGCAGTAAATGATAAATAAGTTCTTACTATTATTATAATAAATAAATAAATTAAAACCTATTTTTATGTACCTTAAACTTCTGCCACCCAATTCCAAACAAAAGCATGATTGTGAGATTATATTAATGTTTCTTAACCTTTTTTCATTATTGCCTCCCTAACAAGCCTTTTTATATATTATTTTTTCCTAGCAGCTGCTGCCACCCATGAAATTTTTATACTGCAGATATACTACATATCTGTTTATGTTTGTAGCCATATGGAGATGCAAAAACCATTGTAACATCTCAATTTTTTACGTCATAAGAACCAATTTTCTTCTCTGTGGGGGCCATATTTGCCCCTGTAAAGAATGCACGTTCTATGGATATAACCCCTTCCATCAGTTCCCATCAGTTCCCAAGAGATTGAACAATCTAAAACTTCAGTGAGCTGTGTTTTCAGAAGACATCATTTTGCACCTTCATAGGATTAATTTTTATTGAGTTTTATTTTGGTATTATGTTATTGGCTTCTACTGAGGAACATTATAAAAAGGAGAACAAAAAGAAACAAAAAACAATTTTATAAGATCTACTATATTATTGCATGATTGTTAGGATATGTTTTGCCATAGTGCACAGTACCCTCCTTTTAAGAAATCATGATTGAAAATTCTTTTAGATAGGACTGAACCTGGCGAAGTGAGCACCATGTGCCATGCTAATCAATAAATATTTAAATAAAATAATTTAACATTTAATATTAAATTCTATTCTTGAAATTCCTGTACACAATTTAATGTAGAGAATGAGAACTCATCAGAGGAAGGATGTGAAGGGCTAGTACTCTCTCTAAATTCTTGAAAAGTTTATCTCCTCAACATGACCACAGCTGTGACTCTCTCTCTCTCTTTCTCTCTTGTCTCTCAAAAAAGCAAAATACATACGGTTAGATAAATCTATTCTTCTCTATAGGAAGCTTAGATATTACTTATTGGAGTATATTTAATAGAAACCTTATTCTCCATGTACACATGCTCTAGGTTATCAATATCTTCCTTCAATACAGAACTCTCCTTTAAAAGAACTTGGGGTGGTGGAAAAACAACCCCTCTGGTAAACATACTTTTCTAAACTTTGAATTTCCAGGACCGTGTTAGCATCCATTATGGATTGTTATTCTTGGTACCTGCCCAGCTGGACTATCTCTTAACCTGCGTCCATTCTCGGTTTCATGACCAGAAGTAGATGGGCTTCTCATAAGCACATTACTTGTTTTTATCTTTTGAATAGTGAACTTAATGACTGATCTATTTCTCTATTTGCATTGCCTGGTCAAAGCTCAGAGCCATATTTCCAACACACTTCTAGCAAGTATATAGAGCATTACATATTTTAATTTAAAATATGTAAATATATGTCAAATACTTTTTAAATGTCCCTGAACAACATAGACACTTAATAAATATAGCAATATTAGTATTAGCATTAATTGATGTCGATGTTGCTGTTTTAGTATCATTATCTCATAGTTTTGTCTCAATTTTTCTAAACTTATTTTTCTCCTTTTCAATTTTCTTATTTTTTTCTTTCTCATAATTTATGTATTTTTGTAAACTATCTCAAAATCTTTTTAGAATGAGGTAGTATATAACTCTTTACTTATGTAACTGTAAGCAAATAATTATATTTTATTCTGTAGAGAACCTGGCAAAGCATTTTGATTCAACACATATTTTTTTAAGTTAAACTAGCAAAAATAAAAAGATTATCTAAAAGAAATGCTGATGTATTAAAATGTCTCAAAAGAGATCATAAGTATCTTAAGAACACATATTGACTCTTAAGAAGTATAAGACACATATATCAGATTTCTAATATATTCTTTATGATTAAAATAAAAGCTAAAAAGAATTCTTAAAATATATAAAGTCATAAAGAATATATTCTAAAATGTGAAAGCCAATAAAATCTAAAGATAAAATGTTAAGAATGAATAAAAATAAAAATACATAAGAAGTTCTTATGTATTTAGTATAAAAATTTTTATGGCAAATGAAGAGCTGGCATATGTGATTCTAAGATTATAAAGAGATTGTAATCCAAGGAGAAACCTAAAACATAAAGCGAACCAATTTAATAGAGAAAAGTTGGAAGTAGAAAATAATGAATACTTTTTATTATTATGCAATTATATGAAATTTTATCATATGTTTAAATCTCTTTACTCTTCTTTCTGGAAGAAAATTTATTTTACAAAGATTTGAAATTGATAAAATGAATAATAAATTATGCTAAATATAGCAATGATATTAGGAGAAAAATAAGATATCGCAAAAAATAGTAAATTCAGTATATTAAGTATTTTGTAGAGCATATTTGATTGTATGCATTTCTCTATAAATTAAGTGAGAATTTTTATAAATGCCTAATATTAAAGATTATGTGTTTTCTTTAACATGGGATATAGAAGTCAAGGTTAGCTAGTCAAAAGATGGAAAATTATAGTGAGAATATTATCAGGGACCATTTACAAAAGGAAAATTCATCTGAGTCAAAGTTAAAATATTTAAAGCACGAATTATGTAGTTAAATTAAACTATTATCTTATTATGTTCCTTTAAAGAAATAGCCTCATATTTCTGGTCCAAGATTGTATTCTAAACACATTCTCAACTTCAAATAAGCCACAATAACTGTAGAACGCAAGATAGGTGTAGTAAATCTCACATCTTTATTTAACAGAATTTTCATAGAGAAAAAAATTGTAAAGGTTTAGGTGTGCTGCTAATTTTTCTTGATGAATTCTGGTTTCTCTTCAATCTGTATTATAAAATCAACCTATGTCTAACAGAGTCATTCTCAGAACATAGAATATAAATGAAAGACCTTGTTTGTTCACATTTATGATGAACACTTTAGTGGATGTTGGTTAAATGGGATGATTACTTAATTTTGAGCCTACAAACACTAGGAATTTTATAGGAAAACTAATTTCTTACATTACCCTTTTTCAGGAATGATATTTCTGAGACACATAGAGAAAAAGAGATCATGGGTAGATCTATGGCAGAAGTGAAAGATCCAAATCAGGACCTGCTAATGCAATGAAAAAAGATTCTATTAGTTCAACTTGTTCAACAAAAATCTACTAAGCACCAAACACGTTAGGTATGTCTCGGTCCCTGAAAGTTTGAAGATGAATAAAAACATGGTCTCTATGTTCAAGGAGCCCTAAACTCACTGGAGAATAAGACAGAAGAAGAAAAAAAAAAATACAGCACCTGTATTAAGTGTTGTAGAAGCAAGCACTAGGGAAAAAGCAATTAAATCTGTGCATAACTGTTTCAAAAGGATGACACTTTGGATGAAGCTTGTAAGATCAATTAAGAGTTTTGCAGGCATAATAAGGGGTAGAAAGACATCCTAGTCTGAGGAAACAACTGTTGATTCTGAGAATACACACGAATGGCATCTCATTCAGTGAATCTGGAATGCAGAATTGAAAAAGGAAGGTAGGGAAGATATAGTCAGAGTATAGGTTATATTCAGACTGTGAAGAGGGAGCAGATCAAATTTGTGATTTTTGTGTTTTTCATTTTTACATTTTCTTGTGTTTAAGAGGCAAGGAGGTCCTATTACTAAAACAAAGGTGGTAGAGAGAATGGAGCAGAGAGTGATTCTAGAGTCATATTGGAGATCAAATCAATTGTACTTGGTTACCAAGTTGGTCTATTGTAAGTGAGTGAGGAAAAGTATTTTAAAAATGACTCCACATTTTCTGAGTAATTAAGTGCAAAGGGACATTATTAACCGAGCTAAGTTATGCAGAAGCATGGCAAATTTTAGGACCTGCAAGTGTAGAAGGAGAGAGAAGCAGTCCTGTGACAGACTCTGAAGAACTCCAGCCTAGAAAAAACAAGTAAGCTAAACGAGAGGTAAGGACAGTCTAGCTAGGTAAGGCATAGTATATTAGAAATGAATCATTGGTCTCAAGTTTCTTTCTAGATTTTATATTTCTCTCAATACCTATGTTATTTCAAACATATTAGTATATCATCATCATCAATCAACATCTAAATTCCTTCTGTATAAAATACGCTGTCAAGAGACACAAAGACACAAGACACAGTCTTGAGGAGAGAAAAATGAACGACTCCAAAAATTTTATAACGGAATAACTGAAAGACTGACATTACTGGTAGAAATACAGATCTTAAAAGAAGAATGTCGATTTCCATTCTTTGTTTGGAAATTTGACTTGTTCAAATAAACAAAATGGTTTCTTAAAGAATTTTTCAGAATTCCTGGTAGTTAGCAAGGAGTAACTACCCTGTTGATTTTTTAAATAAACTCCTTGCAGAAATTATGAAAGCCAATTTTATTCCATTTTTTTAATTCAAAAAGAATTTGAAAAGAACTTAAAATTTCAGAATTTAGCACCATGAAAATATGACTAAGAAGGAGCCCTCTGGAAATAAAAGACATTCTGAAATATATAGAAACAGAACCAAGGAAATTCTGTGTGGATACTATCCAAAGTGATTGGAATTATTTTATATCTTCTGATGAGAAGCTGAACAATCACAAACTTAGAAATCCTTTAGAAAAATCAGTGTTGAATTCCAGTCAGTTAACTCCTAACCCACTTTAGCCTGTTGTTAAAACAGATGAAAAATAGTTTCTCCTGTGGAAGTACAAATGTAAGAGATTCATCTGGTTATGAGTCCCTTAATAGTTTAAGAGATTCAATGAATTCAGACAGTTTCTTATAAGAACTTCAAGTGCATGTGGAAACACAGAGAGGAACCAATTAATCCTTGTTGATAGATGGATGACACTAAATCCTGCAGTAAGCCCTGAGGTCTCACAAATAAATGAGTTCAGGATCATAGTAGGAAGGAAAATCTTAAATACCAAAATATTACCTCACACAGGTGAGTCACTCATTTATTATAGCCCCAAAGCAAAGATGAATCATGAAAGATCAAATGAGACTTTTGCCCTGGTTTTACCCTGGGAAAGTTTCCAAGGTACTTAGGGTTTTAAATTACCAGACAAAACCAGTGGGGGCTAGGATCCTGGGCTGTTGTGGCTATAGAGGTGTTTAGATACCTGTTGTAATTTTCAATTCTCAACTCATTGCATTAGGGAAGTTTGGATTACTGCATTCTGTAGTCATATGAAAAGATTTGCAGAGTAGAGAAAATAGCACTGGACTTAGAATCAAGTTTGAGTTCAATACTCAATTTTGTCTTGTAATAGGTGGGAAAATCTGATCCTTAGACTCCTCATCTATAAATGAGGATAACAATACATACTTCAACTGGACATTAGAATTAAGCAAAATAATAAGTTGCAAATTTCCCTGAATAGAGTAGGTGCCTAATAAATGATAAAAATAAGAACAATTTATTAAACAGATATTTGTTGATAACATGGTATGGGCCAGACTATTCAGAAAAGTTATAAGTAAATGAAGTAATTTTAAAGAAATCTCCTTTTTAGTATTCTTACATCATCACTATCTGTATATTTAAATTTTAGAGTTTACCTCATTGTTAGATGATTTTATTTAAAAAGAGAAGCATAGATAAATTTTAAATTGAAGATAACCTGCATTTACACTTTGATAAAACCAGGCACTTAAAATGGAAGTAGGCCACTTGAATGACAGCTGCTAGTTAGAGTCCTACAAGGAGCTTTGTGAACTGGATAAAACTTCTACTTTGGGGTTCATAGCACTGACTGACAGAGGCTTCTCTGTGTCATCCTCATAGCTCTCATCATCTTGAAGGGCCTGCCATTCAAAGGAAATTTAAAAGGCAATATACCTATCCTTTCCTATAATTAGAAAATTATTTCTTCCACAAATAGTGGTACTAGAAATAGGCATGCAAATGTGTGTCTCCTAAAAATATGTCATTTTTCTTATAATTGTAGGGGTGCCTATATGAAATAGACCCTCTATGAATGGCCATGATGTTCAGCCACATGGATAGAGTAGGCCTTTTAGGTTCCATGGTCTCACCTAGAAACAAACATTGTGCCCCACCATGACCTTGAGCATGAGTATTAAAATCAGAAAAGATCGTTTACTCGAATTTATGTAAAAGAACTGAGAAGAACTCAGGGGGCTTTGAGGGAAGAGATATCCGCCTGCTCTTCTTAGTTTGAATTTCTTTCAATTAGATATAATAAGTTTAAAGAAAATTGACTGTCACGACCAATTAGTTTTACTCTTACTCTTTATTGTTAGTACTCCAAAATACCAGCTGGTCTCCCCAAAGCATAAAGAAACAAAGCTATAAAATAGGCAAGTGTGTCTGTGTGAGAGGTGGGGGAGGTATAGGGAAAAGTCCTTCTTCATGTCTAAGTAAACCAGAAAGGCCATATATCTTTAGCTCCTAAAAATGCAGAAAGTCTTAATCACAGACACGTTTAACTGGTCCTTCAAGCTGAATGCTAAAGAGGAACCATTCCTTTTGCTATGAGGCACAAGCAAATTCTTAAACTTTTTCTCTGGCTCTACTTGCTGTCCTTTTGCCTCAAAAACTGATTGGGAGAAGACAAAGTCAGGGCCATAAAGAGAATAATATAATTGTATTCCTGAGTATAGCAAAGTAGAATGGGCATTTGAGTCCTCGGTCTCTGTCACTTTAATAGAGATTGAGAGAAACCAATCCTGCTTTGATGTATTTTACAAAGCTGGAGCTACCCACTTAAGAATGTTCTGTCAAACAGCTATTTTCAAAGCCTAATGCAAAGATGATCTAATTAGCTGACTGGTTGTTTGTGAACTAATCACAAAGAACTGGAACAGTATTTGTTAAAGGTTTTGTATAAGTTGAAGAAAAAAATAAATCTGTGAAATTCATTGCATGTATGTTTTTCATTTTATAGACTAGGACCCAAATACTGAGGTCTGAGTCTCTTCTATCTTTTCCCAGACCCACTGTATTCTCACTAGTCACTAAAAAACATTTTTTAGTGAATAAACAAATAATTTCATATTTCAAATTCATGATTATTGGATGGCCTCTACTATACGTTTAAACATTTTTTCATGTAATTGTCACAAATACCCTGCTATGTAAGTATTACACTCCCCACTTTACTGATAAAGAAGTGGAGGCTCTCAAAGTTCACACACTCAAGTGAGGGCAACAGTTTTCAAACAGAATTCTTTCTAACCTCAAATCCAATGCTCTTGTGATATATCACCTTGCATTTCTAAAGAAGTAGGTAAGCCAGTTTTAAAAGTCCTCATAATTATAGTCTCATCTTGCCCCAAATGTCAAATTTAGGTTATCTGAGTATGCCGATAGGCAGAAGTTACTTTTATGTTTCACAGTAAATAATTGTTCTCTACTCTATTGGAAATGCTTGCTCCTTTCTCAAAGAGGAGTGCATCCTGGCAATCTAGAATTTTCTATGAGTGAAAGGTCCAGAATCAACAGTAAGAAATGAATACAACTGCTAGGATAAGCTGCCAGCAAACCATGTACCTCTGCCAAAAAAAAAATCTATTTTGCTTGGCATGTGGGTCCATAATTGCTAAACAAGTAGGAGCAGCAAGATTAATGGGTTTCACCAGACAGAACAACCCATCAAAGCCACTATCACTTATATGATCAAGCATTTAATATATATTTATAAAGTAATATCAAATTTGATTATCATGAAAAGGGGAAATATAACAAATATGTTTGCAAATTTTATGGCTCAATGCTTGATATTCTTAAATACATTATGGTTTGCTTAGAATCATAGACTCGTGGCCATAGTAGAAACCTAAGGACTTATAACATTAAACCCTATCATTTTACAGAAGGAAAATCCATATCCATGACAAGTAAAATAGCCAAAGATCACACCCGCCTCAGAGCCACATCTTGAGCCCAAATATTCTCTTTTGCCCAAAGTTATACAACTAGCTATTGACAGAACTGGAAGTAAGTCTTAAGCCATCCTTTCTCTTCTCCACATACCTTAGCAGTTTGCTGTCTCAAAAGACATAAGAAGATAAAATTAAAAACAAAATAAACAAGTTAGTATACATAGACACCATGGTAAAATAGATAACGAAGGCAAAAACAAAAACAAAAAACAAATGTAGATAAAGTCTGCCATGCCTCAAAGATCAAACCCATTTAATTTTATGATTTTTTCTTTGTTTTATTTTCCAGAAACTCTTAAACCAACTGAGATAAATATCTATTACTTCATTTTGTCAAAGGCAGGTATTTAAAGCTTATAATAATTGATTGAAAATTGAAAAGTGTCTCAGCATTTTTCCCAAGAGACCTATATGAAGCAAACCCAACCAACTTTCTAAAAGGTCACCTCTTTTAGTTTTTAATAAGCATTAGACAATTTATAAAAATAACAATTTTAGTACATGACCTAAAAGAAATTTTAACATTAACCTCACTGAATTATAGGAGTTTTATTACAGATTCTATGCCAGGTGCTGGGAAAGTAAAAGTCTTCTACTTTATAAGTTTGTATGCTTTACACCTTGACTCTATTCTATACTTTCAGTATTGATAACATTTACACTGGATGAGCATCTATGGGGGGAATCATGCAAGAGAAAATGTGTGAGGGATAAGAGAGAAAGATAAAATGGAAATTCTAGAAATGAATTAACCAATAAAAATTTTAAGATCATTTTGTCTCACATATTTTGTAAAATCCTAGTAGCCAAGACAAATTTTAAAATGTCTGTGTTTGCCTCAATGGCTTGACATTTTTCAAGTGTTAAGTTCTGCATAAAAATTGGATTGCATACATTTTTTAAATTGTCTTTGTCGAAATAGTCATTCATGTGATATGTTTCATTATCTCAAAGGAAGAAACAAAATTCTCAACTAGTTAGGCTAACTCCAGAAACAAAAGTAGCTCTTAACCCACTACTTTACATTTTTTCAGACTAAATTTTTGTGATTATATTTGTAAAAATTACAAATTTTCAATAGGCCTTCCTCTACAAATAAACAAGGTCAGAAATACTGACCTTACATACACTCAGCCACAGTAGTTTATTAAACTTCTTAGCTTGTTTTCCTTTCTGTAATCATCACTGCTGAAATTCTAGATCTTAGAATAAATATAACCAAACATACTCCACCAAAAGAAAAGCTAGTTTCTAGTCTTATAAATCCTAATGCTGCACCTATCACAAGTAGCTCTCAATGATTACTCATAAAAATGGCTCATACTCTGACTAATTTACAGAAATATTCTTCAAGTCTTTAGTAGCTAAATAGATCAATTGCTTTTCTTATCTTGATTAGCCTCAAGCAATTGAGGAAAATGGGTAAAAGTTGGGGAAAGCAAGTTAGAAGTTGTGAATAATGCAGGTGAATAATTGCATGAAACTCTTTACTAATTAACAAAAAATAAATGTAAACACATTTTTTCCAGAGTTGTGAACAGAACAGTATTCTTGTGGCATGCTCTCTGACAAAATGCTTACCATGGTCAACAAATTTAGGATAAAGATTATTCCATGTTGCTTTTGGTGACTCTTAACGTACAGTTGCACTTTTTAGTTCAGTATATTCTCTCTTTTCCCAGAATCCCTCTTTTGCTTCTGGATCCAAACAGCCCTTTCATTGCGGAAAGTACTAGTAGAAAGTACCTGAGATCAAAATGAAAACTGACATCTTTTTAAGTGACCTTGCCTCCTTGGCCATGAGAATTGGTTTAGAAATGGAACATATTCAAAGCTAGTTCAATCAAATAAATCTATTAATTCAACCATAGTAATTGGTCTGGGAGTAGGTTGTGACCCAGACTTTTCAAATCAGAATCTTTCCTTGCAAATTTTCTCACTGCTATTGGGGTTAAAAGATAATATCTATTTGCTCTTGAGAATACATTATTGTGAGCTTCGTGCTCTTGTCTATCTTGAGAGGTCAGTCTGAGGATGTGAGGCAATATGCAAAGGAAGAAGAGATAAAAGTCAGAAACATGGCAGACACAAGTATTCAATTACCTGGCTCTAGCTGTTCAAAAGCAGTGCAACATTGGCTCTTTCTTCAGTTGGGTTCTTGTTACTTGAAAGCAAAGATCCCAACTACTAGGCCACAGAGGAGATAACAGAAATGTTTGTGATCTAAAAGGACATAAGGTATGGTTGGGGAACAGTAAGCAGATATGTATGTCTCAGATGCAAAGCAGGGGACACCTGCTTTATCTATTGTTTTGCTTTGCTTTTTATTCAACTATTTTTCAAAGACTATAGTGTAGGTCTATAACAAGAGATAGTATGAATTGCTATCAAATGTAGTATGAATTGCTACATTTACGGGAGTTTTCTATTAGTCATGCATTTATGGAAGTGATCCACTTAAAGCATCTGTTTTCAAACTGTGATAAGCAGAGCCCCACAGATTGCATGGAATGATGAGCTTAGGGAAGTACTGGTACTAGCATGAACGGAGAGGGGGCAAAAATCTGATGGTCTCCTGCCCCAGACCTATCTCTGAATAAAGTATCTCCGCTCCCTCCTAGTAATGGTCTTCCACATACAATTGCTTCTGAAGAAAGGTTATGCTGCTAAAATATATATAAGAACTATTGATGGACATCTTCTGAATTCTCACAATAAAGCTATGAGATACGTCATTGTTTCCATTTTATAGTTGAAAGACCTAGGCATTAAAGGGTTAAAGAACATGCTCAAGATTGCCTGTGAACAAAAGGCTGAGGCAGGATTGGGACTTTGCTTTCTTTGCCTGACTGGCCCCAGAGCCACGTGATACTATTCCCAGTACACCCTTACACTCCTAGTAGGACTAGGACTGTCACCAGTTTACCAATCCTCATATTTGCCTGTTTGTTATGTTAAAATCTAAATAGTCCAACACCAAGACCAAGCACATACCTGTAATCTGATAGGTAGTCAGACTACCTGTAATTAACTGGATGAATCAAGGAAACATACTCCAGAGCAATCGTAGAACACCACCCAAATGGAAAGGAGAAGCATCTTACATAAGGTATGAGTTCCTGCTGAAGAATTCAGAGGAGAGTCTAGGGGGAGAGGCAATCGATTCTGTTTCTGTGACGGGGATAGGAGAAGCTGGGATTAACTAGATTGGAGGTCATCAGCAGGAGATGTAGTTTAGCAACTGGGTACTCCCATCAATAGAAGGGAAGAGTAAAGCAGTCCAGGCATCACTGAACACAGCACCAGCCACTCAATGAAGAGGTCAGTAGGGTATTTACAGCTGCCATGTGACCTTAGAAGTGTCTCTAGTTAAGTTTACAGTTGGCTTTTCCATATCTGTCATACTAACCCAGATAAAAACAGGCAGCCTTGTTCTTTTTTCATCTGAGGTAATTTTTACTTTCAGTCCCAGACAGACTTTTACTCTTTTACTTTCCTGAATTTGCTGCTCTCCAAGCAGGAGTTTTATTGAACTCAAGAAATTTCCACAGCAAACATCTGGTGATGCGTACCTAACAGACAATACATTGTAAGCATGCCTCTAGCCAGCAGGGAATCAATCATTTCTTCAAAACACTTTCTTCCCTCAGTCCATGGCCAATTATAGACTGAAAGAATCCAAAGTAACATCTTACCAAGACAATTTGGAGGACCCCTGGGTTGAGCAGTAAAGTAAATGCCTTTCCGATATTATGGATTTTTAATATTAGCTCTCTGCTAGAGAAAAAAAATATATTTCCTGAGGAAATGAATTAATGGGGATGTGTAATTTCTTTTCTTGTCCCAGGCCCCTAAAAGTTAGATTGTACAATAGTATAAAATGTAAAGAAATATTAAGGATTCTACTGGTCACAGTGATTTTCTTTGTATTCTTCCTTAAAACCCCTTGTCCCACGCTTTAACTTTCTCTCCTATGTATGTTTGATAATCAGAATAGGTTCAAGGCTTATAGGAGAATTATTCATATTATAACTTTATAAGTCAAGTGGTCACTATATGCTGGATTTCATATTAGTCAACACAACCAAAAATATAATTTGGATGTATTTTCTGTCTGTAGTTGTTCACATACTAGAGAAATTAACAATTGTGAACACAGGAAGTGACATGACAAGGAGAAAATTCTAAGTGTTGTGGCATCATCAGCAATAGGAAGAAGTAGGAATTTGGATTGAATTAGGGTGTTCAAATTTAAACATCAGAGATTTGTATTAAAAACTGATTAGAATAGTTCTCTACTTATCATAAAACATGCAGAGATTGTAAAGCACTGTTTAACTTTTGACACCCTCTTCTCTTCTCATATCTAACTCCCTGTAGCATACATCCTTCCTGAAGGAAGTAAGTCTGAGCAGTTTAGTTTAAAAAATCAAGAAAATCTCGTGGAAGAGATATAATACTCTGAATTGGCCTTACATTTATTCTAACAGGGAAAAATGATTCACCAGATTGATGATTATGTTTGACATTCAGTAGATATGTGAAAAGTGAAATATATGTTTACCACATATCATATAAGTGCTGAAATTATGTTTGATAACAGTATTATACATTTTGTTAGATATAAAACCAATATATATGAAAGCTCAAGAATATAGGAATCCCACATTTAAAATTACTTTAAATAGTAATTCAGTCAGGTCTCTAATTTGTGCTTGGAATGTGGAAGAGAATTGAAGATGAAGACCACAATTACATAAGCTTGAGCCATTAGAGAAATTAAATATAATACACATAAACATGAAGAGTTTATTTAGAATAAATCAAATATCCTGATGTTGAAGCCACAAATTATGAAATTGTGTTTGGTTTTCATACTAACACCAAAATTTCAAAATGGCATCCACAATTGACTAAACTTCTTTCCACAGCCACAGTTTGTTCTGAGCCAACCCACACATTCAGGCAAGTACATGAAAGTGTACCCATTGCTGATGTAATTTGTGGTAAAAGGACAGAGTACTACAGTTTTTCTCAGACAAAAGTCTTCAAGACAGATCATTTAAATTAGGTAAACATCGAAAACTAATGTTTTTTATGTGATTGAGGTTTATTATTGGTCATAATTTATTGGAATAAAATAATGTGTGGGCAGTGGCATATTTTTAAAATATCTATGTAGAAGAATAGAAGGAAAAAATGCTGTAACAATACAAAGACGCTTTGAAACATCTTAGGTGCTGCACTTTCCCATGGGTCATTTATTTTCTTTCTGTGGCTTTGCCTTGACACATTAAGTGCAGAGGATAGTGTCTTCATGCATTTCTAGAACTGGTCACTTTCCAAAGCTATCTGCAGAAAATGGTAAGTACAAAGAATATGGCCAGGGCAACCTGAGATCTGATCCTGGCTCTGCCCTCTCTACTGGCCGTGGCCTTCAGCGAGTCATTTTACCTAAATCTGAGTTACATAATCTATAAAACCAGGACAATAAGACCTATCATCACAGGCTGTTGTATTAATGTCAAAATACAGACAAAGGGCCAGTGTAGTGTCTGTCATGGCTATAGAAGGGTAAATAGGAGCTATAGCAGTCATTATTAGTGTTATCACTGTTGATGTTATTGCAGCATCCGCATTAATGAGGCTATAAGAAGCTGCTTGAGGTATGTTTATATTGCCCTTCCTGTCCCGCCCTCATTTTTTCTCAGTTTTTAAAAATTTTTTAATTTCAATTAGAGTTGACATTCAATTTTATTTTATATTAGTCTCAGGTGTACAGCATAGTGGTTAGACAACTATATAATTTACAAAGTGATTCCCCTCTGATTAGTCTGATACCCACCTGAATACATAGTTATCACAATATTATTGACTATGTTCCCTATGTTGTTCTTCACATCCTTGTGACTATTTTGTAACCATCAATTTGTACTTCTTAATCCTTTCACCTTTTTCACCCATTCCCCAATACCCTTTCCATCTGGCAGCCATCATTTGTTCTCTGTACCTATGAGTCTGTTTCCATTTTGTTTGTTCATTTATTCTTTAGATTCCACATATAACTAAAATCATATGACATTTATCTTTCTCTGTCTGACTTATTTCACTTAGCATAATACACTCTAGGTACATACATGTCATTGCAAATAATATGATATATGATTTCACTTTATTTTTCTACCCTCACTTTTCGATCCTCACTGTCCCGCTTATTTCTAAGAATCACTTTATCTTTTCTGATAATGTTTTCTGGATTATGTTTTTTCTGCAGCACTGAATGCTGCTAACAGCAGAATACGGGCATACAGATAGACACAATCATCTTCCACCATATAAGAAACATGAATCTGTTTTTAATGACTAGAAATTCAAGAGTAATGCCTCCAAATCTTTCTGAATATAAGACAATTATTCCAAAGAAAAGGGGTGTTTTAGGCCACTGTTAACATGGTAGATAATAATAACTTAATGTTTTAAGTAAAATTCCAAAACTTGACACAAATCTGTTACATTTATAAGCTATTTACTGCATATTTTCGCCTGTCACTCATTCCAGCAGTGTGTTTATTGAAGACTGTGCCTACTAGGAGTGGAGAGTGGAAAAGGGAAGTATGCCTTCTTGGTCCCACTTTTCAGCCCTTTCTCAAGAAACTTACTTGACCAGAGGAAGAGCCCTTCTCAATGTAATTATTAGCCCAAGATGTAATAGAAGTCCATAGTATATTATATCATTTTTTATTTTTAATTCACAGCACATGTCAGGACAATTGTTTCTTAGATAAAAACTTAAATAAAATGATTCACTGTTATAAAATATATTCTTCAAATCATTTTATATAAGTACCTACGTGTCTTAAAACCATTGGTATATGAAATTATGCAAGATCTATACCTAATGAGGTCATTATCCCAGATAACATTAATATTTTTACTACACCTCTTTATCTTATTATTTAACAGCTTACACAAACACATGCATACACTTTTTTTTTTTCAACTCATTTATATATTTCTTGACCTATCACTTTCTGGTAGGAATTTGGGACTGCAGGGTCATAGGGGAAACATGAATATCTGTGATTTTATAATCTTAAATGATATATATGAACATGTTGTATAAAGAGATCACATGCTCTCACATAAAATCCTGTATCAAATAGTTATGTCTTTCTTAAATGACCTAGGAATAGAGAAGCCGTTTGTTTGTTTGTGTGTTTTATTTTTGTTTTTAAGGAACCGCTTGATTTTCAGGCCTACATATTCTGACCTTCCCCAAAGCAGGGAAGATAAAGAATAGCAACTGCTATCAATGGAATATTATGCATATGTTTGATTTACTTTGTAGGTACATCCACACTACTACCAAGTCTTCTTGGCTTACTGCTACCTGCCTTTGGTATCCTTGTCTACTTGGAATTCTGAATGTGGTGTGACAGTTGCTGTACCCGACCCAGCTCAGAGGACACCTTTCATCCCTGTGGTGACGACAATTCCTTCCAATTCCCGCGGCTCCATCCTAAGCCAAATAAATTATACTTTAACAAACTATCCAACTGATTTACAACACATGTTATGACTGAGGCATTCAGGAACCCCTTTATCCAAAATAATAAACTTTTAAATGGATATAAAATAATTTTTAACTCGTTCCAGTATGCCTTATAAACCACTTAACCTGATTCTGTGACAGTTGCATGATTTAATCCAATGGGACAAGTTACAGTGTTCAATTCAATTCTATAGTTTGTAGAGTGAAAGTAAAATCACCATACACAGGTGCTTTAAATTTAATAACAAGTTGTAAAATATAATAGAGGTTGAAATGTTGATTGTATGTGGTAAATGTAAGAGTACTATCCTCTTGTACTATCCTTTCTGTTCTAGGTCCCACATATTTTTGAATGGCCCCTATCATTCATGACATTCTGAGTTTTCTTAAAAAAAAAAAAAGTAGAGTATAACTGAAAAATTTGACATAAATTCCATTATCAAATTATTTTACGGAATGAGTTGAAAGATTTTGAATACTAAAAACCAAATTCTAGAACTTATTATCAGTATTCTTATTTTGGAAGTAAGTAATTTTCTAAGTATTTGATTTTCAGAATCAGTAATACTTTTAAGTTAGTTTTTTAATGGTAAAGTTAACATACCATATGAAGATTTTTTTTTTACTTTTGTATTCTACTCTGAAATTATTTTGTTTTTATTATCATCAAGTTCAAACCTCAAAAGTCACAGCTCTTATCTAGAGTATTATATTGCTGTATTTATTCATATGTGGAATGATGAATTTTGAAAAGTAGAGTGCTTCAATTTTTTAATCAAGATGTGATAGTCTTTATATGGCTAGAAATAAATAACAGTTAAGTGAATATCAGAATTACCTAATAATATCTAGTATCTTGTTTTTTGTGCTTCATTTCTAAGTAAAACATTTCTTTATTAAAGGTATGGAATCAAGAAATCACCTGTAGATTGGAAAAACTACAGTATTTCTCATTTTTTAAAATTTAGTTTTAAACTTATTTCCCACTTCAATGCAATACCGAAATCTGGCTAAAAATGCCAAATCAATGTGTTGCTAATGGTACGTAAAAGAGTATGCAAAACTGGAAGGCCAGGAGGAGACAAATAATATGTCTGTCCAATGATGTCTCCCAAGTGTTGGTGCTTTAGGTTTTTATAAGTTGTGGAAAGGAAGACGCACATTTCTTCATTCTCCATGGTGTGCACGGAAATGTAATTGAGTGTGGATGTGAAAGAAATCCAGTAATAAAGATTAACTGGCTCATGAAATTGTGCAATGTCTAATGCATCAAGAGGTATAATCCTATTTTAATAGCACAAACTTGTGAGCTAATTAGAGATAGAGTTTATCTTTTTAGAAAGGATACCTTATAGGTTCATAAAAAAAATATTTACAAGAAGCAAAACAGATCTATTACTACTTTATCCCCCTTTCTTTAATTTGTATAATTTTTGTACTATATATCTATGTGTAAATGTTTAAAGCTTTCATTATGAAAATATCAATAAATATTTCATTAGTTTACATTTAACTCTTTGTTATAAAATGAAACTTTTTAAAAATAAATGAAATGGATGATTTCCCAGTAGAAGTATGTCAAGTCTTAAGAGCATTACCAGATTTCATAGAATATTTAATTATTTGAGGAGGAACAAAATCTCTTCATATTTTAGGGAAATGAATACTCTGTAAGCCTTCTATACAAATGTTTGTGTTTTCCTTGTTACACTTTGGGATTTTTCTTTTGCAATGTGACCCATGTTGGGCATTTTTATATAATCGACAATAACTAAATCTTTTGCCAAATGCATGCTTGCCTTTTATTTTCTAATGTATGGTAATAAAGAGCAAAACTGATTAGATTTTGCATGAAATGGTTCTGAAAGGTAAGAAGAAAACAGACTTTGGAGGATATTTGTTTAATTTTAAATTTATAACAGATTAGGTAGATTAAAATCTCTCATTCACTGATAACTCGAGCTTTTCATTTCCTCATACAGTTGTACAAATTGACTGGGACCATCAGTTTTAAACTGTTGTCAAACTAACTAATATATCATCTGCTTTAAGACACAAGATTCTTAATTAAACTTTATAGAGATATAGACACATCAGTTGTTTCTTTGTATTTCAGGAAAGGTGATAGTAGTTTTATTTGATACTGATAAATATTGAATTGATTTTTTTAGTTATTTTTTATTATTTTTTCAATGGAGTAGTATAGGACTGTGCTTTGTCCTTTTTATGAATGAAAACAAATTATAAAGAAATAAATGTCTTACTGTTATCCAAGAAATAACAACTGTCCTTTCAATTTACCTGAAGTTGAAAATTGATTTTTAGAAGGTTTTCATTTTAAGTTAAAGAGCATGGAATAACTGTTACTTGTTAAACAATAGTTCATGTTCGAAGGGTTCAACAAAAGTATACACAAAGAAACACATGAGCTTGCATGCACACATACACACAGGCATTATTACACTGAAATAAGATCATCTGGTAGATAACTTCAATTTATGTGAATATCACTTGTTCTAATGCTAAACACTAAAGCAAGCTGCTAGAGACTAGTTTAATCCTGAATGAGCTGATACTATAATAGAGGAATCTAAGTAAAAGCATGACTTGACAATCAAGAGTCTGATACAAGTAAAGCCTTCTCTGAGTCCTGACCCAGACTGAACCCCAATTTCTGATTTGCAGGTTTTCCTGTGTTTTGCTTACAATTGTCTCCCGTGTTCTCACTGTGATTCCATATTGGCATTCTGACCTCCCTTCCTATTTCATGAAGCTTGCTTCCACCCTGGACTCCCGTTTTCCCTTTTGGACCCTGCCTCCATTTCTTGACCCTAAGTATTAAATTACCTCTATTTCAATATTTTGCTTTTGGTATTTGACCTTGGATTGACCTCAGCTCTAATTCCCCAGGCTTTGGGAGATCAAAGCTTCATTCTGTGAGAGATTTTTTTTCAAGTTAGTTGTTCTCAAACCTGACTGCCGTAACAATAATCTGAATAATTTGAAAAAATAAAATAGATTTCCTGGGCCCCAGTCCAGACTTACTAAATCAGAATCTATGAAGTGAGGCACAGGCATTTGTATCTTCTTAGGTTGTTCAGAAGAGTCTGATAGGGAGCTGGGTTTGAGAATCACAGATTTTCATGATTACGACAAGTTAGATTAATTGATACTTTAATCTGAATCAACAATATCAACATCATGTATACACAATTTAAATATCTCTTAAGAAAAACAAATCTTTTCTCTTGGCTTGTCTAAAATGTTAATTTTCTCATGACTAATTTGCTCATTTGTTCTTATCTTTTGGTTCTATATCTTTCGTATCAAATGCTCTCCACATTTTGTCTATTAAAAATGTCCCCTAATTTGTTTGCATCTAAAATCCAAGCAGCATATTGAAGCGTATTTCAGATTTCTTCTCTAAAGGAATGTGGATTTCCTTTACTTTTTTCTTTCTGTTTTCTTCATGGGACTTGTAAAGTTAATTAAATTTTAATACTTAATTTCCTGAGTCCATAATCTTCTGGAGGTTGCTAATAAAAAGATTGATGAAAGGTGCCCCCTCCCCAACTTCAACATTTTTTTCTTCAGAATGAAAACATAGTGGTTTTTAATGAGCTGACTTTAAAATTAGTTGATTGGAGGCTAGCATTAGGATTCTACACTGTTTATCATATTTTAAAAACAGGTCCATTTTTTATTTACTAGTGAAAAATTTGATCCTTGGGGTAATATATATCAGTTCCTATGATACTATCACTATTTGGCTCTAGAATTCAGTTTGTCTCATCCTAAGGCAAAATTATGAAGTGCAGGAACTTGGTCATTATCTAGCCTATCAGTCAAGCTCTTTTGCTCACAGGGAAGCAGCCTTGAAAGCAATGCCAAATGTTGTCATACCTTTTTGTATTAGTTTTCTAGTGCTGCCACAACAAATGACCACAAATTGAGTGGCTTCAAACAGCAGAAATCTCTCTCTCACAGTTCTGGAAATTGGAAATCCAAAACTGAGGTGTGTGGAAGGTAAGTTCCTTATGGAGACTCCACGGGAGAACCTGTTCCATGCCTCTCTCCTAGCTTCTGTGGTTGCGGGCAAACCTTGGTCGTCATTGCTTGCAGCTGAGTCTCTCCATCTCTGCTTCTGTTTTCATATGGCATCCTCCCTGTGTGTCTTTGTGTTCAAATTTCTCTCTTTTTATAAGGATACTAGTCATTGGATTAGGGCCCACCCTAATCCAGTGTGACCTCATCATAACCTGATTACATATGCAAAAATATTTCCAAATAATGTCACATTTACAGATTCCATGTGGACGTAAATCTTGGGAGAATACTACTCAATTCTATATACTTTTCTTCTTTTTAAAACCATAATAGTGTGCTCCACTCACACTATTGAGAATATGATTGAAATTCTGCTCTGAACATGCTTTCAAAAAGCATTTATGTTGATAACATGAAAAAATATGATGGATCTCAAATGCATTATGCTAAGTGAAAAGAAGCCAGATTCAAAAGGCTGTGTTATTCTATTTATACAACATTCTAGCAAAAGCAAAACTCTAGGGACAGAGAACAAGTCAATAGATGCCAGGCAATAAGAATAGAGCTAGGGTTTAACCATAAAGGAACAGCATGAAAGAACTCTTGGGGATGATGGAACTGGTGGCAGTGACTCAAACCAACACACTGGTCAAAAATAAAACGCTACAGCAAAAAGGTAAGTTTTACTGTATGCACATTTTTTTAAACTTAAAAAAAAATGCAGTTATGCAAATATTATGGGCCTTGGGCAGACACATGATCATATTCTAACTCTATCTGTTATTATCTGTGAGACATTGACAAGTAATGTGACATTTGGAGGATTAAGTTTTCTCTTCCATTAAATAAGAATAACATTCCTTAATCATTCAGAATTATTTTGGAAGTGAGAGACACTCAACTCAAACAAGATTAAGGAAAAAAAAAAGAAGAAATGTATTGGCTCAGTTAATGAGATCTATAAAGTAGACTAGATATAAGGGCTTAAGTAACGTTCTCAGACTACTGTCTCGCCATCTGTTGATCCTGCTTCTCTCTGTGCGCATGTTCATTCTCAAGCAGGTTCCTTGTGGCAGGGATCATGAGTGTTCACAGTTTAAAGCCTACATTCTACTGGACAGTGGTCGAAAAGTAATAGAGATTCTCTTTCAGACCTGGTACATATACCAAATCTCACTGAAGATCCAGATCATCCCCTGAAGTTTGGTGTATTTTATTTAGTCATCTTGGGCCTCCTGGCTACCCTTCTGGATAATTGGGAGGTGGCAAATGCGCTGTGATAGAAATTCCCACCAGGCCCACATGGAATGGAGAAGGGATGATTCTCCTAAAAGTAGTAGCAGGTGTTATCAACAGAAGGGGGGTGCTGGACTGGGAAAGACAGTCTCTACTCCACTTGTTCTTAAAATTCTGTGAACATTTAAAAAGATGATTGAATTAAAATGCTTGCCATATAGTAAATTCACAACCAATTTAAAATTTTCCTCCCACCATTACTTTTCATTGGATATATGAAATATAGCATTTACTTCCAAAACTCCTATTTCAGGTGACTGCATAGCTAACACAGAGCTTAGCACGCAGTCAAATCAAAGTCAGTCTCCCCTAGGTTAGGTAGAACCAATTTAGTTGAATTGGATGTCACAATAGGATGTAAAAGAAAAGGAAAAAGGGCCTATTAGCACTGAAAACTTCCTTTTACTACATTTTAAATGTTTACCACTTCCAGGAATGAGGGATGAGGGAAAATCATTGTCAAGCGGGCTCATCTACACTCTTTTTCATTATTTCTGAGAAAAAGTGATGTGTATATCCAGATGTAGTATAAGTGTCCAAGGGACTTCAGAACTTCAGAACTTGAAAAAGCTGATTTACATAGACAATCATTCTAATTAATCAATGGAAAAGGCATTCATATTAAAGTGTCGAAAACACATCATTTGAAGTGAACTGTGTTAGTTATTTAGTGCTACAATAAATTGCAGAAACACAACCTCAAAACCTCAGTGACATAACAATAACATTAATTGCTCACACATCTGGGTCAGCAGTGGATCAGATATGCGGCTTTGCTATTATACACTGGGCTTTCTCATATGCTTGAGAGCGACTTACTATGATGTTAGAGTTTGCCTTTTGTTGGGGCCGTCAGAGCAACCTGGCTCTGCTCCACTTTTCTCTCATCTTGAGGCTAGTTCTGGCATGTTCTCATGACAATGACAGAAGTGCAAGTAAACAAGTGGAAACATGCATGTACTCTTTCAAGCCTTTGCTGGCCTCATGTCTGCTAATATCCTGT
Organism: Pteropus medius; assembly: GCF_902729225.1. Lineage (NCBI taxonomy): Eukaryota > Metazoa > Chordata > Mammalia > Chiroptera > Pteropodidae > Pteropus > Pteropus medius. Next base: position 6,940,843 of record NW_024349519.1, on the reverse strand, counting down.
TGACCAAATCAAGTCATATTATAAACCCAGAGCCAAGGGGCCGGGCAGGTCTCCCACATATGTGGATAGGCCCTTAATAAGCAAAGGTGGATTTAAGGAGTGTTGAAGAATTGGAGCCAAATGATGCAAACTACCACAGATTCTTACCAAATTTCATTGGGTTTAAGAGGCCATCAATCTTACCACTAAGAAAGAAAAAGTATTTACTTATCATATATAACTTTTATTTTATATTTGTTGAAATAGTCATTTATTTGCACAAATATTTTTATGACTCGTTATACTTAGACAAAAAGGAAATACCAGAAAATAAATTGTGTAATATAGTCTTAAAAATTCTCTGCATTCAGAATATGACTCTTCTAAATCATATTCAAACTTTGAGTAATACTTGTATTTTGCCACAAAATATCATCATTTGGTAGTATTGGTATACGCATCACTTCTTAAAAGAGTGCTCTACTATTTATTCCAAGTACTTTCCAATCTTATCAGACAATAACAGAAAGTTATGGCTACTTAAAAAATATGTTCAGAAATTCTTTGATAGTCCTCCCTTCAAGAGGTGAAAACTAATTCTCTTCCCCCTTGTGATTATGGTGGATATAGCAACTCATTTCTAATGAATAGAATAAAGCAGAAATGAAAGTGCAGGACTTTAGAACTAGGTCATAAAAAGTAAATGTTTCCATCTTGGCCTCTCTCCTTCCCCCACCCCCGACTCCTACCCCACACTTCTCTGTATCTCTCAATCTTTCTCTTGGGTCAGTTGCTCTGGGAGGAGCCAAATGCCATGTTTGAAAGGATTTAGGGAGCCCTATGGAAGTGCCCACATGATAAGGAACCAAGGCTCCCTGCCAAAAGCCACACAAGTGAGCCATCTTGCAAGCATAACTCCCAACCCCAATCAAGTCTTCAGATGACTGCAGCCCTGGCTAAAAGTTTAACTGCAATCTTATGAAAGACCTTGAGCCAGAAAGGCTCAACCAAACTGCTCCCAGATTCACGACCCTCAGAAACTGTGTGAAATAACAAATATTTGTTGTTTTAAGCCACTATGTTTTGCGGGTAATTTGTTATAAAATAATAGATAACTATGGTAATCCCCCATTATCCACGGTTTTGTTTTCTACAGTTTGAGTTATTCGTGGTGTGCTGCAGTCTAAAAATATTAAGTGGAAGATTCCAGAAATAAACAATTCATAAGTTTTAAACTGTGTGCTTTTTCTGAGTACTGTGATGAAATTTTGTGCTGTCTTGCTCCATCCCACCCAGGACGTGAATCATTCCTTTGTCTAGCACATTCACGAAGTAGACGTTACCTGCCCTTTAGTCACTTGGTAGCCACCTTAGTTATCAAGTGATCGATCAGCTGTCTTTGTATCACAGTGCTTGTGTTCAAGTAACCTTTATTTTAATTAATAATGGCCCCAAAGCACAAGAGTAGTGATGTTGGCAATTTGGTTATGCAAAAAGGAAGCTGAAAAGTGCTTCCTTTAAGTAAAAAAGGTAAGTACAGTACAGTACAAATAAGATATTTTGAGAGAGACCACATTCGCATAACTTTTTCTACAGTATATTGTTATAATTGTTCTATTTTATCATTAGTTATTGTTGTTAATCTCTTACTGTGCCTAAAATATAAATTAAACTTTATTATAGATATGTATACATAGGAGGAAAATATAGTACATATAAGGTTTGGTACTATCCTCAGTTTTAGGCATCTACTAGAGGTCTTGGAACACATCACCTGCAGGTAAGGAAGGACTACTATATATAGTTAGCATAAAACAACGACTCTTAAATGATTTCCTGACAAGAATTTTAAGCAAATGAACTTGTCTCATTTGGCCAACATGAATAACAAATGTATCCCTATATGTCCAGATGTTTTATTTCCTTGAATTTCTGTGCATGATTGACACAATTTTTTCGTCTTATTGATAAATCATAAGACATTTAAAAGACAAATTTAACATGTGGTATCCTCAAAATACCTCCAACCTAATTGAATGACAATATAAACAACTTTGACTAAGGTCACATACATGTAATTAATGACAGCTAAGTCACAGTTGTTTCCTGGCTGAGAGCAATTGAAAGATGCCATTGATTGTCAGATGCATCCCATTTTCAGTGATGTTAACATGTAAAAAAACTAGGTGTACTAGAAACGATAAAGTATGACATTTAATAGCTCTTAACATTTAAACCTTCTGGACCAAATCGAGGATTAAAAAAGGTGAGAGTTATGTTTATGTTTGGATATCGAATGGTATTTGTTTAGTTTACTGTGGAAGCAAGACTCCAGCTTAGCTGGCTGAAATCTCAATGGTGAGCTCAGATGAGCATGGCTACCAAAGGAAACTTTTTACCTTTACATCTGCCATAAAAGTAACAGTTCAAAGTGTTTCATCAGACTTAACTCTGTTTCTTTTTATCTTCATGGAATGGCACAAAGCTTTCTGTGTAATAAAGATTCAGTACATACATATTGAATAGATTATTGATGAAAAACAAGTTTTTAAAATTTTAGTGTTTTAGCACATTTTTCTGCACATAATTTTCATATTGCTTGATTGAAAAATGTGCCTATTCCACATATTTCAATATTATGATGATCTTTAATAAAAGAGAACAATAAGCTTTTGACAGCGTTGTGTTCACCAGTATGAGTTTGTGAAAATATTTGGGTGGGAAATAGGTTCAGTGAAGGGTCACTAGTTAAAAGGAAGAAATTTATCTACACTTGTACTCTCAGAAAATAGCCTTTACTTCCTCCTCTGAGTATTGTTTCTATAATACTTTATTTCTAAATGTTTGTACCTCAGGAGCACAGGATCAGATTGATATGATCAATAATACTCTACTATTCATGGCACACACTAATACATTGTCTAGAGATAGCTCTTACATGTCTCATTTATTTATTTATGTGTTTATTTATATATATTTTTATGTTTCTCTCCATCGAACTCCAGTTCCATATTCTGCCATGCCTTCACTGTCATGTATTCAATGTTTATCCCTTCAGTTCTTCATTTTATTTACACATGTGTTATTCTATAAACAATAAATAATATGATTATATTTGGTTTGTATTTACATAAATTATACTTTAGTGCAGATTTTATTTGGTTTCCCCGCTCTTTTGATTAAGGCTATTTTTTTCCAATCTGTCCATGTTGTTCTATGTAGGTCCAGTTTATTCTCTGGCTACTTGTATTACATTTCATTTTTTCGTTAGCATTATGTTTTGAAATCTCCTTACTAGAGACAATTTTACAACAAGCATCTTTTTATGTGCCTCTTTATGAACATTTGTGAAAATTTTCTTGGGGTATATATATTCAGTAATGAAAATTTACTAGGTTATAGCATATATGCATAACATACTGTTTTACTCATACATCTTCATTTGACAAGGTATTCTTTTGGGGATTCGATATAGCAATAAGCAAAATAAAGTCACATAAATTTGAAAATGTCGCTTCAATTTTCATTTCAGGATAAGGTAGGGACTAGCAGGAAGTAGTGATAGTTTTTCCTGATAATTTATGTGAAAAATCATTTAGCTGTACACTTAACACTTGTGCATTTTTCAATGTGCATATTATGCTTCAATAAATAAATTAGGTTGAAAATTCAATAAACTATTGGCACATAAGTCTGCATTTCTAATTATGTCCTAACATAACAATGTTAGACTAAGAATTAGAACTATTTGTCACACATAAAATATCCCACAAAGGACTTATAAAACTTATTATTCTTGATCAACAAGAAAGACTGGTGATTGAAAAAGAAATTATAATCAAGTATTGTAAGTCCTATGATAGGGAGAATTCAAGATGCTATCAAAGGAGAGTGGGCTTGGCAATAGCAGTCCAGAAATCAAAGAAAGCTTCTCAGAATCTACTTGAGAAAAAAAAAAAAAAAAAAAAAAAAAAAAAGACTGGATATTACACAGAGAATGATGAGAAGCATGTATCTGGAAAAGGGAAAGGCACTGTGAAGGAACCATGTTGAGAGAGTCTAGATGAGATTTAGAAGACTTAGAGATATCTAATGGGCCAAATTAAGAGAACTCATGATTTGATGGATATAAGTAGAAGAAATGAAAAAAGTTGAGTATCATTTTTTGATTTTAGAGTTAGCTTTTTCCTTTGTAATTAACCAGTGCTTTCAAATGACCTCAGTAATGGTTTTGAGTACCTTTAAGTATTTACACTGAATTTTCATAATATTACAGCATTTATATTATACTATTCACAGCTGTGACTAGAAAAAAGGATACACTATCTGAAGGAAGACAGCTTAATGCATGATAGTATGTTAAAGGAAAAGTCTGAAGTATCTTCATGAGACTAAAAAGACTTAGGTAAGCAGAAATAAATCAGATTGTTCAAAAGTTTCTCTGATTTTTTTTTTTTGTAGCTTATAAAAGTTGAAATTTCAGATATTTTGAGAACATGGTAATTTAGATATTTAAAAATAGGATAAATTAACGTTCTCCTCCTCATTTAATCTGCTGTGCTCAGAAACATTGACTGATTGACTGCCTACATATTTGCCATTTCCATAGCCAAATTTTGGGAAGACAGCTTCTGTTACTCTTGTGATTTGAGAATTGCTGAAAGGACCATCTGTCTGACAAATTTTAGATTTTTGTGTTATTTTCTCTTTTGGCTTTGTGTCCCTTAAAATTGAGGAAAGTACAGCTGAAACCAGATAAGTAATCAATCACAAGCTATCAATGTTGACTAAAATCATTTATCATTAAACCGTTACCTAAATATATATAACAAAATTAGTAATAAATTGCTTGTACTTATAATTCATATCAAAGTAAATTTAATAATTAGACAAGTTTGGTAATAGTGAAATTAATAATTAATTTAATACAATCATTGATATTGTTTTGCCACAATTAATTTGCTGCTCACAACCTGCACCAGATTACTGAATTATCCTACCATTTTTCAATCCTAATTACTATAAAAACTTTGGCAAGCAGTGCTGACATTTGGGCATCACTTACTGCAAACTCATCATTTACCATTAAGTGTCTGTCTGCTTATTCCTTGTTAGCCTGAGGCAATAAAATCATACTACTTGCCACCCATAGAAATGTAAACACAAACTCCAAGGCTAAAACTATAGGAAATATTAAGCTGTCTAGTGGTCATTCAGAAGATCCAGAATATACTTATACATTATTTTTTAAGATATCATCCAGACTATCATCGAATGATCAAAAGTTTTAAATTCTCCTTGAGAACTCTCAGAATTTGTGGGAAGCAGGTTCTTTGACCAGACCCAATTTTAGGAACAATGGATTAAGACTTAATAGGCAAGAGTTAAAATGCAAATATTATCTGTAAAGAATGGCACCCACCATCTATTCATACCCTAACTCAAAATAATTTTGAGTGGATAAGGAAAGGCCTTGAAGAAAAGGAAAAACAATCTTTTTGGCTGTAGTTAAAGGGTTAATAATTGAAGCATTTGTACATAAACCATTTCTAGTAATGATATGAAGATTTTGGAAGGTACTAGAAGGCACTAGGAAATAGAGTCCAAAATGTCTGTCACATAGGAGAAAGAAAATAGTTAAAGTGTCTGAGGAAGAATATAAAGTATAATTTGAATACTTAAAAAATTTTGTTCATGACATTAGTAAAAATTATAGATGCAGTTATATTCTTCTATTAAATTCAGCCATGCCCATGTAGAATCACAATACTCAGGAAAGTAAAAAGACAGAATTTCAAAATAAACAGTTTCAATCTCCAGAAAGATTGTTAACACTGCTAAGGCAAGCCATCTTTGAGATTTACTGATTGGCATTTTTGACACAGGAGATATTATTGATTCTGGATATTCATGACTTTCTCTGATTTGCATAGAAATATCTATTTTTTAAATAATTCGATTATGGACAGACAGATTGTATACTTTAGAAATGGTTAATATGGTATGAAATGGAATACTCTAAGTAATCAAGTTGAGAATTTTACCATTTGAAAAATCTTAGTAAATAAAGCCAATCTTTGAAAAAAAGTAATTTACTGAGTCTTAAGCCATAGAATTGAGTCCCATATCTAGCGATATTATACTAGCTACATGATTCCTGTTGGTTTAAGTTTTGTACACTATAATAGGAGGGAGTTGGCACAAATAATCACTGAGTAAATCTCTCTTCATCATTAAATCCTTCAGTTGAAGAATCCTCCAATCTTTATCCTAAACCTCTACAATATCAATATTTAACAAAGAGAGAAGTTAATTATTTCTCCCTTTACTTATCTAATTGGATCTCATATGTGTCATATAAAGAGTATTTCCAACAATGAACTGTTTGTGGAACTGCAAATTGGTGCAGCTGCTATGGAAAACAATATAGAAGTTCCTCAAAAATTTTAAAATAGAACTACTATATGACCCAACAATTCCACTGCTGGATATTTATCTGAAGAAATCCAAAACGCTAATCCAAAAAGATATATGCATTCCTATGTTCATTGCAGCATTATTTACAATAGCTGAGATATGGAAGCTACCTAAGCACCCATCAATAGACAACTGGATAAAGAAGATGTAGTACACATACACAATGGAATATTACTCAGCCATTAAAAAGAATGAGAACTTGCCATCTGCAACATGGATTTACCAAGAGGGTATCATGCTAAATAAAATAAGTCAAACAGAAAAAGACAAATACCATATGATTTCACTTACATGCGGAATCTAAAAACAAAATAAACAAAAGGAAACAGATTCATAGATCCAGAAAACTAACTGATGGTTGCCAGATGGGAGGGGTGTTGGGGACTGGGTGAAAAAAGTTAAGAGATTAAGAAGCACAAATTGGCAGTTTTAAAATAGTCATGGGGATATAAAATATGACATACAGAATATAGTCAAAAATATTGTAATAACTATATATGGTGCCAGGTGGGTACTAGACTTATAAGGTGGATCACTTTGTAAGTTATATAAATGTCTAACCACTATACTGTACACCTGAAACTAATAGAATATTGAATGTTAGCTATAATTGAAAAATTTTTTTAAATATATTTCCATCTCACTCTAAATATGAGCTTGGTCCTAAAAGCCTATGTGCTAAATCTTAACTGGTCAAACAAACTATTTCTGTGCTTCAACTGAAAAAAGGAAGAAAAATATGCCATATTTTTATAATAATGTTCTCATTATCTCAAACTTTGGAAAAAAAAATCATTCTGGTCTTTCTTACAGCCATTTCAGGAAAAGAATCTATCCCTGGGACTTTACGGTAAATTTATTTTTTTTGTTTATCTAGTATAATCAAGCACTTTTTAGCCAGAGAAATGGTGCCTCAAGGCTATTAAAGAACTATACAAAATTTTGGTTCATTAATGATCAAATAAATAATGTAACCTTTCCGAGTTTCTAAAATATTTTCTGACTAAGAAACTTTTTGTTTATTTGTTTTACTATTTTTCTTTCCTTCTTCCCCTTTTCTCCTTTTCTCCTTTTTTTTCTTTTCTTTCTTTTCCTTTTTTACATCTAATTAATGTAACAATGTTTTTCCTAGTGATGACTCTTTGAGGCAAGCAAAACCAAGTTGGTTAGGTCTCTTCTTTCCATGATATATTCTGTTGTCTGGCACTCAGAAAAGATCAGTTTGGGTGGCCATCCTAGAGAGGCATAATATACTATGTGGGTGGGCAAGCCCAAAATCAAAGAGTTGCCTCAGACTTCTGTCCCCAGAATAGCCACAGGAAGCCCTTTGATCTCCAGATTGCCCCATCTGCCTCTACCTACTGCAACAGGATCTCCTTGGGTTGGGTTCCTAAGCAGCTGATACTTTTTAGAATCTACTACAGAAAATGTCATCAATCATTCCTTAGGTTGCTTTTATTTACCTGAGTCTTCTGATAACACTTCTAAAAAACCTAGAGTTCTAGAAAGTTCTAGAAAGTTTCTATGGGGTTTCTCTGATTTCTAATATGTTATTTAAATATGCAGCTACTTAAAAAAATAAAAAACTAAGCCACAGAAAATCTGGCAATTGCTATTTGGAAAAGAAAATTTAAAAGACGGAAGGTTAGACTATTCTGGCTTTGAAAAAATAGATCCATAAAATCAGGGAGGGTGAGAAGGTAATAGAAAGTATCTGCTTCTTATGAGCAGAAGGGCACCCTGTGACACACTTGATTATAATGCAGACCCTTTTAAAGGTATGAAAATATATTTTCTCATTAATCATTTAAAGACTATACCAGATTTGACTTGATTTGCTTGCATTTTTAGTTATTATCTCAGAAGTTTATTCAAAAGTTTATAACATGTGAAGATAAATATAGACTTTGAACTTTCAGAGTCAATTTCTGAATAAACTTCAAATTAAATGGAAACATTGGTTTGAACAATACATAATGCTATAAAAGTCTGGAGATTGGCAGAGGAGGGCTAGTTTGGTAATTTTTATTCTATTAAATCTTCAAGAATTTAGGCTCTTTTTGGATCACCAGTCTGCCATTTCTAAGGCATGGCCCTTGCCTTCAAGGTCCAAGAGCATTCCAGGCAGTAGAAAGGTTGAAGGGGCAAAGAAATGTCCAAAGGCATGGTCCAGCTGCTTTTAATGAAATTTCCTGAATCTACCAGATAATGAAATTTCAAATTCTTCCTAGGGAAGCTGGTAAATATAGTCTTTTTTCCTTAGAGGTCCATGTCCCCTAAAATGAAGTTCCAAGACAAGAGAACATCCTCTTACTTTTTAATCTTACTTTTTACTGCCTTACTCAACCCCAAAGTTGTCCTACATATAATCTTTTGTTTAGCCTTCAGTGTTTAGTTTTTTAACAAATTGTCAATTGAATTCATGTAAAATGTTAGATTTATGTATTGTCTTGAAAACATGACAGATTTGGCAACAGTGGGACATGTGTCTACATAGAAACAATTTGCCAGAGTTGAAAACAGCCTCCTTTTCTAAAGGAGATCAGCAGTGCGCAGGTAGTAAGGCTGCTATGACTCCACAGTCTCAACTACTAAAAGATTCCTGGCCCCTAGAGGCATTTATTGGTACTACTTCTGTTTTATGCACTACCACCAAGGTAATGGCTGCCCATTAATTTATACTTACACTTAAAGAAAGGCCACTATGTAAAGTTCTTGAGTTACTATAAGAAACTTTAAACACTGCAGCTGATGATAATTTATTTTTTGAACAGAACAAAAAGATTTAATCTTAACTTTTACTAAAAGATATTTAGATTGCTTCCAAATTTTTATTTAATATATTTTTTCACATATTTTTATATAGTATATGTATACATATATACATGTAAATATTCTTTATATATACTGTTATATCACACACCCACAGTATTTACCTCATATGCTGTGTCATTAAATCCAACTAGATAATCCATGTAAAGCATAGAGGAAAGTGTCTAAAACATATAGTAAATGCTAAATGAAGGATAATCCGAATGACCAGGTCTCAGAAATTATAGAAGCTATGATATCATTAGATAAATATAAAGAAATAATCATTTAATCTTTCCAAACTATGAATTTTTTCATAATTTAATACTTCCGAATTGAAATCTCACAATGATGATTGGACAGAGGCATTTTTAAAGTAGATGACCTTGTCTGAGCATGTGAGAACTTGGTCATGATGTCAATATTGTCCTCACTACAGTCAAGTAATGAGTGTGGTTGGTACCACACATGTTTGATTTAACTACATTTAAAATACCTTGATTATACTATGAATTGGTACTTATTTAAAAATTATTGTGTATGCAAAAAGATAAAAGCAGCAGCAGTACACAAATATTATATTAGTGAAATTAATAATCATAATCAAAGAAATAATTATAAGCACCAAAATTTGCTGAATGTGTATCAGCTGCTTAGAAGAAAATATGTGAGTCTAAAAAGTACTCCATCGATTACCCTCTTTATAGCCCAGAGAATCAAGAATACTAAGAACTGAATCAAAGAATGATTTACAAGAGGAATTCAGTCAAAAAGTATTTCACAAAATAAAGAGAATTTAGAAATACATTAGTCAATTTATATCACTTTATACTTTTATTTGCAAGAGTGAAATATGACAAATATATTTGTAAATACATCTAGAGGAACTCATTTACAAAATATAAAATTGTAAGTGAAAAGAAAGCATTATCTGTATAATTAAGTGGGTGTCACAGAGTAACTCATTAATATAAGTGGTTTTCCTCAGCTATAGAGAGAAGTGTTTATTTTTAAGCAGAAGAAATTAAATTAAGTAAACTCTAATATCTAGTGCCTTGACATTTTGCTTAGTAAACAAAAGATAATTTAAACTAATCCATGGGATTAGTTGGCTGAATGCCATTATTAGCTCAAATCCTGGGTTGCTGAAGTGAAAAGTTTGTCTTAAGAATAAGTCATCCCCCATGGTACTCTAAATGTTCTTGATGTAGGTACCATTTAAATTCCCAGAAATAGAAAAGTTAAACCAATACATCTGAGAATGAATTTCCAACATGTTCAATAAATATATGTGGAAGCTTTGTAAAATGTCTCATGAACAAATCTAAAATAACAAAAAAGATTTTGCATTTACTCTGAATTGTAACTTATATGATTCTTTGCTGTTAGACTAACTCTATTAATTGAATATATGGCTGATACTTATTTACTCAAAGACTAAGATTATTGCAGATCCTTAATCCTAAAACCAGGGCTGTGTCTACAATGACATCATCATTTGAAAGTCAACTTTAACTTCTATTCGAAATAAATTTTTTTTTATATTTTGTTCCAAATTCTTAAGCTAATTTAAATCACCAGATAATGCAAAACATATCTTGTTGTTTTTTTTTTCTTTGAAATGGCAAGTTTCAATAAATGACCTAGAAAACAAAGAGAAAGAATACATTTTAGAGCATTGCAAAAAAAACTTCTTATGAGACAAATTAACTAGATCGGTACTGGCCTTTAGAGCATTCTGAGATGATGGAAATGTGCTCTGTCCAAAATGGTACCCACTAGGCCTTGAGCACCTGAAATGTGGCCAGTGCAAGGAGAAATTGGATTTTATGTTTTATTTCATTTTAATAAATTTAACTTTAAATAGCTTCAAATGACTAGTGGCTACTATGTTGGATATCACAGCTCTAGGCTGTAGACTACCTCTTCTAACAGCCAAAGAGTCATTAATTATGTGGTAACCATAAGAAAGGGGAACAGTGAAAGTAATTGAAGCAACTCAGCTCCTCTGGGTCAGAATGAGTAAAGACATTGATTAAGTGACTCCAAAATGAACGAACCAGTTGGTGGTTTTACGTCTTACTTCTGGATGTTTTTGGTGTCATTCTGATAATGAATAATCCAGTCTCATTGTTTAATGTGATAAACTAGTCCACAAAAGTTATTATATTCACTTCTCAGTTTCTCAAACAAAATACGTTACTCACTTTAGACAGAGGTGTTTATAAGGTTACCACCATCAGCATGGTAAGTATAAGGCATGGAGATAATTGGACATGGGTTTCCAGGAGTTACTCTCAGATATTTGTTTACTATTATACATTTTTTGTTAACATAAAATAGAAAATACTTTTACAATTTGTACTTTATTATCCTTAAATATATTAAAATATACATATTTATTTGATTATAAAATTTTCATGTTTAAAAAATATCCAAGCCATTCCGCATAAAAATTAAAGTTAAAAAAAAGCTTATTTCATCACTGAGAAATAATCATAGCTAAATTTAAGTGATCCTAATTCCAGACATTTCTCTATTCATACAGAAACATAGATGTATAGATATATATATTGAGAGATCAAAATATATTATTAAAATGGAGCTGTACTTGCTTTACTATATTTTTTAAGAATTCTGAATAACTTATAATAATAATTATTTTTTGATTTCTAATAATAACTTATGTATCATTTTCAAAATTAATATATGCCATTTTATTTTAATTTAAAAGAAAAAAACTGAATTGAAACTAAATGAATTGTTAAAATTTTGATACTTGTTTCTTCATCAAAAAAGATAGCATGACTGACCTAAAATATCTTTCTAAACTAAATTTTAAAGGGTCATCAAATCTTAAAGGTGTTATGTCATTTTTTAAACTAAATATCTAAGTTGCAGACAGTAGTAACTGCCTAATATAAATATGTAGACATGAACATTCAAATTCATCATCCTACACCCTGCCTCCTATTTGCCCACATAACTAAACATTTGCTATACTGTTTATAGTTTTTGTGTGTTTGGTATTTTGTTTTTGTCATTCATTACTTTTGAAGGTTTATATCATTTACACACTCTTCTGTGACTATTTTGATTCCTGGTAAGCCAGTCAAACTTTATGTGCTTAACATCCAGCTCTCCAGGAACTGAAATGTGTTCCCCTAACACTCTTGTCTATCTTGGTTATCAGCAACTCTAGTCTTCCAGTTGCTCAGTCCAGGAAACTCGTTCCCCACGTCCAAACCATAAACAAATCCTGCTGGCTCTACCCCCTAAACATATCCAGAATTTGCCCGTCTTTCAGCACCTTCACCACCACCACTCTGGTGCAAGTCATCAGCAAACTCACCTGAATCTTTGCCACAGCCTCCTAACCAGTTTTGCCCTCGCTTTGCCCTTCTGCTACTCAGGCACTTCTCAACACAGCAGCTGGAATGATTCTTTTGTAAGAACTGTACAGACCGCCAACGCTTTGCGGGAAAATCTCCAAAGTCTTAACAATGTCTTACAAGGCCCTGAACAATCTTGTCCTGTTATTCATTTCATCTCATCCTCTACTACTTCACTCCAGCTACACTGGCCTCCTCAAATGTTCTGGGCATGCTCCTGACTCATGGTTTTTAATTTTTTATTTTTATTATGGTGACATTATTTAATGAAATCCAGTAAGTTTCAGGTATACAATTCAACAGTAAGGCATATATTTATATATCCATATATATATATGGATATCCATATGTGTATATATATATGGATATATATTTATATACATTGCATTGTGTATTCACCTCCCATAGTTAGATTTCTTTCTATCACCACATATTTGACCCCTCTTACCTCATCTACCTCCTTCCTCCCCACTTCCTCTTACTGCCTGGTAACTACTAGTCTATTGTCCATGTCCATGAGTTTCTGTTTGTTTGTTCTGTTCGTTTGTTGCTTTTAGGTTTATATCCCACATATAAATGATGTCATATGGTTTTCAACTTTTTCTGTCTGGCTTATTTCGCTTAGCATGATTATCTCAAAGTCCGTCCATGTTGTTGCAAATGGCAATATTTCATTTCTTCTTATGGCTGAGTAATATCCATTGTATATATGTACCACAGTTTCTTTATCCAGTCATCTATCGTAAGATACTTCAGTTGCTTCCATGTCCTGGACACCATAAATAATGCTGTATGAACATCAGTGTGCAAATATCTTTTCAGATATGAGTTTTCAAGTCTTTGGGGTAAATACCCAGTAAAGGGATTGCTGAATCCTATGGTAGATTAAGGCTCAGATTTTTGAGGAACCTCCATGCTGTTTCCATAATGGCTGTACCAATTTGCAGTCCCACCAGCAGTGTATGAGGGTTCCTTTTTCTCCACATCCTCTCCAACACTTACTACATATCTTGTTGATTATAGCTATTCCAACAGGTGTGAGATGGTATCTCATTGTAGTTTTGATTTGCATTTCCCTAATAGCTTGACTCATGGCTTTTATACTTGATGTTTCGTTTCCTCTGCCTACAATCACTTTGCTTCAAGACCTCTGCATGGCTCACTCCCTCTTACTATGCAGACTTTACTTAGATGTTACTTTCTCAGGTTGGCCTTTCCTGACCACTCTATTAAATTACAACCCTCCCTCCAAACTTTCTGTCCACCTTCCTTGATTTGTTTTTCTCCATAGCACTTATCATCATCTAATATATATGTTTTACTCATTTATTTTATTTGTTGTCTTCTTTACCCTCCTCCATTCGAATGTAAACTTTATAAGGGCAGGGAAATTTACTTGTTTGGTTTACTATTTTTATGAACAATAGCTGTCACATAGGTGCTCGATACTTGTTTAAAGAAAAAAAAGTGAGTGAATAATTGTTAACAATTTCTGTTTTTTTTGTCATTGGTTATTTATATCATTTGTTTATATAAATTCACTGATCGACACTGTAACCATTGCTTCTATGTTGCTGAGCTCTTTATTATAAATTCTGTTTTGGTATGGTTAGATTTTGTATTTGTTTTCTATTGTTGTGTAACAAATCACCTTGATTGCTTAACACAACACCTATTTATTAACTCAGAGTACTGTGGGTCAGAAGCATGATTAGGTTCTGTGACCACAGTATCACAGGCTGAAATAAAGTGTTGGACAGGCTGAATTTATATCAAGGGAACGCTGAGAAAAAAACCTGCTTCCAAGCAATTCTAATTGTTGGCAGAATTCATATCTGTACAGTCGTAGTACTTAGCTCCCTGTTTACTTGCTGAATGTTAGCTCAGGGCTGCTTGTAGAATTAGAGTCTGCTTTCCTTCTTTGCCACATGGCCCTTTCATCTTCAAGACAGCAACATTGCACCCAATCCTTCTCCTGATGCAGTTTCTGACTTTGTACTCTGTGACCAATTTAGGAAAATGCTCTGTTTTTAAAGGTTCATATGATTAGGTCTGGCCCACCTGGATAATCTCCTTATTTTAAGATCAACTGATATGGAACTTTAATTATGTCTGCAAAAGCTCTTCACAGTAGTACAAGATTGACATTTATTTGAATAACTAGGAGCAGGTGTATAGATAGCTGAAGCTGGGAATCAGGTAGAATGCTTCCGACCACAGGTTTCTATAATAAAGAAGATTCTTTTCTTCTCACGGGAAGGGGTTGGAAAATCTGTATTACTGAATTGCTGCAAGCTTGAGAAACTTGTCTCCTAACTGGGTAAACAACTATTGATTCACATTTTTTTTTTTTTCTATCAGAAAACTGTAGTCTTGTTTCCTGCTTGTAGGTATAGCACTACTTTTTTTCTACCAATTCCTTAATCATCTTCTGATTTACTGGGTTTAATCATTTAGTCACTGGGTTTTCTTTTAAGAAGGGATCATGAGGGCTATATTCTCTGAGTTTTTTATTATATTTGAAAAATGCTTCCTTATTAAATGGAAAAATGGCTAGACATAATATTCTTTCCTTCAAGGCTTGGTAAACATGATCTTTTATATTCTGATACTGACTACTACTGCAAGGATGTTAGAGATCAGCCTGGTCTCCCTTTTTTGTTCTTCCCTGGCGTTTTTCACTTTCATGACTGAAAAAAAACTTTACCTTTGAGGTTCAATAACTTAGCCAGAACCCTCTTGATATTTTCATTTTTGTATAAATTTTTAAGAAAGAAATTCATCTCTTTTATCAAAGATTATTTTTATCATATCTTCAACTATATTTTATTTTAGAGTTTTTCTACTTTAAAAGCACCAATTCTCTTTCAGAAGCCTATTTGTCTTTTTTCTCTCTCTCTTGAGGGCCTATGACCTTTTCCTTAAATCATTAATTGAATCTTTCCTTTCTGTATTTTTTTTTTTCCTTCTCTCAAATTCATAATGAAGCCCTAGAGACTAGTGAGACCTGGTGATTTTTTTCTATATCTGATGGTGTGCAGCAATGGTAACTGTGGACTTCTGGCTTCAGTAGTTTTTATAAGTTTTCCTTCAGGCTGTCCACTTGTACTCTGAGTCCACTTCTTTTCAAGTTGTAAGAGTATAAGGAAAAGTTCTCAGAATTTTCCAGATTTCTTATACCACATTAGAGGGTGAGAGTGGGGAAATGTTTTGGAACTATACTAAGTCATAGGAGAACATTTTATTTCTCTCCCTTCTAATACATGTTAAAAAATGATATTAAATTGTTTCCTTTTCTTGTTTGGCTTCTGTTGGTGAGATATTTTTTTCTAATTTTTATGTTTTGTTTGTTTGCATCTTTGCTTTCTATTATATTTTTATCTTTATTATTATTGTGTATAATGCATGAAGAATAATCAAAACATAATTGTATAACTCATTGACTTATTACAATATGGATAATTTTTCCAAGAAACAAATGATTTTCAGTAACCAGAAGTACTCCTCCTCCTCATTTTGATTACTATCCCTTGCTCCTTCTTAAGGATAACCAGTATTTTGACTAACACAGTAATTCACCCTTGCCTGCTTTTAAACATTATATGAATGAAATAATAGGATATGTATATTTTTCTGCTTTCTTTCAGACAATATAACATTTCATAACAACATAACATTTGTGAAGTTATCCCGTTGCTGCATATAGATATAGTTTATTTATTTTACTCTACAATTTAGCCATTCTATTATTTATGGACAATGGAGTTGTTTCCATTTTTGCCTACCATAAATAATACAGCTGTGCATGTTATTGGACATGACCCTTGGACCATGTTTTCACAAATTTTTGTTTGTAAACTAATTTCAACTAGGAATTGAAAGAGCCACATGATATGCATATGCTTGGCTTCATAGACACTGCTAAATGGTTTTCCAAAATGGTTTTACCAATTTACACTTCTACCCACAATGTGAGAATCGCTCCACATACTTGCCATACTTAGAATTGCCAGTCTTTTTATTTCTAGCTACCTGGTGGATCTGTAGTGAACCCATTTGTAGGTTTACTTTTTATTTTCCTAATTACTAATAAAGTTGGACATTGTTCTAATTTATCTGTTGTCAGCTAGGCATCACGACCAAGATATTTTCTGTATCACAGAGAAGAAGCCAGAGATTATATTTCCAAGAATTTTTTGTCTGTTCAATTCTGGATTAAAGTCTGACATTGAGAGGCAATTCTAAGAAGGGAAAGAAAGGAAAGGTCATATTCTCCAGAGAACATTGTAGCCACACTAACAGGCAACAAGAGATTCTCAGTAGTGTCTTGATGAGCTCTTGAGTACCACTCACTTAACTGATATAGACTGAGAGATGGTGGGAGTGTCTCTGAGCTCTACTCTCCCTTCTCTTTAAATGTGCGTAGAAGCTTTTAATTCCCTCTACTAAAACTCTTCATATCCTAAATACATAATGTACATTCTATTTTCCTATCCAGAGCCCTGATGGTGTCAATACCTTTTCACATATGTATTGACCCTTGAGATCCTTCTGTGAAGTGCTTATTCAAGACTCTTGCCTTTTCTCCCATGCTGCATCATTTGTTTTTTTCATCTTGATTGGTAGAAGTCTTTTATATCATTTTGGCATTCAGTTATAGATGATATAAATACTTCTCCTACTTTGTAGCCTACTTTTTCACTCTCTCAAGTGGTATTTGGTATTTTTTTTTATTAAAAAATACTTAATTTTGAAGTAGTCAGTTTAGCAAATTATGATTAATATGTTTATTTTATTTTTAAAAAGTATTTTCTTCTAATAGTCTTGAAGATAGTCTATATTATCTTTGTTTTTTCATTTGCATTTATATCTGGAAATACTTTTTTCAATAAGGCATAAGGAAGTGGCCATTTTTTCCCCTCATGTAGCTATCTGATTCAACATTTTATCAAATATATCATTTTTCTATTTCTCTAAAGTGCTAAGTTTTGCATAAATCATGTGTCTATATCTATGCGTCTCTTTCTGGTTATCTGTTTTGTTGTTTTGGCCTATTTGTCCATTCTTCAGTCAACACCATTCTCTCTTAATTATTTGCCTTCATAACAAGCTTTAATATTCATTAAAGTAAGCCTTCCTACCTTTTCTTTTTCTCCTCTTCCTCCTTCTCCTCCTTCTCCATTTTTTGCCTTTACATATACATTTTACAATAAGATTGTCAATTTACATTTTAAAAAACTGTGTTTCTATTTGTTTTATTCTGTTTGGTTTGATTTAATTTCTTTCTTAGAGAGTGTGGTGTTAAATCTATACCCACTGCCACCAGAGCTATCTGTTTAACGCACAGATATAATTTCACTCTTCCAATATTAATTCCTAAAGTCACCATCAAGATTAAACTGAAATACTTAGACTATTAGAATGTGATATAAGACTATACATTGACTTGCTATTGCCTTCATTTCCAATGACAACGTTGGCCACACTCACCCATTACAGGACATTTTTGAACTCTTATTATATGCCAGTAATAGAGTTTGGGAACTACAAATTGAACTCATCCACTTCCTTTAAATATTAACCTAGATAGCAAGTTTATCCAGAAGTCTTTCCTGAGTCCTTCAAGCAGGGGTAAGGACTCTCTTCTCTGGGCTACAGACAATTGTACAAACCTCTATACTTACTGCCTATGTATTATTCTGTAGACATAAAATTATTTAGGCATTATTCTCATCTCCTTAATAAAAGGAGAGAGATATAATTTAATCATCTAAATAACAAGTACTTAGGGCAAATATCTCCACTTTAGAAATTATAATTATATGTGCATATATATTAATGTATTTAGAGGGAGAGAAATTTGGCATTTCAATCTGATATATTAGTTTCCACTATTTTTTGATATATCATATCTATAAACTTCTTTTGAAAATTATAAAGGAGACAAGGATACATTTTAGAGCAACATTATAAGCAGACGGGATTCTCTAGGGCTCTGCCTCAGGGCCTTGGCGATTTTGCACACCTCCACATAGGCCCCGTGGGCAACCCTGGCCATAGTCTAATCCAAATGTTGATGACAAGTCCTGTGACTCTTCTTTGGAGCATGGGGAGGTAAGCCTCTTGAGGAGTAGCCGTAAGGAGTTCCCAGTCTTATGGAAAACTACTGCAAAGTGGATTCCCATCCATCTCTGTAGTTTCAGTAGATCACTGGACTTTTCACTTCTCCTCACCAGGTGAGTATGGCTGTAGACTTTTACGTGTGTTTATAAACTGGGTGTGGTTTTGAGGCTTCTTCTAATGGCAGAGCAATCCTTCACCTTTGTCGACTGTCATCTGAAACATCTGGTGAGACTAGGGACAGGCGAGCTGGCACCAGGCTGATCTTACTTATCTTTTACATATATAGTGAACTGTACTGGCCAAATCTAGGGAAAGGTGGCAAGGCAACTTAACAATTAAGTAGTTCTACCTGTAGTCCTGCTACCACCACGCCGCTGCTTTGGGAATGCTTCGCTGCTTGATAGATTCTTCTTAAAACAGCAACTAGTTGGCAAATCCTGCAGCAAATTCTGCCACCAGCCAACAAAAATACTTATGACTCTGCTGTTAAAGACTGAAAACTCATGATAACATTAAAAACAAGGACCTGTGAGCTCCCTGAGAAAATAGAAGTAATGAAATAAAACAGCAATAAAATATGGTAGCCTATGTGTATTGTTTACTTGTAGGAAAAATCATGCTTCATATCTCCTTCACTGCACGGTTTCTGTTTCACAGACATGATATCTGTGCCAAGTTCTTTCCTGCCTCAGAGCATATAGCAGGCGGTGTTCCCTCTGCCTGCTCACCATCTCAGCCCTCACTCAATAATCACACACAATCATCACATGATTAACTCATTTTTATTCTTTAGTTCTCACTTTAAATATTATTTATTCAGAAAATCATTCTCTGAATCACTAATCAATATAATGCTCAATTCTCTAATGATACTTTATATTTTTCCTTCATCATATTTTCCAACATTTATAAATAAAAATAAAAGGGAGAGCTAGAGAACTAGATGACATATCATGATTATTCATGCTTATTTTTTTACTAGTAGGTGGGGTTGATGAGGACAAAAATCACACTTTTTTTTTTGTCATTACTTTATTTCCTCAGTTCATGCCATATAGAAGAACTTAATAAATATTTGTTGAATACAGAAAAAATAATGCCATGCTAAACTAGAAAAGTGAGCTACTGACCTCAGTTTATTTGGTGCTAATACTTAAGTGCTACATTTCCTCCAACTTTTAAACTTTACTTTTCCTGCTATATCTATTTAGAAACATAAAATTCCAAAAGTATTTGATAAAAAACATGTGGTGGAGTAGCATGGTGAGAAATGAGTTGGGGGTTTGATGGAGAAAAATGAGGTCATTGAAGAGAGATGGATAGGAAGGAAGGGTATGGTGATGTCATTATCACAACCTTGAAAGTAGAGCTCCCACAAGAAAATTTATGTAGGTGGAGCAGATGCAGGAAAAATGTGGAAATATTTTAAATGAGAATTTTTTTTTTCAATTAAGATGTCAATTTTCTAAAATTTTCATCTGGGTTAGTAAACACTGGTGTTCCTTTAGGATACTGGTCCCGTTTACTTGTTCTGCAATAAATATGCATGATCATTATGTGTGTGTGTGTGTGTGCGTGTGTGCGTGCGTGCGCACACGCGCACATGTATTTTTAAACTCATTTTTAGCTTCACTAGAGATAAAAAAAAAAGACGTAGGCAGACAACTAAAGTTGGTGATCTGCTCTCTTTATTTGGTTAATGTGGACTTTTTTATCGGTGAGGTGATGATCACGACTACCTAGATAGACTGCCTCTTGATGTCTACAGCCCAAACTTGAAAACTGATGTCTAATTCAGATCTGAGGGACAGACATAGGGATATCTTACAATTCCTTAGCTTATTACTTTGACATGAAACTAAAGGAAAACATATATTTTAAAAAACATTCTCCATTATCCATTAAAAAAGCCACTTTATGAACAGACAAAAAAAAAGTGTTTTAAATACCCCAGATTTTGTTTGGCATAATTAAGGAAATGGAAGCATCCCAGTGTAAGCAAAATAAAGAGTAAGAATAGAAAATGGAAAATCATTTTAGAAGAAGTTACAGAAATGTAGAATACTTGTGTGTATCTTTAAGGAAATGTACTTTTAAACTGTATTCTGAAAATTTTAAAGGAGATTTTCCAATAATTGCCTTGATAATTTCTCTAAGAAATTAATTATTGGTAGTTTGTATGCATTTAAATAAATACGTTGTAGAAAATAATTAAAGGATAAAAGGATAAAGCAGCTGTTCTGCAGGTAGCATAAAACCTAACACAAGCAGAATAGAATGTTATATCTAACTTTACCCACCAGATTACAATAATATGCCCCTTTAAATCTATTTAATAATATAGGTACACTTTATTATGTTTTAAAGGTGAGTCATGTAAGTCATAGGTCATAAATCTTTAGGTATTTTCCCTGGACCACAAAAAAAAAAAATGGATATCGTAGGAGAACAACATAATCTCACCACCCAAAACAACAAAAATCATTTTGTCATAATTCTGTCCTATAATTTTTCATATATTACTTCACTTGCTCGCAGTCCTTGTGTGACTTTTTATGTTGAATAATAGTTTATAATGTAGGTAGCAACATAGTCTTCATGATTATTTTACTTTTTACTTTACTATTAGTTTGCAATATACAGTATATTGGTTAGACATTTATATAGTTTATGAAATGATCCCCCGATTACTTTATCATCCATCTGGCTCTACATGTAGTCGTTACAATACTACTGACTATATTCCCTACGCCATACTCCCCATCTCCGTGACCCTCTCTCAACTACTAATTTCTGCTTCTTTAAACCTTCACCCCTTTCTCCCAGCCCCAACCTCTCTCTGGCAGTCACAAGATTGTCTTCTGTATTTGTGAGTCTGTTTTCAATTAGTTTGTTCTTTTTGTTCCTTAGATTCTGCATATAAGTGAAATCATATGGTGTTTATCTTTCTCTGTCTGACTTATTTCGCTCAGCATAATAACCTCTAGGTCCATCCATGTCATTGCAAATGGTAGAATTTTATTTTTTTATGGCTGAGTAATATTTCATTATATATATGAACCACAACTTCTTTATCCAATTGTCTGTTAATGGGCATTTAGGTTGCTTCTATATCTGGGGTATTATGAATAGTTCTGCAGTGAACATAGGGGTGCATAGATCTTTGTGAATTAGTGTTTTGGTTTCCTTTGGATAAATACCCAGAAGTTCAATTGCTGGGTTGAAAAGGAGATTTACTTTTAATTCTTTGAGAAACCTCCAGGCTCTTTTCCACAGTGGCTGTACTAATTTGCAATCCTACTAATAGCTTATGAGTGTTCCCTTTTCTCCACATCTTCGCCAACACTTGTTGTTTTTTGACTTATTGATAGCCATATTACAGATATGAGGTGATATCTCATTGTGGTTTTAATTTGCATTTCTCTGATGATTAGTGAGTATCTTTTGAGTATCTTTTCATATGTCTATTGGCCTCTTTGATATGTATATTTCCTCTTTGGAGAAATATCTATTCAGAGCTTCTGCCCATTTTTTAATTGGATTGTTTATTTTTTTGTTGTTGAGTTGTATGAGTTCTTTACATATTTTGGATATTAGTCCCTTATCAGATGTATCATAGGTGAATATCTTCTGTTCAGTAGGTTGTTTTTTCATTTTGTTGGTTTCCTTTGCCGTGCAAAAACTTTTTAGTTTGATGTAGTCCCATTTGTTTATTTTTTCTTTTGTTTCCCTTGTCAGAGGAAAGAAATTACTAGTAATAATAGAGAGTTTACTGTCTATGTTTTCTTCTAGAAGTTTTATGGTTTGGGTCTTACTTTGAAGTATTTAATCCATTTTCAGTATATTTTTGAGTCTTCATAATTATTTTAATAGTTACGTATTTCATTGAATAGATGTGTTACAATTTTCCCATCCATTTTTCTTCATTTTAATATTCAAGCTGCTTTATATTTGGGGGAATAATAGAAAAAAATATGCACACTGTTTTTATCTTATTTATTATTTCTTAAAATGTTTTTCATGAATGATACTATACTATCAAATATATTAATTGAGTCTTGATCTATACCAACAAAACTAAAACATGGTTTTGCTAATATGCATGTATGAGAGTAGTAATTTTGCTCCATGTTTATTATTACTTATTAAATTTTAAATTTTTTCTCATTTGAAATGTTTCATTATTTAAAAAATATCTTTGAAAACTAACACAATTGAAATTTTTTTATATGCTTGTTTATTAGTTATATTAACTACCCAAATTTGAAAGCTGGAGTAGAACGCAACAAATAACACAACCTAAAGTGTAGCATTAACTTAGTGAAAAGTCAGAGATAACCTAGATGTTAGAGTTTAAAAATCTGGTAACTCTTATTTAGCAATGGCAAAGCAGTTATTCAAAATATTGCCTACCATACTTTAGAAGGTAGACCAAGTGCCAGACAAGACTGTAGCCTTACATAAATAAGAGAAATAAAGTAGAATAATATTCTTATGTGCTGGCTGCTTATTGATATTTATAGTAAACAATTTTATCAAAAAAAATCTGCAGTAAATTCATATTAGAGTGAACTAGTCTGCAAACAGAGACAAAAGGTAATACAGCTTTGTTAACAAAGATACTACCTGTGATCTACAGCCTAAATTAACTGACAATCCAGGAATTTGATATCTTGTTTCACAAAAAGGCCAATTGCACCTATAACCAAATTTAAACTATTAAAC
The DNA here is from genome assembly GCF_902729225.1 of Pteropus medius. Classification (NCBI taxonomy): domain Eukaryota; kingdom Metazoa; phylum Chordata; class Mammalia; order Chiroptera; family Pteropodidae; genus Pteropus; species Pteropus medius. The sequence continues at coordinate 6,917,336 of NW_024349519.1, read as the reverse complement.
ACTGGTACCCTACTCTACAAACTTTGTGAGGTTGCAGATAAAACCTGATTAGGGTAGTTGCCTTACTACTCCTATCCATTATTTTAGAATTGTTGGGGTGTAGAGAAGGGAAGAGAAGCCAGAAACTAAAATAGCATGGTGTATGGCTAAATAATGGGTTTAAAAATGGTTACCCCTTTCCTATTCGGTTCAGGCTCCAAAGTATCACAGACTGGAAGGATTATGAACAACAGAAATTTATTCCTCACAGTTCTGGAGGATAGAAGTCCATGACCAGTTTGCCAACACGGTCAAGTTCCGGTGAGAACTCTTTTTCTAGTTGCAGACTGCCAACTTCTCATTGTATCTTTTCATGGCAAGAGCAGAGAGAGAAAGCAAGATCTCTCACAGCACTTAAAAGGGCACTAATACAACTCATGGGAGTTCTACGCTAATGACTTAATTTAATCCTAATTACTTCCCAAAAGCCTCACTCCTAATACCATCAGATTGGAGGGCGGAGTTTCAACATATGGATATTGGGGGATGCACAAACATTATATGCATAACTTGTCTCTCCAAATATTTGTATCCCCTCAAAATTTATGTCCTTCTCACATGTAAATACATTCATTCCATCCCAACTACCCCAAAAATTAACTTATTCCAACATTAACTCTAAAATCTAAGTCCACAGTCTCATCTAAATTTTATCTAAATCAAGTGTGGGTGAGATTGGAGGTACTAGTCATCCTGAAGTAATGTTCTTCCCAAATCTAATGGTGATACAGGCATAAAACAGATATTCTCATTTCAAACAGGAGAAACAGGAAAGAAGGGGCGACAGATCCCGAGCAAGTGCAAAACATAGCAGAGCAAACCTCCTTAGATCTCAAGGCTTGATAATAATCTTCTTTGGACTGATGCTGTGCGTTCCAAGCCCATGAGTGGTTCTGTCCCAGCAGATCTGCACCCCCAGGCTCTGCCACATGGCCCTACCCTCAAGGTTTTGGGCAGAAGCCATCTAGCCTATTGAAAGCAGGGTGGTGTCCACCTTTTGAGACCAAGAAAGCAGCCTTAATTATTTCCAAATAGCCTTCAGGGTTATTCTGTCCTTGAAGATAGTACATGTTCAGAGCCAAATAGCTCTCTGACCCTGTCCTATAAAACCCAAGAAGTCCTACAGCCCTCATTCATTCTTTCTCTATCTCCTCTTCCTCTTCACTTCAAATTGGCGGTTTCCTGATGGAGTGGCTGATTGAGTTTGTGGTTCACGTATATAGTAATCTCTTTTTTAAACAGATGTTTGGCCATAACTTTCATGTTCTCTTCTGAATAGGAATTCCTATTTTTTGTAATATGGATAGGCTGAGAATTTTCCAGATTTTTTATTTCGATTTTCTTTTTGCTTAACAATTCCATTTTTAAGTCTTCTTCCATTTTACTATAAGCAGTCAGCAGCCAAGCTGCATCTTCAACACTTTGCTTAGAAATTTCCTCAGCTAAATATCCAATTTCATCATTCACAAGTACTACCTTCCACAAAGCACTAGAACGCAAGCACAATTAGCCAAGTCCTTTGCCACTTTATAACGAGGAACACCTTTCCTGTAGTTTCCAGTAACACGTTCCTCATTTCCATTTGAGAGCTCATTAAAATCGCCTTTTCTGTCTGCATTTCTACCAACATTCTGTTCAGGATTACTTAGGTCCTCTCTAAGACAGAGGTGTTCTCTGCATCTCTCCTCTTATCTTTCTGAACTCTCACGAGAACCCTTTGAAGGTTGCCATGTAGGCTTTTTCTAGCACACACCTCAAAACTCTTCCACCCTCTACTCATTACTGAGTTCCAGAGCTGCTTCCACATATTTATGTATTTGTTACAGTAGCATCCCCACTTCTTGGTACCAGTTTCTGTCACTCTCATGACTTGTATGAAGGCACTACTCACTCTCATGAGGGCTTTAACCTCATGACCTCATCTAATCTTAATTACCTCCCAAAGACCCTACCTCTTAATACCATCACATTATGGGGGAGGGTTTCAATAAATGAATTCAGGAGGGACACAAACATTCAAATCACCACACCCCCACATGGAACTGACCAGAATAAATTTTGAATTCTTTTGAATAACACACGATATGTTAGCTAGTCTTTGCCTACCTTATCAGTTTCATCCATCGCTGCCATCTCTCCATTCCCCACTAACTACAGAAGCACAAGACACCTTTTATTTCCCAGTGTGTCTCACTGTAATGAAAGTCCATTTATTTTTAGAGATAGATCACCATGACTGTCACTCCTTTTTCCTTTTGCCCTGATTAAACTTCTACTTATTTTGGCATCAATAGTAGCATTTTGCACAGTGCCATAAAGAAATAAAATTTTGCAAGATTTAATTGAAACAAATCACTAGAGAAATGTACCTCATTCTAGTGATTCATAATAGTAGATGGGGCACCTTAGTCTAAGTGAGACTGTTTCACGATGTTTGCCCTATTAAGTGAGGACTGAATACATACATATTTTTTTTATTTTAGTCATTTATATCCAGCCATGGAAAGAATAAAGAGGATAAGGGAAAATTCTCTCCTCTCCTCTCCTCTCTCTCTCTCTCTTTCTCAATAATAATAATATTTATTCTCATTATTATAATAAAGCATGTTAACTGAAAGTAAACCACATGCCCCAAATTCCACTACCAACAAATTATTTTAAAGTCACTTGAAATAAAACCTGGTAAAAAACTGGCATATTTTTTCTTGCTCATACATTTTTCCCCATATTTTTGTTATTTCAAGGTATTTTCAAAACAGCATACGAGAACTTCAGAAAGGCTCCTTTCCTCAGGGTAGACAGGAAATGTTCTTGTAAGTAAATTAATGGCACAGGAAAAACGTCTCAGAATTACAAATTTTATCCCATTTGCTGATATACATCTATTCCCTGTCTTTAAATGACATTGTTGCTTTTACAGAAAAGCAGCCAAAAGTGATCAGCAGCAGGCTGAAGAACACGCAGAATGTTAAACAAATAATAAACGAAAATGTAAATGAAACTGGGCGTTCTGCCTACAGAACAGAATCTGTGTGCAAACAACACATTCATGCCAAATTTCGACACTATGAGAGGCCATTTAACTGTGTTTCTCTGTTAGCATACAGCCAAAGAGGAAACAGGTGAATTTTCCATCAATATACAGTGAGAAGGCATAAGGTTCAAAGACCATAAATCTACCGAAGAAAAGCCTAAACAATAGAATGAAAAGTTAACCAAGCTTCGTCCCTAATTTAACAGATTGACATGTCAACATAGAAATATCTACTACCATCACCCAACAGCAAGTCCCAAAAATAATTCATCGTTGAGTTTCATATTTTATTGTTCCTTTTTGTTTATCCAAGTGTGTGTCTGTTTGTTTGTTTGTTTTGTTTGTTTTGTAGTATGAGAGAACTCAAAGGCTAGAATTGGTATTAAATGACATGTATCTTATTTTAGATTATATGCTTGGACAAAACACTTTCTTTTTGTCCCATCTTTAAAATAAAGTTGACCATTTCACAAAGCCATAAGCATAAAACATTCTAAATATCAGATGCTACTATTCTTAGAGTTAGCAAGGAAGAGAAAGTACATTCCAGACTGAGTAATGGTCAATCAGGTTGCAGTTTCTAAATGTGACAGTGGGAAATAGCCAGGCCACAGCTGCGAAGCAAACAATTCGCCTCTCTGGCTAGTTTAATAAACTTTACAAATCTTATTAATGTTTCCTGTAATTCTTAGTTCAGAATAACTGTTATTTCTTTTGATTTCGATGGTTTCTCCAACTTATTTCTTCACAGGCAGATAATTCCTTGCAAAATTTTTTATCCGAAAATTGGGAAAAACAATTTTCTACCTTATCTGAGGTCTTATGACCTTTGTTTCTCTCCAATCCAATCCATCATGTCAAAATTTCTCACATATAGTTTTCATGTACCTGCTGAAAATTCTGCAAAAGTTTACTATAAAAATTCACTGTTCTAGAACCAGAATTTCAAAATCCTTTATTATCTACTCCCACTCAAACAATCTAAATTTATTTTTTTAATTCTGGTCAGGGCAATCTCTCCCATTTCTGGAGAACATTCTCAACTGGGTCCACTTCTCCAAGGCTCAGCCTCTTTCTCTTCTTGAAATTTCTTTCTTTTCTTCCTGCCTCTTGATTCTTTGTTGACTCATCAAGGGCAGATGGCTGAAGTCTCCGCTAACTTTTGCAGCCTATTTACTCCTATAAGTTCATTTAGCCCTTTCCAATTATACCATGCCACTTAACATTTGATTATATTTTGTCATAGATATTTTATATTTTAAGATGGCCCAATTATATTGAAATTGGGCACAGGAAATTTTGCTTTTTCCTTACATAGTAGATGCCTTAAAATGTAACCTGACTGACTATTAACTAATTAGGGGTGAATCTGGAAAGGGATTCAGAGATCTGAAAATACAACAAAGCCTCTCCTATTTAACATTCGTATTCACAGACTTGCCCACTATCACCCCTGACAAAAGCCTATTAGACTTGGAACAATACCTCAAAAATTACTATGAAAATCAATGGAAATAAAGAATTTTTCTTGTCTACAGCCATGCTACCCTGAATAAGCCCGACCCTGTCTGACCTTCAAAGCTAAGCAGGGTCAGGCCTGGTTAGTACTTGGATGGGAGACTACCTAGGAAGACCAGGTGCTGTAGGTGTAAAAAATAAAAAATAATAAGAGATTGTAAGCTGACAAGGTAAGGTCCTTGCAATCTGTGAGGTCAACCGAGAGTTGCCTCGCCTATAAAAAAAAAAAAAATGAAACTTGAATCGAATTTGTAGTCTTAAGCCACCAATGTAAAGGAAAGAATGTTTGTTTAGTATGACAAATTATCTCTTTTGAGTTTCACGACAGGATGTGTAATAAGTTTCCTCTGAGGGTTAAGATATGATTTAAATTTATGAGTGATCCATGCTCTAAAATCAGAATGTGGCTTTCTAAAATTGAAACTGTCTGTTTTGGTATAAACTATGTGGTAGGTGCATGGTAAGCATTATTTCTATTTAGTATTTAGATTTTTACAGGGACTGAAAAAATAGTCATATTACACCTAGAAAGGGTGTGAATATAGAATGTAACACTCATGGAAAGATCTGTGTCTTGACAATATTTTTGATCAAAACTTGTTTCTATGGTTATAATACTATTCCCCTTATTATGAACATTGTGATAAGCCACTGTATTGTTTAGTGTTACTTGGTTACTAAAATATGAAACTCGTGTAAAGCCAAATGATTATTTAAAATTTATATTGAATACGTATTTAAAAACAAAGCAGTCACATCTACTGTGCTTTTTCTATTAATGAGAAAGACATGTTGCTTTAAAGTTTCATGTAATTTAGTCTTTTGGAAATAGACATGGCTCAATCTATTCTCAGAGAAATATTCCTTTCTAAAGAGCTTGATTAAAGGGCTATGTTTACTATTAATATTTAATTTTACAATTAACCTATTAAATAAAATAATATAGTTCTTCATAAAAATGTATCCATTATGTGAATATGCAGAATACAATTTACTGATAATATTTACCACCTCTTTAGAAAACAACTTTAGGCCTGGTTTTTATGGAGAAATGTAGGGAGGACGAAGAATAGAGGCCTCAGCCACTGAAAGGGAGTGTCACACTCTTCCTTCTGACAGTTTCCAGTTTTACAGCTCTAATTTGATGTATTTTAAAGGGCCGTGGCATAATGTCAGACTAAGAAGATTTATTATGCAACTGAAATATTGCATGCCTTATGCCTTTAAACTTGGGGGAATTTCTTTCTTAGATAAAATAATATGAGCCGCAGTTTGGAAGAGCGCAACAGCTTGGTCTAGAGCATATGATATGGGAAAGTTTTAAAAGCTAGTTTGAAAGTGTTGGGTGAAGGAAAGGACAAGATGGAAGAGTAGAGGGAGGAGGAGCTGAGAGAGTGCTTTTTCTCAGCAGCACCCTGTTTCCTGGCAAGAAGCTCCATCGAGGAAGCCAGAAACTTAATCAAGTCCTGGAATAAAAGGAACAGTGAGCAGGCTACTGGATTAGAGTTTCTTCAGTTATACCTCCTACAAAGAACTTTTGTTACCATTAGAGAAACAAAAGCACATTTATATCTATCAATTTCCATTACTCAAACTCCCCTGCATTATATCTATTCACTACATATTTATAGATTAAATATGATGGGTACAAATATCAGTAAGTAACTGCAAAGTTTAAATAACAGCAGCAGTGTGATATAAGGTAACACTAACTTGATCTGATCCACCTGTCTATGCCAAGAACCCTAAAGTAATTACCACTTTACAACCCTGCACCTGGATTCTGTATTAAATTCCAGGTGGACTTTTACATAAATTTCACTTTAATTTAATACCAAACCATGCAATGAAGTCACCCTGAATGCACTACATGGACTAGGACAAGCTAGATGCTTTGATATGATAGTCACAGTTATATATTATTAAAAGAAGTTTGGAGCCATTATATTTTCATGTTTATTTTCCCATTACTCATATAAAATTTTAATGTTCGCATAATTTTCCCAAAGGAAACGAATTTCTCTGCGTGCATGATGATAGTCATCGCATCATTAAAAAAATAATGGTGGTTGTACTTGTGATTTATGCATTTGGGTAAGCCATATGATACATATGATATTAATTGAGCTGGATGAAATCCAGAAGCAGTCAAATACTCATCTTTCCATCTCTGCACAAAAGTTCTGAATTCTGACCTGCCAGAAACATTATTTATTAGCACATTAAATGCTTCACGCTCTGAAATGCTCAAAAGTCTGTCAGCACTTTTTGCTTAAACCTTTGAATGATTTTTTTTCTACTTTTCCCCTTACCCTGTTTCTTTGTGTGTCTCTTACACACACACACACACACACACACAGAGCTTATTATACTTTTTGTCTTGGTTTATAACACATTTGCTTTTGTAAATTTGAATGTTCAGGGAATTTGGGAACTTTCAATAATATTTATTTTTTATCGTTTTATTTTTTTTAAAGTTTGAATAAATAAGCTTCCCATCAATATTTTGTCTTTTCACAAGGTCCAGTTTTCATTTCTCAATTTCTTTGAACTCTAAAGGCTAAAAGGACATATGATTTAGCCAGTCCCCAGTATGAGACAGCCACTGTCTTAGGTACTTTTATGTACTTATTTCATATAATCCTCATAACTGCTCCACATGATTCACTCATTTTATTCCTATCTCTGTTCAAACATCGCCCTGTCAAAAAAGCCTTCCGTTATCAACCTATCTAAATAGGAACTGCTCCTATTATTCCTTTTCCTAGGATATTTTTCATCTTAGCAGTTATCTCCTGACACATTATATAGATTTCGTTTATTTTTTTCCTCCTGCTATAGCATAAGCATCATGAGAGTAACTATTTTCCCTGCTTTTATTCCAAGCTGTGTAAGTGACACATCACAGACACAAATAAATACCTGTAGAATGAATGATTAGATAAATGATTGACCTAGAGGTAAGTAAGGAGCAGACTGTTGTCATAACATCTGGGCTCAGCTCCCCAGAGAGACAGTAAAAGGTAACTGTTAAGCATGTAGCTTTGGAGTCAGACTGCTTGTTTGAAATCCCAGCTTTACCATTCATTACCTATGTCACCTTGGATGAGGTTTTTAACTGCCATGGATTCCAAATTCCCTACCTGAAAGGTGGTGATAATATTAGCAACCACTTCATAGGGTTGTGTGAGGATTGAATTAATTAATACTATATGCTTAGAAAAATACCTGGCATTCCATGTTAAAAGTTATCATTAACCCCTCAGCTCAAAGGTGAAGAAATTGAGGTTCAGAGAAGTCATATAACACATTAGGTAGAAAATAGAGTTTCAAACTGAGCTTCTTCTAATGCCACCAATGATTTTTTAATAGATTATTTTTTTTTCTCTAAATTGGATTCTTCGCTTCTTTTTTCTTTATAATTTTATTAAAAATAATAATGGGATGTTGAGGTATTACTTACATGTGAACATTGTAGGTTATAAATAAAATGCACTTCTCTCATGTAAAGAAATCATCTTTCTCATGAAAGAAATCATCTGGGAAAAGGTAAATAGGGTATAGAAAAATACACTTGGATGTGTAAAAGGAATAATAATCTCATTTCTCTCTAAAATCTTTGAACACTGAATATTCTACCTACAGAGATAGCTTTGTATTGCTTATTTAAAAAATACTTCACTATCAAATGTTATACTGGAAGTGCACCATAGATAGAGATTCTTTTCTCTGTTAACAAGGCCCATTGATAGCCAATTTTACTAATTTTGTCTTAGTTTTTTCATACAATGAAGTATTTTAGCTTTGTAGATTTTAAAAATATGTAGTAGCATCTACCTTTTATTCCATCTTAACAGTCATCTCTCTGATATCCTTTAGTAGTTGTTTACATGCATTTTCCTTCTTTTGTTCAGAGAAGCCTTTCTTCATAAAGCAGTTTACTGGTCAAGTCCAATATAGTAAATATCTAAGTGGAGTCACTCTCACTACGATAAGATTAGGTGCTACAGAGCCTGTCTTACTCAGACCCTCCTCCCACTCCTCACAGGAATCCTTAGAGTCTGACACACAGAAACTGCAGAGTAAGATTTTCACTTCAAAAGTAAGACTGATTCCTTGTATTGTAGAATAACCTCTAGCAATTAAACTGACAATTTTTGAAGCTTCAGATAAGCTCAAATCAGAATTATTATTCCTTGTATTGTAGAATAACCTCTAGCACTTAAACTGATTCCTTGTATTGTAGAATAACCTCTAGCACTTAAACTGACAATTTTTGAAGCTTCAGATAAGCTCAAATCAGAATTATTATTCCTTTGTTCCCCCTTCTCACTCTAAGCTTGATTTATTACTGTCCTTTTGCTTTTCTGAAAACTACTCAGTGATTTCTAATTTATTCTAATTAAAGCCTTATCACAATGCTCATCACTGTCTTATCACAATGCTCATCACTGTCTTCTCAACTTACCTTTAAAATATGACTGGAAATATGTCTGACATGGCAACCTGGGTTGATTCTTTCCCTTCGCCCCACGCAGTTCCCCCTGCCCCAATCCAAATTTCAAGCACAGGCCTCTAGCCAGTCTGTGTAAGAATTTTTGCCCTGAGGAGAAATGCAGTCAGCAGGTAAGAATTGTTTTGGTCTTAGGGCACCAAAGAAGTTAACAGAGGGGCTTTGCCATCCACTAGCCACACACGTGCACAGGTATACACATGAGAAACAGTTGGGAAGCTATGTCCTTAGATGAGGAAAGGGGAGGACATGTAGGTGAAGTGAACCCCATGGCCCAAGCCTCATCCTGGCCTTTGGGAAACTAAGCTAAACTCTTCAATACTCAACTGGTCTTTGGGAAAGTGAGCCCCAGGCCAGGCTGGGTACTGCATGACAGAGCTACCTCAGTCAGGAGCAGTCTACCTGCGTAGAAAATGATTGCATGTGAGATTGCAGCTAGGGACCCTTTCCCTGATGGGGAGGGCATGAAAACATCTTAACTCCAATAATTGCTAAACATCCATTTTTTTTACAGTTTCAGTAGGTTTGGAATTATTTAAAGCAAGTCAAAAAATTAATTGTTGGCCCTTGAGCCACCCTTCTCTTGCTCAAGCCTGCTTCCACATCTAGAAGTATACTATTACTTTACTCATACTTTACTCATCCTTCCAATAAAGCGATTCTTTTGGTGCTGTAAAAAAAAAAAAATGTTTTGCACAGTTTGCTATAAATAATATAAAAGTATTTCTTTTAATTTTGGAATTTTTTTCTGATAACCTGTAAATGTACAAAAATTATTTCATGTGTTTTGGGTATAAAATTGTATTCTTTTTTCCCAGTAAGGTGGGACATTAACTTAATGTGTTTTGCCTAATAGTATCTCCAACTAGAACAGAGAGTCATCAAAGACTGATGTTGAGTAAAAGGTGATGTGATTGTTTGGCCCTCACCATACATCATGTACAAGTGAAGTTTTAAATTTCCTTTAGTGAATAGTCTCTTAAATATGTCCATTTCCAACCTGATATTTGGTTTATGGTATTAATTTGTTAGCAAATACTTTTTTTAAAGAATAAAATGCCGAGGTTTATAAAAACCAGCCTAGCTACAATTATATGATGAATTATTATAAATAGCATTTAAGTTTTCTTGTATTTACAAAGCTGAGAATCAAACAATATAAAATACACTGTTTAGCAGTGATAGCAACAATTTTAATTTTGTAAAAAAGGAAGTGAGAAAACACAAACACAATGGAATTCCTTCATATATTTTCAGAGGTGCTTAATTGTCTTCATAAGCATATCTCATGCTCTAATCAAGGGCACAATACTCCACATAGCCCTTTTAGGTAGGACTTAATAAATTTATCATTGATGGAGGGGTGGAGGTCAATTAATACTAGGGAGAATTCAATTCAATAAATATTTTGTATACCTTATATTAAAAATAATTAAACTAGCTGTAGTCACTGGCTTTGTGGGCATTTGTATACAAAGCTTATTAGGTGGCCAGTAACTGCAGTGCTGTCTCAAACAGATCATTCTTTGATTTGAATTAGAGCTGATTAATAGCTCTTTTTTCTTTTTTTAACAAAATCAGCTCCATTTGCTGCTTGGCTTCACTTCAGGTCTTTCTACTGCCACCTCATTCATCATAAATCCTGAGTTGTCAGCTGTGATAGGACTTTCCCATAGGGTTGTAATATGGCACACTGTGTGAAACTTACTTATCTAGTTCTTAAGGAATGTTTTTGGTTCATCCCTCTATAGAGTTGCTATATACCAACTGTACACTATTAGCTATTCCCTCAATAAAATATATATATTTTAATTAAAATTAAAACGGTGTCTAACTTATTTTAAATACTCAATATGCTAGGCCCTGTGCTAATCCTCTTAGGATCCCTAACGTATCCCTATTATACAGATGTTGAAATTGAGAAAGATAAGAAAATTTTTTCATGGTTAACATTAGCTAATCAGTGTCAAAAGTAGAAATCAAATCTAGATGTGATTCTAAAGCCTGTCTTTTACATCATGACAATACGTTGCCTCTATGTACCCAACCTGCATCGTTGTGTTAGTTCATTCATTTATTTGTTTAACAAAAGTTAAGTACCTACAATAAGGTGCTGAAATATAAAAATGTGTGGAATGGAATATCTGGCCTCTTGGGCCTATCCACATGGTGAGGGAGAGAAAAGTAAAAAATAATAATTAATTAATAATTGTTAAATGGGTAGGGAGAAAAACACTAATTATTCTTGTGGAACCTATGGATAACCTTCTCAATTGATGGTGATACTGGAATTGATTCCTGAAGGATGAATAGATATTGGATATGAAAAAGTATGTTGACTTTGAAGAAAAATATCAAGGCTGAGCACAAAAATGGCAGAGCTTGAGAGGTAGAAAAATATCATATTGTGTTTAGCAATTAATTTTATTCTAGATATAGATATAGTATAAACATGGGAGTATTTTAAGACAATAATTTTGATAAAGTTGAACTTTTATAAAGATTACTATGGCAGAGAATATTAAGCCTCTCAAAGATTGGCTGAATTCTGGCTCTCAATCTTGTTAATCCTCTTTCTTGAAAAGAGGTTATTTTTGGAATAATTATAATTTTAAAACTCTGGTATTTTTTTTATTGCTTTTTAAAAGAGTTTTGTAGGAAGTTTAAAGAATTTGAAAGAAAAACAAGATTCTAAATGAAAAGGCATCAGTAAAATATTCATAAGTGAATTCTAAGAAGTATTGGGGTTAGTAGTAATTAGCAAAACAGGCTTTGAATTTGTCCTCCACTAATTAGGAAAGTTCTTTATTCTCTGTAAAATGGGGATATTTTTCTCTATTTCAGGAATAATTTAAACTTCAAATAATAATATCTGCAAAAGTGCTTTGTGAATTATAAAAATTACAAAAAGGTGTGAACTTGAGCTCATAGTATATGCAGATGTTTGAGGTGGTCTCTCTTTGTCTGCCTTTGTTGGATAGCTTGATAGTTTTACTGTGGTTTACCATGTGGTGCTTCTCATGCCTTAACACTGATTAGAATAAATCTACTCTTGTGAGTGTCATAAACTAGAAAATATCTTTCTTAGTGATGGCAGAAACATTTACTGAAATAAGAAACAACTCATAAAGTATAGGAGTTTGGCAAAAGAAGTTTCACAACTTTTTTCCCTCACATGTATGGCTGTAAGTCTTCTCAATAGTTAGATAAGAGCCTGCAGTTGATATTGGGACCTCAGTTTGATACAAAAGATTTTCCATTATAAAGTTTGCCTTTGGAATTTTCTTTTCTTTTGAATGTGGCAGAGCAGACACTTATGCATATAAGTTTCTAATGGACAGGGAAATAACTATATAATTTCAATTTATTTTGAGCTAGTAATTTCATCCTCTGTGTTAATAACTGAATTGTGCCCTACAATTCATATATTGAAGCCCTTACCCGTTGTGTGATTATATTTGAAGAAAGGGTCTAAAAAGAGGTGATTAAGTTTAAATTAAGTTATAAAATGGGGCCCTGATCTGGTAGAACTGGTATCCTTATGATAAGACGAAGAGACATCACAAGTGCAGAGCCCAGAGAAAAGACCATATGAAGACACAGCAAGAAGTCAGCTGTTTTTGCACCCAGAAAGTTGAATCCCATTTTTCTCAAGAAACATTTTTCTCCCCAGCTACTATACCAAACTACCTGCAGTTACTTCAAAGGAGTAATACCCTTCTTTACCTTCACCTGCTATTCCCAGAATACCTTTACTATCATATTTATTTAGCCAAATACTAGTAATCCTTCAAACCTTAGCTCATATATGTTTGCTTTCAGGGACTTTCTCTTCATCTGCCTATCTGATTGACTCAATTCCCCACTGTGCTTCCACTGCACTTAAAGTATACCTTTCTCAAAGACTGATTATGTTTTGCTATAAATTAGAATTGTCTTCTCATCTTTATGACTACAGGGTAAGCTCTCTAAGGATTCTCATCTCAGCCTTCAGCACAGTTCCAGCTTTTGAATAGATGCTCGGTAAATGTTTTTTGATCCACATAGTGGGTTACGAAAAAAAGAGATTTAAGGAATTAAAATAAAGTCAAAAAGAAGTTAAGGAAAAGCTCATGAAAGCATAAAAGAGGCAGGCAGCCTCAGAATAGCTTAAGCACAAAAGCACTAATTGTCAAAAATTAGAAGAAACAATGAAAATTTGAATGTGTGAATGTGGTAGAGCACCATGCAGAAAATAAGTAATCACACATAAAGCTTTATATTGATACAAAATATATAAAAGGGTGTACCACTTGGCACATCATGAGGGCTCAATATGTATTGGCTTTAAAAAATGAATGGATGAATATTCATCAGGTAACTGGAGAAAAAGTGAAGGAATGAACAGTAAAGAGGAAGTTATAAAATACTGAGGATAATTTGAAGAGTGAGCGGGTATAGCAATAATGATGAAATGTTGCTAATTCTTTATCTGATGAATTTCCAAATGATGACCACCCCCAGTGATAGATTTCTTAGACATTCTAAGACTAACATCCTACTCCTCTAAATAATTACCTGTTTTACTCATCTTTAATAATAATGATGACTTACAGTTGAATGGATTTCTATTTTATAAAGGGTTTCATATGCATAACCTCATTTAATTGCATAATATTATGTAAGACACCCAAGGTAATCATTGCTTCTATTTTACAGATGAGGTAGCAGAGGATAAACTAAACCACTTACAAATAGTACTTTCCAGTTTATGTTGGAGCCAAAATAGATTCTTATATTATGGCAACCAGCCACTTATTTTGTAGATAAAGAACCTCAAGTATATGCCTGAATTTGCACAAGGTTAAAGAGATGGTAGCCACATCTACCCATCTCCTGTCTTCAAGTCAAGTCCATTCCTAATTTTATCTAAATCGTTTTTATCATTGCCTATATCATATCTTTTTAAAATATCAGAATATTTAATTTATTTTTGTGCTACATTTTTAGATTGATAATATCCCTGTATTAAAATATTATACTTCATAACCTTGTCCTGGGGCTGTTTTAGCTGCAGAAGCCTTGACTGATATGGTTTTGAGAATATTGCCCATCAAAGAAAGTGAGGTGATTCTTTTCTTTTTTGGTTCCTTAGCTGAACCAAGACAATGGGAAAGAATTTGCAAATAAAAATAAAATATGTAATCTGTCATTCTTACTGGTATAAGTTCCATTTTGAAGCCCTTCCTGTGGCTGCCAGTATTTGCCTTGTTAAGAAAGAAGTGCAAAAGAAGACATCAACATGCTCACCTGGTTTTCTACAAACACATTTGTTCCCCTATCAACCCTAATTCCATCTAACTATACACTTAAATCTATAATAAGAATTCTGCTTATCAGCTCTCACTATTTTTTTTAGATATCTGGAAATAAAAACCTTACTGACAATTCAAAATACCAAAAACATGCTTACATCTAAGAGAAGTAATTCTACATCTAACACCTTATTTTATAAAAGGCTTATTTTAGGGGTATTGCATTTAGAAAATATTGACAAACAATGGAAACGATGCACTTCAAATTTGGGGAGAAATGTAGACTTCATTGAAAACAGGGGAAAAGAAAACAAGAAAAAAATTTAAACCTACCTTAAAGCGCTTCTGTGAAAGTTAACAAGCTAATGTTTGTAAAACATTATGATCCTCTGTTTTGAAAAGGATATTACACGCAAGAGATTTTAATAATATTATCACATATTCTCACATTATAGAGATTTAAAATTGAAAATGAAATGAAAATTGCAATGAAAAATTTACTGCTAAATTTGAAGAGTTCTCAATTAGTACTCTACCTGTTAGAGATAATATTCAAGGCTCCTAGCTCAATCCAGACAGCATGCTGTTAGAATAGTAAAGAACAGAACAGAAATCTCTCCTTCCACTTTGCTTATTTTTGTCTTAGACTCAATAATCTCTAAATATTTTAAAGGAAACAAATTCTTTTAATGTTTTGACACCTTGATGCAGGGTTAAATCAAGAATATTTTCAAATGTTAATGCTACAGCTTCTAGAAAAAGGAATTGTATTTATTAAACTTGACTTGTTTGGCTTCTACAAATAAATTCCTGTTTGCACAATACAAAGATAACACACCACAGAAATTCACCACGCCACCTAACTTCATAACTAGAATCACCATAATGTTTCAGCCAGGATTTCACTTATCAAAGCTTTGCCACAGAGAAATGCAGAATTAAATATTTCAAAGTAAAATGCGGTTTGACTCAAATAATGCAAGAGAAAAGTTTGGAGAGTAGTTGGAGGAAAGAAAGGAGAGCAGAGAGGAGAACGGGAGAGAAAGAAAGAATGGTAACATTTACTTCCTACTTGATATACATCCTCCCTTGCAAGCCTATTTTTCTCATAGATAAGGCAATTTATGAAGTGATGAACACTATCTTTTTATCTACGCTTTTCCTTTCAAGGAACCATCTTCTCTTTCCATGTGTTCCTGGTGAGATTGTCAGTTATTATGCTCCACCAACTCCTAAAGATATATGTAAGACTATTTAGCCAGGAGTTCTGTGTTCCTTGGGATGTGGTGATTAGTACAGCAGCAGGCATGTGCCCTAAGCTAATCACAGTCTTTTAAAAAATAATAGAGAGGATCTCAACTCCCTTTGGACTATGAGATAGAAGAATACAACTTGGAGGCCACCAGAATCCTTCATTTTGTTTACATAGAAAGAGACTGAGATTTAAGCCCACAAATAAATCTAAGTAATGTTCTTTAAGTCCCTGGTTCTAACTCTTCTTGGACTTCTCAGTTACATGAGTAAATATCTTTTCATCTCTATTTGTTTTTAATTAAATTAATTTTTGTTGAGTTTCTTACAATCCAAAAGATTTGATTAATTTTTATTTGATTAATTTGAATATTTTTATATACAAATTTTTCTCAATGAATTCCTCAAAAACCTGATTTACAGATTAGAGGCTTAGAGATTAAACTAAATTATACAAATTCACATCTAGAAACTGTCACAGATAGATTCATTTCACATAATCTCATTGGGATTTCCTTGAACACAACGCCAATGCCATTAAAAAACTAGACCTTGTCGGCTTGGCATTCTGAGGATCACACTCTTTCCTTTTTCTTTGATTTTCATTTACTTTTATTCATTATTCATTTTAATTAACATCTTTAATTTCTTTTTAATCTAATGTATCTTTCATATAAGTTCTTATGGTTCAGTTTGTCTTCTGCCAGTAGGAAAAAATAACCCTCAACAAACATAAGAACAATATTGAATATATAATTTGATAATTTAAAATTGTACCAGTGAAGAATAAAAACAATGACATAATTCTCAATTTACGTCATTCGATTTTTATAGACCAATTATATTTCTGCAATTTTTTTCTAAGATATTTTGGGGAGATGTTGAAAGAGAATTGCTCGGCATCAAAAAATGTTCATGTGCCCAGTATGACCCTTCCTTCTGTCATTAATTCCAGCTTATTCATTCTCTACTCTACCCACAAAGTCTGTTCCAGCTTATTTGTTCTCTACCCACAAAGTCTCTATTCCAATGTCATGATCTTTAAATCTTCACATACATAAATCAAAACCT
This sequence comes from Pteropus medius, assembly GCF_902729225.1. NCBI lineage: Eukaryota > Metazoa > Chordata > Mammalia > Chiroptera > Pteropodidae > Pteropus > Pteropus medius. Next base: position 6,900,616 of record NW_024349519.1, on the reverse strand, counting down.
TTTTTTTAGCTCACGTTCTTCTTCCTTGGTCCTACTGTTTCTATTCACTGCTACCACTTATATGGGATTCAACTTACTACCTGCATACTTGCCCTGTCGCATGAAAAAAAAAATTGTACTAATTAGGACATTCTACTCTGCTCAGCCATGGATATGCAAAACTTGTGACATGATTCATAGCCTTAAAAAGCGATACATTGAGAAGACATACATGTTAGTAAATTCTATAGAGAAGCCATTAGTCTTATGGTTATATAAAACTTACAAAGGAGTACAGACACATAGGAGCAAATAAGTCCCAGTGAGAATGTTAGATCTCAGTCATCAAGGACAGAAAATGGCTGTAGGGACACAATTCAAGTGGGAACAGTTGTGTTAAACAGAAGCATGGCGGACAGATGAAACAACAGAGACAAAGACATGAGGCATGAAGGAACTTAGATTGGATCATAAAGACCTTTTGGGAATGTCTGCTTGATTGTAAAGAACTCTTGATCAGCATCTTCATCCTTTGAGACTTCCCTTCCATAGCAGCTGGTCCCCTAGTAGCCGTATTTGCACAATATGTCTCTAACTACACATTCCTGATTGTGGTTCATTAGACCAGAGTGCTGCCTGATCTAAGTTGAATGAATAAGCATCCCATCCAGCAAAACTTAGCATTTGGTTTAAAAAAGAAAGAGAGAGATATAAAGTGAGATGTCAAACTATTGAATTTATACTTTGTGAGTTTCTCTAATGCATCTGCTGTGAAGGAGAGAGAAGCTATGAAATCATGAAGAAAATAATGTATCAGACTGGAACAGAGAATAGGTGGGAAAATATTCTAGAATAGTTTGTAAGTTTCCTGAACAAAGTTGAGTCATCAATTGAGATTCGTGGTCATAAATACAAGTTGCTTTCATTGTTTTTTCCAGAGTTGGAGCAGGAATCGAAGAAAGGAGAATTAAAGGTTTTTTTTTTTTTTTTTTGCAAGAAAGTGATTTTGTTTATTGGCCATGAAATCTAAGCTATATAACTGTAGCAATGGGAATTAGAGGGTTACAGTTGATACAGAAAAAAGCAGTAAAGAATTAAGAGTCTCAGGTCAAAGGAGTACTGGAGTAGAACTAGAATAAGTAAGCTAAATGAGTAGGAGGTGGTGGTTAGCATCTGAAGAATGAAATAGAAAATCTGACACTTTTTGAGTTTTTGATGGTTATAAATATCAAAGGTATGACCAGGAGTGTTGGTAAGTGAGGTGAAGTGAAATAAAAAAAACATGAAACCAAAGGATTAAGAAGCCAAGGTATTATATAGATCAAGGTATTATATAGATCATGAGTCACCAAAAACTGTCTCAGAGTAAATGTGGTGAAGAAATGGAGCAACTACTAAAGTCATCGTGAATGAAAGGGGAGTGGCCTGGAGGTTGGCAGATGAAATTCAGAAGGAGCCGTGGCAGTTGATAGAGTCTGTTGGCATAAACTTTAAATACTGGTGTATTTGAATGAGAAGGATGGAGACAGCTTGGAAGCAGCACTGGGGAACAAGAGACACACACGCCTTTCCCTTTTCTGAACCCTGAGGTATATGGAAAGAAAACATACAAAAAAGCTCTCCATTCTCGAACTTTTCCAGAAGTACAGCATCAGCAGGAGATGGCCAGATTTTATTTAGAACAAGAAAGGAGAAGGGACATTCAGAAAAAGTTACTGAAAGTGAGGATTTGACTACTAATCTACCCTATGCTCCAAATGGCACAATGGAAGAGATTTGGAAGGTGGAGATTGGTGACAGACTGGGTCACATTAGCCTCTGCAGCACTGGATTGTAATCCACTTAAGGGATATATTTTACATTAAAGAACCTGCCCACATACCTAGCATACACATGTGTAACTGAATGCAATTTCATGAAACAACACTCCTTATGTGTGATGTACTCTGACCAGTTAAAATAATTTATATGCGAAGGTTAATGCTCTTTGAACCCACTATATCACTTTCACCAGTAATTAAACATTTGTAAACTACTCAAAATTTGAACAAACTGTATTAACTCTTGCATTTTCTTCAGGTGTCCGAGGTTTGTTTCCTTATTTTCTAAAGAGATCTCAGTCTATCTTCTTTCCTTTTTAATTTGCATTGCGAGGTGTATAACCTGTAATTATCCTGTTTATCTGTCTGGTTGTTATTGCCCACCTCCTTTCTAAAATGTAAACTTTTGGGGGGCAGGAGTCTGTATGTCTCGTCTGTCTTTTCACCATATGCACAGTACCTAGTGCATAACACACGCTAAATAGTGAAATGACAAATTCTTGAGAATACTACTTTTAGATGTTCCAAACTAGAAAATATTTAAGTTGTCTCTAGCACTACATTTTGTATTTCAGCTATGCTCACTAAATATAAATAAATATCCTCTAGAATGTGCCTAAGAAGTTATTCTTTATCCTTTTGCTTAATCTATGTGTCAAACAGTAAAATGAACAAAACCCTGCTAGATATTCTCCATTTATCTCTAGATTTACTCTCTTCCTCTTTCCACCCTGTTCTGTGACCTTTTGTGAATTGCATTGTTCTCTGGTTTCTAACGGGTCTGGCCAATAAAGGTAACAACAGGAGATGCAGAAGTAGGAAAAGCAGGAAGCCAGATATTTATTCACATGACTCTGTTTCTGGTGAACATGGGTTGCATTGGCTTTGTTCCTCCTTGGAAAGCAACCTCAGGTTTCTGTGACTGCTCCTTCCCTTTGCTCCTTGAGGCCTGGAAGTGTTACCAGTCCACTCCCCATCCCTCCTTTCACTCTCTTAACTCTACTCGCATCTTTCTAAATAGTTTCTTCATTAAACATTCCCCAATCACTTCCTTTGAGTGCACTGTTTGTTTCTTGCCTGGACCCTTATTAAAAGAAATATTTTTTTTATTTAAAATATTACAGTACCATCCTAGATGCCTCTGGGTTTGAAAGTCATGCCAAGGGCATTTCTAAACAAGTCTATAGATGCCTAAGAAGATACAGTCTCCACTCCCCACCTCTGAACTCGCAGAATTAAGAGGATGTTTTGTATCTACAGGCACACATTCCGTTATCATCATGTCAGTGTCATTCCTTCGATCAAAAAACATTTGCCGACCACCTAGTATGTGCCAGGCTATGCTAGGCACTGAAACACAAAGTCAGACAGGTGACAGCGCCTATTGTCATGGAACTTACAATGTTCTTGTGGAACTCTTAAACTATGCTTGGTATTCAAAGTAAAATAAGGGTTGAAGGTGATATTATAAAATACAAAAATATCTATTAGAAAAGTACAGGAAAGGGCAACTAAATATGTCAATATTAAAATGTCTCAATTTGTTAATTAGGAGATATTTAGTGGTTTGACATAGGAAGTAAAAATACTAGTTCTTTTTAAAGCATACACTTAATTGTTATTCGATATAGAATTTTAAAAATCAGGAAGAATATATGCACATATTTATTTTTTCCTTTGAGAAACTAAAGAGTAAAACACAGACATACTTATTAAACAGAAAGTAATTACTTAGAAATCTGAGGCAAAATATTTTTGAATTAGGTAAGGGTCTACCTTCAGCATAACAATCTGAGGCAAAATATTTTTGAATTAGGTAAGGGTCTACCTTCAGCATAACATTCAAATTTGGAGCACTTGCACTTCAAATTTAAGATCTATTGCACAAAGATTTCATTAGGGCCCATTAAATTTATTTTGTGGTGTTCTACACAACATTTTGACCTAAAACAATTAGCTGTAATTTTTCATCCTGCTAGCCTTGAGGGGACACTGAGTATGACTCATGAACTAGGTTTTTGAGACATCAAGGTTTTTTGGAAATTCACAAAGTAAACCTTAGATTCAGGCCTTAGCAACCAGCTTACTTTAATCATGATTGAAAAAGTAGGTTGATAATTAATGCTCTTTAACACATGCTAAAAGGTTTCTTCAGATTTCTTTTTTGTAATGTGAGAAAAAACATTGACCTTTTGATACCTGTTAATAAATTGTTAAATTTACATAAATGAATAGGCAAAAGAAAAAAGATGCCTGTATCATGAAAACTAATATTTAATATTTAATCATTAAAAAATTCTTAAAATATATTCAGATGAAAGTTATATTGGATTTATTAAATTCCTATTAAAACTTCACTAAACCTATTCTTTCCTTTTTTTTTCTTGAAATAAGAAAAACATACCAGTTGAAATAGAATAAGAAACTTTAAGTTGATTGTATCTCAGAGTGGCTAAAATATTTGATATGTGTTGTGGGTGAATTGTGTACCCCCAAAAGATATGCTGAAGTCCTAACACCAGGTACCTGGGAATGTGACCTTATTTGGATATTAGGGTCTTCACAGATGTATTCAAGTTAAGACGAGGTCATCTTAGATTAAACTGAGTCCTAAATCCAATGACCAGTCACTTTATAAGAAAAGAGAAATTAGAACGCGGACACACACCCATGGGGAAAAGGTCATGTGATGACGATGGAGAAAGAGGATGTAATGACGCAGGTAGGTAGTATGCTTCTACCACCACAGAAGCTAGCACAAGGCAAGGAAAGATTCTTTCCTAGAACCTTCAGCAGGAGCATGACCCTGCTGACACCTTAATGTTGGAATTTTGCCTCCGGAACTGTGAGAGAATAAATTTCTGTTGTTTTAAGCTGTTCTGCTTATGGTGCTTTGTTATGGCAGCCTTAGGAAACTAATACGGTATGTAAAGTTTTCACAGATGACCAGATCTTTCTCATTCATGGTTAAAGAAGGCCAAATACATATGTTAAGTTAAAACAAGAAACCAAAATATAATTATGAGAGAAGCATAGATAGGACATGAGGCCATTTATAGAAGCATGCTAGAGTAGCCACACTAAAACTTCTGCAAGTTCTAGGACAAAACATTTATTTTACACTCAGCAGTGATTTATGGCTAGCTCTAAAATTATAAGAAACAGAATTCATCTTAAAATTGTGTTATTTTTAAGAATGTTAAAAAGAGAAACACTAACATTGTAGTGTCTATTATATTCCAGGTCCAGTAAAAGACATTTTATTTTTAGTATGTAATCTAATCCTTACAATGTCTCTGAGATAGAACTGAGAGCACCTTCATTTTCAAATAAAAAAATTATAAAGTTGCCTAAGTTATATAAGTTAAAAGTGAGTTGCTTAAAATCATACAGTAGTAAACAGTAGGTCTAGAATTTGAACCTACATCTAAGGGTGGATCTAGGTTTTGTGAGACCTAAATCTTATACAATATTTATGGGTACACATTATTTAAACAAAAGAAAACAAGCTTATAAATACAAAATGCCTGACTGGTGAGGCCAAGTGAGGGACTCTGAAGCTTAAGCTTCATTGGTCAGCTCTTGTCTGGGTGTCTCTGACTTCCAGGCATTTTTTCCCAGGTATTAGACAACTAGTACAAATCAGTTAAAGAAAAAATATGAATACAAATAGTATTTCTTATATCATTCCAAATTTGACCACCCAGAGTTAACTACTGTTAACTACAAATATTTATGTATCCTTCCAGAGATCTTTCTACACACGTGCTTTTATATAGTCTGCTTTTTTCTACTTCATATGTTATTGACATTTAAAATGTAAACCAGATCACAATACTCTCCTGTTTATAACCATCTAGTGACTTTCATATTCTTTGTATTGCTTTTGTTGTTTATAAGTTCTTAATTTAAAAAATATAATACTGCTAGAAAGCTTATAACATAACAGGAACCCCATGTTACACCATCATCAAATCTCACATCCTAAATGTAACTCTTTAGCTATTTCTTCTTAGATGTCCTCTGAAGTTTAAATAATGTATTTATACAGATACTATTTAAGATATTATCTACTGACCTTCTAATATGGAATATATGCATTTAGTATTTTTACATTCTCCTTCCCCAATTTTCTCTCCTTTATTTTCCTGACTTTTTTGGTTAACTCAATATTCAGGATTTACCTTATTCTGATTATGTTAATAGTATTCCTTGTAGAGCCAAGAGATACATATTTTCTTTCTTATGCAGCAGTACCTTTTCTTATGGAATTAATAGTTGTCTTTGTTTATTATTTATCATTCCCTTTATTATTTATCAGAAATTCTCAAACAGAACTCTATAAACTCCTCTAGATGCTACATTCTATATGGTCACATATTAAATAACCTTTCAATCCTATTTTTGTGGTTATTGTTGTTGTTGTTGTTGTTTTAAATAAAGATATTTCTTCTGGTATTTCAAATATACTGCTATCCTCTAGGCCTAAAACACAGCTGTCACCCTGAGATCTCCTTGTCTATCTATTTCAAATATTTAAGTGGGAGGACTCTGATATGCTGATTCTACTGGTCTTTTGTTTGTTTGTTTTGTTTGTTTGTTTGCTTTTTAATCCCAACATCTAACATCCAAGTAGTTCTCTTTGTTCGCTTCCTCATTTTGGTGGAGCACATCCTACAGTAGCTTCCAAAGAATGTGTATATGGAGGGCAAATACTTCAAGAACATTGATTGTCTAAAAATGTCTTCATCCTACCCCCATAGGTACATATAGACTTCTAGCTGGGAAATAATTTTTCCTCAGAATTTTGAAAGCATTATTACATAGTTTATAAGTTTCCAGTATTGTTGAGTTCAGTACCATGCTGATTCTTAATCCTATCTAAGTAACCAGTTTATATTTCCTCTCTAGAAGCTTTTAGGGTCACTGTTTTTTCCTTAGTTTTCTGAAATTCCTAATGATGAGTCTGGTGTCATTATTTCTCATTCATTGCATTTTCAGAATCTTTTCTGACTCAAGTTTCTACATTCTAGAAAAATTTTTAAATATTATTTCTTTCATATAAGTCTCTCTGTTTTCTCTTTCAGGAACTCTAGTTTATTATTATTATTATTATTATTATTATTATTATTATTATTATAGCTGTGGAACCTCCTGATTTAATATCTGATAATCTTTTTCCAATGAATTTTTCATTTCTGAGCCATTTTTTGTTCTTTCTGAGTGATTTCCTCTGCTTTATGTTCAAAAACCTTTATCAACATTTTGTTTCTGCTCACATATTTTTAAAAAGTCTCTTGCTTGTGTCTGCATATCCTTTCTCCCTTCAAGTCCCCTTTTTTAGGTATCATGCTCTTACAGGTAAACAAAGTATTCTCTTATTTTTCCAAGGCTACTTTTTATAGTGGGTTTTTTCCTGCTCTTCTGATATACTCTTTTTCAGTTTTCTTTTTTTCTCTATATTTCATATGACAATCTCTTCACAAATGTCAGGAAATCCTTGTCTATATATTTCAAATATTTAAGTGGGGGGACTCTGAAAAGCTTATTCAAAGTTCTGTGTTTATGGGAGTAAAACTTATCAACTGATAAGTTTCTCATAGTAGTTGGGTGGTGACCTAGCTATTTCAATGTGGGAAGCTCCATATGTTGGGAGAGCGAAGGGGTTAAGCAGATTTAGTGGTGTGTATGCTTGATTGCACTCTTCTTGAAGCCTCACTATTATTTGTTGACTTTTATTCAAATTTCTTGTTTCAGTACAAGACTTAAGCTTCCCAATTAAGTACTATGAATGGATTTCAGATTGACCACGAGATATTGATTTCCTGTGCTATTGAAATGGCCAGATGGAGCCTGGGTGAGGCTATGGTGGGATAATCACATTTCCCATTAGATCCAATGGCCTTAGTTTACACCAGTTGCCTCAATGTAATTAAATTGTGCCCTCTTTACTCTGGTTTAGATGATAAATTATATGTTCCCCAATCTGTCATCTGTAATGGCAGCAAGCAGCCTTGCTCAGGGCCTCATAAAGGTCAACATAGCAAAGTTGTCTGTGCCCTCTTCAATCCCTGCATGTGGCAGGCAGCATGAGCAAATTCAGCAACAGCCGATTTGCTGGGTTGCATCTCATTCCCTTGATGTCTTTCAAGAGCCAGCTACAGAGTTCCCAGTAACCATCACAGATGAGAATCCTATGGAGCTGATAGAGGAGTCAGTGTTCTGTTGACTAAAGAGGCTCTTGGCAAGACCTGGAGAACAGGGATGCCAGGTACAGTCTTCTAGTAGACACAGCCCCAGCAGATAACCTGACTTTCTACGTTCATTCATTGGATACTTTATTTGTGCTTTATGTGCTTGTATGCATGTATTTATGTACTCTGATGTGTAGTCTTTTTTTCAAGATAGTTACCAAGAGACTGTCCTAGCAATGCATGTATTTTCCACTAGTTAGAGCTTCATTATCCTGCCGAAATAATTTCTATGAAAGTTAAATTAGAAGTCACCTTCATTCGAAATATCATAAGTAACTTTAAGATTTCATTTGATAAAAAAAATGGAAGGTATATTATTTAATTATTTCAACTTTTAATTTTTGACTGGTTTTGAAAAATATGGTTTTATTCTAGTAGAAAAAATCTTCTGAAAAAGGCAGCTTATGTAATTTGAACCAACCAATTAAAGAATTCAAAAAAATATTGTTTTAAATTTTAAAAATTTGTTTTAAAAGCATCAAAGAACTAATAATTTGGTGTTTTTCCTAACACTACATTTTTATCTGAAATATCATGAAGCCTTTTTAATAAATTGATACAAAAAAGGTTATATTCATACTGGCAACCACATTCTTATTAAAAATTAAGATACTTTTGTGAGTTTTATATAAATTTAATATTTAATATTTTCCCTAACACTTTATATTTTTCTTATAATTACTAAATATAAGTAAACATATTTCATCAGTCTCATAAAAATACTTGCCAACTACCCCGAAGGCTATATATATATATATGTATATATGTATATCTTCTATTTGCAGCATGATTTATTAAAAGTATAAAAAGCACTCTCTATCATCATTCTAGTTCAATTTCTCCACACAACAAATTTTGACTTTTCCCTTGTTTTTATCCCTACATCTTACCTGCTTCCTGTAACCTCCAATTCTAGAGCTTTTCCAAGGTTCTGTGGTGTTAATCAATTTGTTTTTCATTGGCATTTATATCAACTTTCTCCTCTCTGGCAACAATTCCATCTTCTTTTAAATTCTAAAAATGTGTTGACATCTTTATATCACCATTTCACCACACCATTGTCTCCGTACTGTAAGTTTGTACATTTTTATTACTTTATACTAACTTCAGTGAAGACTTTTATGAGAAAAGAGATCAAAATACATATATTCATTATGCAATGCTTGACTGGATCTATACTTGATATACAAAAAAATATCATAGCACCTGAGATCACTGTTAGGAATAATATAGTTTGTTTGGCATCCCAGCTCCTTCTCTTTTCGGGCGATTCTAGGGAAGTTGCTTCATATTTCTAAATCTCTGTCTCTTCATCTGTAAATATTAGTTTTCATCTCTTAAGAATGTCACTATAATTAAATAGAATAATGTATGTAACACAATTAGCACAGAACTTGATAGAATAGTAGGTACTTAATATGTGCAGGCATGCTAGTGGATTTACACAGCTTTGTAGTATGTCTTATACCAGATTAGTTGCTGTTTGCTTTATGTTCTTTTAGGTGCTTTGTATTAAAATATTTAGTCACCTGGTTAATGCAGCTGACAATTTAAAATGCAAAATTAACTTTATGTTCAAAATCTCAAATAGTATTTAGCATTAATTTTTGTTAAGCAAAGCACTGCTTTCTTTCCACCTGTAAGGCCAAAGACAGAAAATGTAGGAAGATAGAACAAAATGAGCAAAAGATTTGAGAACAAGCATGAGAGAGTATATCAAATAATCTGTCAGTGGTTCTCAAATTTTAATATGCATTGTTCAACTTATAGTATGCTTACAAAAATAATATATTTTCCTGGAATCAACTCCAATGGATTATTATTCAGTAGTTCTATGCTGGAACCCAGGAATACATATATTTAATAAGTACCTTATTTGGGCAACAGGTGGCTAGTAGACTATATTTTAACACACACCAGTTTTCCAAGGGCAAGACATGAAAATGAAGCACAAAACTCTGCTGGCCTTTTATACTATGAAGATGTAGAGGATGAGCTCCCAGTTTTGAATAAGAGAACAGAGACTCATAATACTAATATTGAAAGATAAGGATATATGAAACAAATACATAGCAGCCCAACATAAATTTAACACAATCGTTTATAACAATTATCAAAAATAACATCACAACCTCATAAAATCATTTGGGAAACTCGTACTCATTAAAAAGAAACAAATGATAAGTAAAATGGCAAACATTTTCAATTTTCAGTTTTTGTATCTGATCTAAAAACTTCCATAAGTTAATCTTCACAACAACTCTAAATGGTAGGTGCTTTTAATAGTCTAAAGATGAGGAAACTGAGTCATAGTACTTATATAATTAGCTTGATGACATATGACTAGTGGCAAATGCAGGCAATCTGTTTCCAGAGACATGGTCTCAATTCTTATAATTAGCTTTCTGTAAGAAATAAGATTAATTGACTCCAATTTTAATAGTTATTGTTGGCCACTGTATGGTTTTGTGTATTTTATTAAGGCTTAGTTTTCCTTTAAATATATTGTTTTGTTTTCAGTTTCTTTTCTAACTTTTCATGTTAGCATATTTAAGTTAGTGATGAATAATACCAAAGAACAAGTTGAATACAGATTAGTGGGGGGATGAGTAATGTTTGGCTCCTTACATAAATATCACAGTAAAGCAAATCCATGATATCTTAAGAGCTTTTTAAGATGGATGAGCTGCTCTGTTCTGACAAACTGGATTAGTCTTCCATCATACTACTTCACGGTGTGAAAGAACACTATCAGAATATGTATTGCTAGGCTAGCCAGTTTACTGTGTCACATTTAGCACTCAGCTTTACTTTTTAGTAGAAGAAAAAATAATTCTTATTTTCTGAAGATATTTTTCTCAACTATGATATACCAAAATAGTCGCCAAAGCAATGATATTTGCAATGGTCATTTTTCGTTTCAAAAGAATATGATTGCTATCTGAGTGCTACCAGAATTTTTAGATAACATGCAGATTTTTTTTTTCTTTTTCCACCATCCAACTTTTCCAAACATTGATGATGCTTTTTAATTCAACAAATCTCCTTATTTTGATCTTTGTTTCTTTTTTCATATGGTAAAAATGACTGACTGCTTTGCTGATCCAATATTATTTTTTATCTCACTCTCACTGCTTTGATATTAACTTCTTACTTTCTACTCAATGCCTAATATGAATAACTTTTCTGCATCTCTCAAAGTTGATTTTTGTGTTTTACACATGACTCCATACTTGTTTGTTTCTGCCTCTAGATCCAGTTGCTCAAGCTTATGTCCATAATTTCAATTGATATTTGAGTATTAATGGCTACAAAATGATGACTACCTATATAATTTTTCATTGTATTAAACTTTTGTATCCTAAACAATTTGTGGGATACGCAGTTGTCTTTTTATGTGCTCATTTAGGAAGTTAGATTATAGAGACAAGAGACCACTGAAATGCCTTCCATTCATACATCTTGAAGTTTACCTTCTCTGCGATATTATTTTCTGATAATTTCAACTCATGGAGTTTTCCTTATCCTTAGATTTCCTGTAGTATTTCATTTTTAGCCATTGAGCTTTTGCTTTTCATTTTAAATCTGCTCATTCTCTTTATCCAGCTATATTGTAAATACACAGGGAGCAGAGATTATATCCCTCTACCATTATATCTCCTCAAGTGCCCTTCACTGGGCACTGGATAGGTACTCATTAAATACTCATTGAAAGCTTTTAAACCATATTGGTGGGATTTCTCCCATACTTTGGAATCAGCTCAAACATCATTTAATATATATTTTTTCTTAGTAAAAAAATTACAAACTAAGACTTTTTAATCTGGTTACTGGCCTTTAATTACGCCAACTGCCACTATTAAGTTGCCTTACCGATCCAAAGAAAATACTGACTGTTGGTTATTTTCTGACTTGAGATTGATGAAATGTTATTGAGTAACATTAGGTCATATTCTTTGTGAGAATGTAACTTGGTATTTGGCAACTATACCGTCAATTAGAAATACTGCTGATAACCTCTATTTTATATAGCAAGTAATTTGTTTTTCCATACTAGCTGGTAGAAGGAGAAAATGAAATGATAGTTGCTCGTTTCCACAAGTCATCTGTAGTAAGAATAATAGATTTAAAAAATCTTTAAAGTTTTTAAAAGAATCTCTTAAATTCTTTATGTGGTTAAGTATTTATGTAGGCACACACATGGCCATCTTTTTAGGATTTCTGATCTCCCATTAAGTACTAATTTATTTTTATCACCCACTTTTAATTTAGCTATTTGATGCTTCATTTCTTACCTAAATTTTTGGATCAGAGTCAATTAATCCATGTCTTCCAGAAACAGTCACATTGCCAAACCCAAGAATTGCTAACTTAGCTTATTTCCCCCCTTTTATGAAATGCATTCCGTTGAAGCATACTCAAATCTCAATGCTTTTACTCCACATTCTTAAAAAAAAATGAGGAAATGTATTTACTTAATGTCTACTTTGTGCCAAGAAATGTGGTGGCCATTTCTCATAGATTTATAAATGAGAAAAAATAATCCCTGAATAACTTAGACCAAAATAATACATAGTTTGTTAGGTGTCGATCAAGTTTTTAATCTTCAATCTTTTTCTCTTCCAAGTCTATCTTCCAACTATTGCTCTACCACTAACACAAATATAATCTTCCTTCTATACAATTCTGGAATAATTATTGGTATTAATATTCTAGGGCATGCACTAAATAATAACTTTTATGAATATGCATTAAAGCAAGGTCATACTCTGAAATGTTGATTGGCTAATATTACATTAGCGTAGAAGTAACTTGAAAAGTCTAAAAGGAAAAAACTACTTTTTAGCGTTCTAAGTAGCTTACAATTTACATGCAATCGATCAGAAAAATCATCTAGCTCAGAATTAGATTATCACAATCTGCTTTAGTGGTATAAACTCGGTTTCACTTTTCCCCTAAAAATTAGAATTTTAGAGGTTTTCCACTTATCCAATTTCTCTTTTATATTTACCAAGACTATCAGTTGGTATGGGGAATATAAATTTAATGCACATTTCTAAAAAAAATAGAAAGAACACATCCTAAGCTCCACAAAATATAAACATTTATATATAGAAGTAGGCAAGAAGAATAAAGAGATTTTTTTTGTTATTGGAAAATGAAGCACTGGTTAAGTAGCAAATGCCAATAGTTTTTATCTGAGTAATTATTTTTTAAATGCCTAGACTAATCGATAATAAAATAAAGTATTAATAGCTTAAAGTCAGATTTTAAAAATCTAAGATGCTACTATAAATGATTTAATGCTTTCTGTATACAAGTTAATATATTTTAAAGGTAAAGTTAGGGATTATTCCCATTAACCTTTACTTAATGCACAGTAGCCAATTAAAAATTATTGACCAAGCATTCTAAAACCCAAACCTACCAGTAGCCCCCTCCTGTCATACCTACAGACCCATATGATTTTTTATCGGTTATCCAGGCATACATCCAAAGCATGGTGAAGTACATGAACTTACAGAATATAAGTACAATCTATAAAGAGTAATAATTATAAAGTACAATTGAAACAAAGGCAGTCCATGTAATTTGGGAGTGAAAGTATATTTTTTCTGGATTACATGTTTTCAAATTCTAAACTAAAGTTGTTATAAACAGGTAATTGTGAGTGACAGTGAAAAGTCATATCCAAGCAGAAACTTTAAGAATGATGTAGACACTTTCTCTGCATTTATTTTCAACTGAGTCCTTTATGTAAGTATGGCTATCTCTTATTTAATAATTTTTTATGTTTCTGAAAACTCTTCTGCTAAGTGAAAAAAATTATTCAATAAAAAAACATTTCCACTAATTCTAATGGATAAAATTATTAGACATCCAATCCCATCTAAGACACTCAAGCAGCTTTTTTATAGAAAGAATAACGAATCAAATGAAAACAAGTTTATATAAGTTATAAAAAAATTAAAAGTAAGTAAATACATTTCGTTCATAAAAAGTGAGGTAATAAATGTTTATTGTATTTAACAAAGAAAAGAATACTTGATAGCAGGTTAAGGTTGGTGGAATTAGTGGAATAAGGGTACAAAGGAGTCATTTTTTGGAAGATGATGGAAATTCAAATGATTGACTTCTGGGCAGATCTTCAATATGAGAGTCACATGTGCTTGATAATAATCATATGCTTAACATGAATGCCCATTGAAACACATGAAATAGCATTCAGGCAAACAGATTGAAGAGTTTAGAGGATGCTATCTCTTCATCTTCCTTACTGCTGTACATCTGCAGAGCAAAACATTTTAGGTTTATTCAAACATGGTATACAATCTAAATTTGTTCCAAATGACTGTCTTTGACTAGGAACTTTGTTTCATGTTAAATGATGAACATGACATATTATAACATTTTTAATGTGCATTTGGATGAAAAAGAAAAAGTATATATGAAGTAATTGTCAAAAAAGTGTTATAGGTTTTCAAACATGATTAGGCAAATAAAAAATGGCTCATTTAACAAACAAAAATAAGAGAGGTACATCATATCTTACTCTAAAAGCTTTATAACAGAATGAGATTTCATGATGATAAGCAGTATAGCATCAAGGGCCTGGTTCAAATTCCAGCCTCAACCCTCTTCAAGAGTTCATGTTATACTTCCAATGGATGAGTATAAATTTCCACATTTAGAATAAGTGATAAAAATATATCTTAAAATTGTTAGTACGGTATTGGTATCTAATAATCAAAAGATGTTAATATTATGACTTCTCTAAAGCTCTTTGGTCACCAGAAATGATATCACCTCATTCCATTATAATTTTTAAAATGACAAATGTAAACTGTAATTAAATTTTTCACAAATTCATGCTAGCATACTGAAAATTTAACCTAGTTAACAAAACATTTGAAAATGTTAAATTGTGAATTTATTAAAATAGTCTACCTAGTTCTGTCATGATTATTACCTTATAAATTTAAAGTTATTGGTATTTAATTTTACTTTAAAAACATTAAAAAATTATTTGGTAAAAAAATAGAAGCTTCTATCTATAAGGCTAGGCATCTCATTGTATAATTTCTTTAATTAACCCAAATACATGTTCCTCTATGATTTTTTTATTCTACTATTCTTCATCTGAGAGAAAATTGAAATTCTATTTTCTGTTGTATGATATATCATGGACACTGGGTTGATTTTATGAAAAACTTTGCCTCCTTTAAAACATTTTTATAATTTTTAAAATGTATGCTTTTAATCTTTTTAAGTGGTGTGGCAGACAAAAATATAATCAAATTAATTTGTAAAGTATCAGCAAGTTATATAAGGATTTAAATATAGAAATAATTTTCTAATAGGGACCCTGAGGTGTGTGGAAGTCCTCATGTAATTATATAATGATCTAGAGCATTTTCTATAAAAGGCCTATTGATAGTAAATATTTTAGGCGTTGGAGCTTAGACAGTCTCTGTTGTCATCATAGTGTGGAATCAGCCATAGACATCATATAAACAAATGAGCTTTATTTGAAAAAAGCTGTTATTTACAAAATTGGTGGCAGATCAGATTTGGCCTTAGGCTATAACTTGCTAACCCTTCTTTAGAGAACCAGATTTTCAGCTAAGCTATTACCTTCACATTCGATTGGACTATTTTAGTGACACATGCTCTTTTAACACTAATAGGTTCGGAACTGGAAGAAGAACACAGAAGTTTAAGTTTATTCAACCTTATCCCCAAAGTTCATGCTGTAGATTACCTCATGAGCATGCGTATAAAAGTATCTTATAAAAGTTATTTTAAATTCTTCAGAAACTAAACTAATTTGGATGTAATTCAAGAAATGTTTGCATATAAAAATTCTGTAGAGAGCAATATTTAAATCTTTACTATGAATCAGGTAAGTTTACAGTCACATCCTTATAAAAGTGTCTTTTATATCAAATGTTAATAGAAAATACCTGTGAGATTTTTTTTTAATTCAAGAGGTATGTAGGGTGGGAAAAGTGACATGCAGAATTTTGAAATTTCTGAGTTATGACTTATTTAGTGATGTTTGTGAGGTTGATTAAATACATAATTTTAAAATAAAAAATTTTAAATGGAGAATATTAATGACTATTTGTTTAAAACATTCTTCTACTAAAATTTAGAAATTAATGACTCGCATTAAAAAGTGAAAAGAATGAGTATGGTCAGATACAACATGTGAAAAAAAAAAAGCAAAACCCGTAGGTCATGAGGACAGAGGAAAAATTAGCACTGAATTTGGGTCATTAAGCAAAAGAGTGTAGTTTCAAACAGACAATACTAATATCATCTTGTTTTTACTATCATCAGTTATAAAAATTTAAGTGTAATTTAATGCCAACACAGAAAAAATGTGCTATTGATCGATGCACGCATTAAAACAATTTGAGAAAAAGGAGGTAGTAAGACCTCTCTTCAAAAGGTTGTCTGTTGTAAATTTATTTTATATAGACACAATTAGATTAGGCTCTAAACTCAGGCTGAACACTGAAGACTAACAACTAAATTTTGGCGATATTAAGAATCAATGAACAAAAAGGCTACACTGTTATAATCATACTAAAAAAATTAAAATAAAATAAAACTGGGCTCACAGATTATTTTTCAGAATATGACTAACAAATTTTTCTCTTAGATAAATTTTTATAATTTAGTTATACATTGAAAGAACTAAAGAAATGTCAATTTTGGAAAATGCCTATCTACAATTTACCAATAGAACGAGACCTATGGAGACCTGGATGTCAAATTTTTCTTTCTAAATTTGCATACAGATGAGAACAGAATATTTCAGAAAACAATTATTAACTCTCCTTTGCCAATTTGCTGGATATAATTAAAGTAGAATTACTAATAGCTATCAAGGAATGTTGATATGAAGTTTAGTCAAATGTAGTTTGTTGTGATTGATATTTTATTGCACCTTATTTTTTTCAGATTATGTATAATAGTTTAATAATTAGACCATTTTCTTGCAACTTTCATAAAACTGCTGCTAACATTCGCAGCAGCTGTTCTAGAGATATACTGCCTGTCAGAGTTCCAAATGGTTATAAGAGATAATATAGTAAGTGTTTAGTGAACAGGATGTCAATGGTAGTGTTTATCAGATAAATAGAGGGCAGTTAAAATTGGAGTTTGAAAAGACATTATTGGAGGTTAAGTAAAAGATGAAAGAATGTAGAAAAATAGGACTCCATCCTTTTTGCCTTTCTCCATCCCAGTCTACTTCATTGTCTTTGACCCTCTGTTCCCACTTGCTTCCATCACCTAGTGTGCAGACAGTAGGAATTATACCAAACGAGTGGAGGCTTCAAAATTGAAAAATATTGTGAAGAACAAGAAGAGGAATAGATTTTATAAGCTATATTGATGACCCAAATCCTGCTTATATATCCCTATTATTTGGAAGTAGATGGGAAACAAATTTCTCTACTAAAACTTTGCTTATCAATTTGCTTCCTTCATTCAAAAAATATTTGTAGAGCTTCTACCACATGCCAGATATTGTTTTAAACATAGAGTTACAATGGAGAATGAAAACTAGACAAAAATCTCTACCTCTATGGAGGCTCTTATAGTGTGGTTTAAACTAAGAAAATGTATATTTTATAAAACAAAAAAAATTTTAAAGGTCAAGATTCTCATGGGCCAGAAAACAAAATTGTGTTAAACAGAATATATGCCTTATCTACTTCCTAACTGAAGTAGAATTTCTGCAGAAAAAGTCTATGGATGATTGGTAGGAAAATTTCAGGTAACTTGTTTCTGAATTAAGCTCAATGATCCAGTTTATTATTCTGGCTGAAATTTTCTATTCTACTGAGTTGACTTAATTTTTCTATCTAACACTGATATTGGAGAGCAATCTGAATTTTTCTGATGTTTGATGGCTGAGGAAGAATTTTTAAAAAATATTTTGGCGGAGGAAAAGGGTTATAATAATCTAGTCGATTTAAAAATAAGCTTTATGAAAAAATAGGGCCTATGAATATTATGAAGTGTAATAAAAATATAGTTATTTTTGTATAATCTCAACTTTGAGAAGATATTGAAGGAGCTAGAACACAATAACTCTTGGTGCCAAGCTTTTCAAAACTAAAGAGAAAAACTAGTTTAAATGTAGGGAGGAAAAAAAGCATTAATCCTAAAATTAGTTGGCCAAGATTCAAATTCTAGCCAGTGTCTTTGGACAATTCATTTTAAGATCTGAGACTCAGTTTTTCCATCTGTACAATAGTGGTAATAATACCTGTCCTCTCTCATGGAATCGATGTGACAGATCAAAAACATAATGAATATGAATGTGTTCTGTAAACACTAAAGTCCTATAGAAGTTAGAAGAATCATTGTTTTTAATCTATAAAATACTATTTAAGATAATTGGATGAGGGTAATTTTATTAATTTTTAAGAGTCAGGAATTAAATATATTTGTTCCTTAAGCATTTTTTACTTGCCCATTGCTGATTTCTAATGTGACCCCTGTCTAGACAAAAGAAAAAAAAATAATAGCAAAATAAGGTCAAGTTAATGTTTATCTCTCAGACATGTTTATTGATTTTTAACTGCCATTTCCATTTTGCTTTTAAGAAGATGTGCAGGATCATTTTCCCTGACTTTTTGGACAACATCTTGAGTCTATGTTAAGCTGTAACACTTCTTATGATTCTCTTCACAGATCATTTAGGATGCTTGCTTTAGCTTTGGGGTGAGCCAATTGCATTCTAATGGAATGATATTTAAGCTTCTCTTCAAAATCTTAATTCCAAGAATTAAACACTCTGGAAATCCTCCAATATGCTATTTTTTCCCTCATTTTTTCTTTCTTTGTGTTTATAGTTGGTTTCCTCCTCATACTTCACGCTTCACTTTTCCATTCTGTTAATAATGTCAGATCAACACAAAGGACCCTTCTTTTATTCTTAAATATGTAATTTTTCAAAGTTAATTATAATTAAACAGGTTTAGTGGATTGTATGAGAATCAATCATTTATGACAGAAAACCACTAAACAAAAATGTCCTGTAGACACTTGAGCAATCTTTGACAATCCACAATGTAAGCACTCTCCTGAATTTTCACTTTCATGAAATTTACTTTAGCAGTTAATAATAATGGCAGTTCCAATGTTTAATTCCTCAAAACTTTGTTTTTGTTGGCAATTTAATGTCTTATGAAAGTGTAAGATAGATAATTTGGCTGAGTAAAATTAAGTTTTACTTTGTTGTCTACTATCTGTGTCTTTAAAAAAAATCATAGGCCTTTATATTTCTGGGATATGTTGTTAATGCAACAAAATAATGAGGTGAAAAAAGTTAATCTTCAAGGAAGTTCTAACTCTCCTAATAAACCTCTGCCCCTCCTTGTGGTGTCTGCTCTATTTTGTTCAGAAAGCCAGCTTGATAGGCCACCCTTCTGAGCTTCAATCCTGGCTTTATGCCAATCCACTGAGTAATCTTGTCCGTCTGTAAAATGGAGTTACTAATAAAGCCTACCTCTTACGGTTATCAGAGGAGTAAATGATTTAATAAGCGTAAAGCACTTAGGAAAAGTCTGACACAGGGTAAATGTCATTATCATAGTAAGTGTTAGTATTAGGGCCTTCAAGCTCAGGCAAGCAGAACTTGCTCTTCCCGGCTTTCCTGCTGGTCTGCCCTCCCCAGAAGCAGCCATTCTCCACCGTCCTGAGTTCCCTGCCCTCCATTTTATTCTGCCAGAGTTTTGATAGGCAATAACTAACATAATAAAGTGGTTGCCCATGGATAATACTAATGAAAGAAAGCCAACTTGTACAGAAGGAGGGCTGTGAAGCTCGAGAAACAGGAGTTCAAATTCCAGGTTGCCACTTATGAACCATATGATTTGTTGTCAAATACTTAACTGCTTTCAGCTACGGTGACTTCATCTGAAAAATTGAAATAATAACAGAGTTGTTATTGCTTGTTAAGAATCCTATGGCATCCATCACAGAAGCTGAACTGCTCTGAGGGATGTAACACATTTATTGTATGTATCAGCTCGTTTGTGATTATGGAGGCTGGTTAAGTGGTCTAAGTGTGCTGCTTCTATATTTGAAGGGATGCCTAAAGTTAGCAAGGACCGGCAGCAAGGAAAGAAAGGTAGACATGAAGTGGGAGGAGCAAAGACAACTAGAGTCTGTGAAGATAAGCTGGAGCTCACAAGGACATATTGGGCCCTTTTCTGTCACTGGCATTTGTATGCACATCTTGTAAGCCTCCAAATTTGAAGATGTAGGTGACATGTAGAATTGCTGACACTGCTTTGGAAATTGGTCCAGAAATAGGAGAAGCTGCAGGAGGATCCGAAGGGCTGCAGGAGCTGTTGATTCGTGCCAAAAGGTGAGCCACTAGATCCAGGACACCAGGTATGAGCCACAACAGCATCTGGTTCTTCTTCAAACTTTCCAGCAGAAATACAGCTGCTGTATCACTTCTGCATTCCAAATCTAGCACAAAATACACTCATTGCCTATCCTAATCCAACACCAAGCAGGAAAAAAAAGGGAATTCGCAAAACATCAATTCAGCTTAGCTAAATTGACCTATAACAAAGCCACCTCATGGGTGTAATGATGTCAAAAACATGTAGATTCCATCTTAGATGTGCATAAAATTATGCCTTTTTTGTATTCTGTAACAAATCTCTTCCTGCTCCTGAGCCTTGAATCCCACAGTGCTGAAAGGAGGAAGGACATAAGCTTATCAACAGGATCTTCCTTTGATTTACCCTGTCTTTTCTGAGTAAAGTCAGTCTACTTTGGGTAAATGCTTAATGTTTGAGATTCTTCACCAACCCATTCCCACCCAGGACTTGTTTCTTCCACCCCTTATTTTAGCTGAGATGGCATTTCCATATGAAATTGCATTTATAAGATCATGTGAAGATAGAATAGGGTGTAGGCCTCAGATACACAGGTACCCATGGTATCTGCATGGAAATCTGAATCTGTGGAAATGAGGCCTAAGTTTACCATATTTAAGGCCTGAGAGGGTGACCAACTCATTCTGGTTTTCCTAGGGCAGTCCTAGCTTTAAAACTGAAAGTGCTGTGTTCTGGGGCCACCTCAGCCTCAGGCAAACCTAACTGATTGGCTTCCCCTAGGACTTGTTCTCCCCTTCTGACTCTGCCCTGGCTCAACTCTTTTTAGTGCTACAAATATGCAGAATTGAGATTGTATAGATTACCTGAGTGGTCCTTTTATGGCTGTGTGTAGGAATGAATTCCTCTGGGGCTATTAGACTTCAAGACTCAGTTTCTTGCTGGCTATTGGACAGAATCTATTCCGATCTTTGCCACATGGGTTTCTCCAAATATGGCAACTTGCTTTATCAAAGCCAGAGAGATTCTGCTACCAAAGCAGAAATCACAATCTTACATAACCTAATCATATAAGTGACAACCCATTACCTTTGCCATATATTGTTGTTTAGAAGCAATTCATGAGTAATAAACATGCAGGTTATATCTCTCAGGCCATGACACTCAAGAGAGGGCATGAATAGACATTTCTTCAGTGCCTTTTTTCTCCTACATCATCTCATTCTCCATCTCTAATGGATCACACTAATTAACACACAAATATGCTTTAGATTATCAAATTCTGAGGCAAAACTCATGAATCCACATATTCTTCCAAATGCCACCTAATTTATCATTTTTAAACTTTATAGTTAGCACTTTCTACATCTTAAGAAATTTTAGCTTATTCCAATAAATATCCTTCTATGCCTTTTTTTCTAAGATCTTAATCATTATTTTACATGTAGCATACATACCTCTTTCACCTTTAAAACCACTTCTACACTTAGAACGTTGTAGTGGTGTGATATAGAGATCATATTTTCCCCAGAATATTATCAAATTGACCCAGAAAACGACCTAATAAAAAAGACAACCCTTGACATTGAACTGTAGTGAAACCCTTGTTATCAATCATGTGACCATATATGTGTAGGTTAATTAGATTTTTTTATTGTGTAGTCTAAATGAAACTATGGATGAGAATTAAACTTATAAAAGTGATTTTTATATCGTCAGAGAGGTTATATTTCTCTACAACAGGGAATGTGAAATCCAGTAAGTCTCACTAATAAACACAGAGACATGTAATAGACAGATAAACCTTCATACATACAAACACACACAGATATCTAGACATCTATATTCTCCCGATTATAAATTACACTTTGCTATTTCATTAGACAAACAATGTTCTCTTATTGCTTCTGTTTTAGCATCTTTAACTTAATGAAATAAACCTTTTGTTTGGTTGTTTCTTAGTTATTTTTATCTCTTCCCTATAAACGCTCTCTGTTCATTTCTCTGTTAGAATTTTAATACTTTTCTTAGTGATATTAACCTGCATGTTTATTACTCATTTTTGCTTTTGTTTTATTGTTAATATCTAGAAGTTTTAAAGGTGACGTAGCCAAACCAACTGATATCTTTGTCTATTCTCTTCAAATTGGTTTCCAGAAATTTTAATATTTAATTATTTAATATGTGTGGAATTTATATGCACAAATGGAGATTGGTCAAAATTGAAACAGAGTTTGTTCCCAAATATGTAGGTGATTTTCTTGATATCATTTACTGAATCATCTATTTTTTTCCCAATTTCCGTACTGCACACTGAGACTAGATAGTTTAAGAAGGCTTGGGTCATTAACTTCCATAACGTTTGTGTAGAAGCCAATTCTCTACCCTGCCAATCCTCTCCCTTTCGCTCTCCCCACAAAACCCCCAGGTTCTGCCCTGTGTCTTGGAAGCTTGGGGTATCTTCACAGCCCAGAGGGATATTCTTTGTGTCTGTTTTCTGTCTTTCCCTCTCAGCTTCTCATAATGTTTTACATATGTCTTTAGCTATACTATTCCAAGTGGAAAAATTAACCAAAAATATAATTTATATAATCTTTGTGCACCAGTACAAGTATGCACAAACATATTCTACCCTTTTTTTATTTAGGAACTCTCTCCAGCTATGAAAAATAAGACTGATAAATAGCTATAGAAACCATTCTGTTACAGCAAAATGTTCAGCAGGCTTACTAAACAACAAATCCAGGTAGAGAGACAATTTGCTTTTACTGTTATTAATTTAAGTATGGATTAAGTCATTCCATTTAATATCTAAATGTGCCTGTAGTCCTTATGTAAAACTACTAAAAGTAGGTATAATTAATGCAGTTATCTTCGGGAAGTATGTTTCGATGATATGCAGGTATCATTTGATGATATGCAAACTAAATTAGAACTCCTATGAAAAAATTTTAAAAAGAAGTACTTAATTGAATGTGTATGAAGAAAGACCTAACTGTAGTCTTTTCTTCCCTTTCTTTCTCTTCCCTTTATTTCTTCTTTCTCTGTTTTTTTTTTTCCTTTTCTGTTTCTCTTTTGTTTCAATTGGGCCTCAGAAATAGAGAATTGAATGACTCATAATCCTCAGTTCATGATAAACCATCGTCATTAGTTTGTGCAATTCATTTTCTTGCTTTAATTTTTCATTTTTGCTTTTATTCCCACTCCTCACTACTATTTCCCTCCTTCCACAGTCACCTACTCTAATGCATTTAATATGTGTCCTTGGATATGTATGTGTCCTTGAAAAATGTGCTTGTTATTTTATGAATATATCTGTTTTTAATTTACAAAAATGGTATTCTGCTACAGACATGCTTATGTTCTTTTTTTTTTACTGAAAAAGTTTTGCAGATACTTGCAGATATTAGTGCAGGACTCATTTTCTTTGACGGCTTATGGTTATTTTTAACTCAATACTTTGGCTTTGAGCTCAGCTATGTGCTATATGTGTATGTAGATCATTCCTTTCAACCAGTGTATAGCCCATCGGCTATTTCTACCACACTTTTTTTCTCTTCTGCAAGAGATGAACACCTAGATTTTCCACAATTCTCTGGTCCCCAGACAAAGCTGCGGCAAACCTCCAGAATCAACCTGCGGAAGAGGCTCCCAGGAGAGGGTTGCCAGGTCATAGGGGTGCACATTCTTGACGTCACTAAGTGCTGCCAGATTGTTCTCCAGATTTGTTGGCTTATATTTCTTAAGTATTTTGGCAAGATTCACATTAAGTTGAATATCTGGTTCTGTGCCAACATTTAGGGGCAGGTTGAATTTTATAACTGTGTGCAAAGTCAAAAAGAAATTTAATGTTTAAGGTAATTCTACATGCAACTCTCCTTTAGATTATTTAACTAAAAAAAAAACCCCAGCATTTTCGAGAAATGGTACATGCAGTATTTAGTATTATCCATATTTAGTAAGGTGGATCAGATTTTAGGAAAACATTTTGAATAAAATGTAATTTCATAACAACAAATATGTTGTATACTATGAGTTATAGAATGACCAAAATTTTTATAATTATTGTATACATTTTAGATTTAAAAATGCACTAACATAAATTAGGTTTACCTAGAGAAATTACCAAGAGCAGCCATTTATTAAATGCTGCCTGTGTCAGAGAAATAAGCACTATTTTATTATTTTTCTCATAATCACTGTGTATTAGTCATTATTTTATTCATTTTACAGGTTAAGAAATTAATATTTGAAAGGTTAATTCATTTCCCACAAGATTGCACAATTGCTATATAAAGGAGCACGGATTCAATTCAAGGACTACATTAACTACTAAGTCTGAGTCTTCACTATGGACCTCCAAAAAAGATGGTGGAGTGGACAGCATAAGGACTATTTAGCTTAGCTGTTAAGAGCAGAATCTCTGAAGCTAGATGTCCAAGAATGAATCCCAGTGTTGCCACTTAAGAACTTTGAAACCTTGAAGAAGTTACTCAAACTCTCTATACTTCAGTTTCTTTGTCTGCAATACAAAAATAATGACAATAGTAATACCTGCCTCCTAGAGTTGTTTTGACTTATAAATGATTAAAATACATTTAAAGTTTAGGACAGTTTGTGGAACATAGCAACAGTTAATTATCACCTATTCTTTTTCCAAAGAGGACTGTACTTTTGTTCAGATATTTGTTTCTTTCTGTCAGAGCACTGTTCGCCAAGCAGAAGCCAATCTCATCCCCAGCTCCAGGTGCAGGTCCTGGTCAGTCTGAATCAATCAGCATAATTCCATCACCCATGCTAGTGACTGATTCTAAAATGTGCTTTAATGTGCCACTGTGGTCAATGAGACCCAAGGAGATGTGTTTGTGTGTGTATTGAGGGCAGAGCCGGGGGGCGGGGATAGTTCTGGCTCTTTGCTTGCTTTTCTGAGAACTACCTCCTGGACTACTCGACATGTATGAGGAAGTACAGAACACTGAAAGTTAGCATCCCCCTGCCCCTGCCACACCCCACCCCCTGCCACTTTGGCCATGAGGGGAGCAAGAAACAGCCAGAGCCATAAAGACACAGAACCTGAGTTATCGAGGGCATTCTGGAGCCACTAGATGAACCAAAGCCTACTCTGTCTCTAGACTCCAACCTACTGTTTAGGCCAGAATGAGTTGAATTTTTGGTACAGTGGGTTACTGAGCGAAAGTTATATTCACGTGTCTAAAAGCAGGCTATAAATTATTGCTGTCCCTTTTCTTACCTCTGAGTGTTTAGAAGAGTGAACTACTTCATTCTTTCATAGTTTCTTGAGAAAGAATTCAGTTACCAGAGGAAAATTGGATTAAGTTGCAATGGTAGATATTTAAAAAATTTTCCTAGAAAAAGTTAAATATACGAGAGTCTTATAAATAGAATCACACAGGAAGGTACTGTGAATGAAGCTGCAAATAGAATGTAAAAGATAAGCAAGTATGATAAAAAAAATTCTTTTTAAAGAAAGAAACTGAGTTGGAAAGAATTAGGGGAAGACAGTTAACCCAAAGGTCCTGTAACTTGGATTGTGATTATGGATCTAATTGTAGTAAGTTTCATGAGCTAAGAGTGGGCAAGAAGTATAGGAATGGAACTAATCAGCCTCCCTATTACAATCAGAAATTTGGTGTGCAGTTGTGGGATGACCCTGCAAATGAATACTGTAATCATAACCTTAACTATAAACCAAAATTGCACATAATTTAAACTATCATGTTTATTTAACATTAAACAAGCATTTACCAAATACTGTATTGTACATACAAAGTTTCATCAAAAAAAGTTCTTCATAAAATAGTACAATTTTAGCATATCACATATCAAACAAAGGTAAATGATATGAAACTGGTGAAAAAGATTTGCAACTTAGATAAAAGATTGTTCTGGTGGCTTCAATATTCTAGATGGAAAAATCCAGAAAGTGAAAGTGGTTCCCCTAGCACATGTTCGAAGTCGTATTGGATGGCACACTCTTACTCTCTAGGCGTGTAATGAGTCATACATATCTATTTAATGAATGTGGTGGGACACATACAAAACAAAGACTCCTACCTCTTCTCAAAACAAGACAGTGATGATTGGTAGTCCATGTTATAAGATGCTTTTTACAAAGAATAATGCATGTTCTTCTTTCCTCAACTTTCAAATATAGATAATCATAAACAGAATTTAATGATGTTATACAGGCTGATAAGAAATTAATATTCTTAATATATAAAGGACTTATATATTAATCACAAAAAAATTTTAGAAAAATGTGAACAGTAAATTCCATGAAGAAATACCTATGGTCAATAATCATTTAAAATATTCAATTCCACTGGTAAATGAAAAAGTGCAAATGAAAATAACACAATGAGACTTTTTTTTTTTTGGAAGGACGGCATGTATACTCAAACTCTGTTCTCTATGTGTAATTTGATAAAATATTTCTGGAGTGCAATAACGAGGGCAAATACTTATATGTAATATTAGTTATGCTTCAAGGTTCTATGTTATATTTATTCACTCAATCTCACAACAACCCAATGAGGTAGGTATAATTGTTATTTTCATTTTATAGATTATAGGAAACTAAGTCGGGAAAAGGTTAACTAAATTAGTTAAGACTACACGGCCAGTTGATTGGAAGTTTGAGATTTGCTTTACATTAATAAAGATAAGATACCCTGAATTTAGGAGTTTAGAATTTAAACTTATGTCACATATTACACTATAGTGTATGATCATTTTGTCTATAATTATAAATGGTCATTAAAGCATTCCAAACATAGTATAGATACTTTATTTTATTCTTTAAAAATTTCTTTAATAAATATTAACTATTAATGAATTTCCTTTGAGTTGTGTAAAATGGGCAAACAAATGGCTTCAGAAACCCAAAGGAGAATTACTAATGATAAATCTGATTAGTGACATTTTTTCTAGTTTTGTCATCAAACTCTACTTTCAACGTTAGTTTTTGGTGCCCTGGTTCCTACGCCATTATAATAAGTAGTGAAAATAAACAAAAAAAAAAATGAACTTTGACAAATAATTTGTTGGTTTTCATTAAGCAACACATTTATTTAATGAACTTACCATATATCAAAATTTTTTTGGAAGTCTCTGGAATTCTAGAGAATCATCTAAAAGAAATTAAGTTACAGAAAATCTTCATTGAAGAACTAAACACAAAGTAAGGTTTCAACCAAAATATATAGTGATCAATTTATTAAACCAGGATTTAAAGAACTAAGACAATTGGTTTATAATAGAGAAAGCTCACAGCTATTTCAGATCAGCTATGTGAGACAAAATGATCTAAAAGTATAACGACATTGGTATTATACAGAACAATTAATAAGGTCAATATTCTCGTTCATATAAATTACTTAAAGACTGCTAATAAATGTGACCCTAGAAGTTCCCTCCTTCGAGGAAGGAGAACAAAAGGTGGTAGGCTTTAAACAGTGGAATTCAAATAGACATAATTACAGCTTCCATTCACATATCAGGTTTGACTATGCATTTTATCCTAAAATAACACCATAGTTGATATTAAAAAAAAAAAAGCCATTAAAGTCATTACAAAGTAGTGAAGAGTAAGAGTTCTTTAATGAGGCAGACCTTGGTTTAATCTCAGATTTTGCCACTTCCTATTTGCATAAACTTGGGCAAGTTGTGGAAATAATAATAGTATCTACCCAATGATCATTGGGAGAATGGAATGATTGCATATAAAGTGTACTGCTCTGTCAGTCACAGAGTAGTTGTTTCTGATATCTTGTAGTTGTTTCTGATATCTTTCATCTTTGTCAGTGACCGTGACCCGCAAAGATACAGCACAATCAAGGTCAATTAAATACAATGTATTTAATTTAATGTATTTTCCTGTACAAATCACATCTTACAATAGTACTCTCCTAAATAGGATAATAGTGTTACTGAAAGTAATGTCTCAGTAACTTTAGAAATCAGTCCATAATTGAATTGAAAGTTGCCACAATTTTTAATTTAAGATATCGCTTTAACTTGGTTTCCTTCAAATTCTTTATTGTGCTCTATCTGATAATTCATTCCCATAGAGACTGCACAATTACTATAAATCATTTACTGTATTTTGGTGTACGTAAAAGTTTTGTTCATATCTTTTATTCTTCTTTAAAACAATATTTGGTATTGCCATGATGCCCCTTTTAGCTCTTCATTTTGCCAAAGATAGTTGAAAAGCAAGATAATAGCAAATAACTTCTAAAGGATTACATGTCAAAAGACAGGAATCATAATGACTGATATTTCTCTATGTTCTCTAGGTTTGATAGATTCCATATTTTCTAACGAGTAAAATGCATAACCAAAATTGTCTCTTCTCTGGCATAATATGTTATCAGCCTATCTTGTAAAAATAAATTCCTTGTTCCTAATGAGTTTTCGAATAACTCAACTGTAAAGCATCTTTTATTGTTGTTATCAAGTTTGAAATTTTTAAATAGTGTCAAGTTGATCTTGCTGTTATTTCATGCTTTATGAACACATTTGTTTATGCTACTAGGTGCAATTCTGATCCTAGATTATGATGCAAAAAAAAAAAAGAGATAAGGACAAAAATGAACATTAACTTCAATAATATAAATGTATTCCACAAGAACTATTTTGATCTGAGGTAGCCAGGTATTTTTACCTCACCTACCTGAGTAATCTTATATTCTTATATAGTTACAGCTTAAATTTAGGGCACCTTGGGAAGTCCATACATTTGTCGACTATAATAATAACTCATGATAAATGGACAGGGAATCAAGGAGAAATATATATAAATGATAAGATTTTAAGTTCTTATAACAGAAGATTTAAAAATTATTATTTTGTCAAAAGTACCAAATTATGCTATGCAAATATAAATGAATTAAAGTGGTTTAAGTATTTCTTTAAAAAAATTTCCCCAAGCTTCCTGACTTTACAGTTCTCAATCAAATGCATGAGACTACATAAAAAAAAAACTCATAAATGAGTTGATTTAAAGTATAATCTATGCATGGGGTGGAAAAATTCTCTCTCTCTTCTTTTTCACCTCTCTATTCATCATTTCTGAGTCTTGGGGTATAGTATTTCAGTATTAAATCTTTTAGCATTTGACTTAACAATCAGTAACTCTCAGATTCCCTATTCATCCTTGGAAGTAGGGATGACTCAGAGTTGGGTTGGAACCCTGCCTCTTCTCACTGGAAACAAACTAGTTTCTAAGCTGAAAATACCTAATCAAACACTGACAACTTTAAAATACTTTGTTTAGCCATGGTCCTTGGCTTAGAGATGAACTAAGTGTATATTTATTGTTTTTCCATCATCTCCCTGTTGGCAAAGCAATGTTCTCAGTCCAGTCTGTATGAAAGATTATGAGAAAGGTGACAGGCCTGCTCTTGCCCACAACCAGCAGAACAGTTAGAAATCGGCCTTGTTCAACAAGAAGGAAGACAATGGCTTACCTTTCAGCTCTTACCCCAATGTTGGTATTGAGCCCGAAACTTTCACTAACCAGGAATTCTTAATAGATAATTATAATCAGTGAATACATAAGCATACACCCAAGCTAATGATGCAAAGTGCTAATTTTTCTCATTTGCTGAAAGATATTTGAGTGTTACTGGATCTGTTTTGCTGAAATATTTGTGCATATTTTAAACTTATTCCAAGTGCTTTCTTTGCTTACCTAATGACTTCACTTGTTACTAGCTCACCCAAGCTATTCTGAGATATTACAACTTTCTTAATATACAGAATAATCTTTTATAGTATGGGAAGTGAGATCAGACTATTTAGCTCAATTGATGTCGCAGATTTAATATGCTGCAATGTCTTCATATGGGAAGAGTCCATGAGATTCACTTAGGTGTGTCCATTTCCTTAGTGTTCAACTTTTATGTTTTTTTCTTGGTACTCTGGGAAGCACTCAAGCTTGCATTTTCTCATGTAAAAGATTTTCCTAAGCTCCCTTTTGGCCTACTTCATTATTTGGCTTCACTTCCATGTTCTCATTTTTTAACTTGTTATTCTCTGTGGACAAGGTTTTTGACATCCATCTTCTTTTTAACAATCAAAATGTCATACATCCTGGAATTATTCATAACATAATCTGCTCATGTTCCTCACTTTTGCTACAGGAATTGAGTGGGTAGACTAATGACATCATATGACCATTGTGTTATTTTCTATTCAAGTAACTACAAGTCTCATTTTCCTAATATCTCAATAAAATACTTTTAGATTTCATCTCTTCTCTCTCTTTTAAAATGTTCTCATTGCCATTGTGTTTATTGTGAAACGAATGTCAAGCCCCAGCTATAAAGTCACAGCTATATGCCATAGCTTTTTCTATAACTAAAATGGAATAGATCCGTACCCCCAGATTATTTGAATAAATTTTATAACATTCTCCTTTTTATTATCTATGCAATTCACAAGAATATGTTCATGTTGTTAATATTAAATGATTTCTTATTTATTTGGAAATTTATTGTTTATTTACTTGGTGAAAGGCCAAAGGGAAGGAGGAAATTTAGAGTATTGGGGTAAATGTTACTTTATCATATATCATATGTGTAAAATGTGGAATATAGCATCTTATTTTGAAACAAGTTTAAAAGCATATCAAATATCTGGCAAGCCACTCCAGAATCCCCACTGCTATTGAACTACTTTAATAAAATCTCATCTTTCAAACAGAAAGAAGGCTCAGAAGGTTCTTATTAGCCTCTATTATTAGCCTTTGCTAATTCTTCCCTTGCTCCAAGGATTTAAAGGGCAAAGTCTGGAGCCTTTTTCATGTGTTTCAACTGAAAGCTTTTGGTGCTATACAAAAGTACACAGCTTTCTGGGAACAATGCTCAGCTGGCAGTGAAAAATCATCAATGATTAATTTAGGAAGCCCATCCGAAGCATGTGGAAGTAGCTTCAGGATAATGGCAGGAAGTGTATGCATCCAAGTGAAAGGGTTGCTTTGCATGCTTGAGTTTCAGGAGATGGTGAAGGAAGCTATGGAAGAAGGGTTTGGAGGCACCCCTGACTGCGTGTTCTCAGTGAGGCCTGGCATGCTACACATGTCTAAGGGTCAAACGGGGGGAGGACGCAGTTTGGACCTAATCTGTATATTCAGGGTAAGTGGAGGGAAGCCATTAAGATTTTATTTCTTATTTTACTGACTTTTTTTTTCTTTTCCTTTAATTTTCCTTTCCAGGTGCCCAAATGATCACATTCACCACCACCACGCCACGCCACCCCGCCCCCAGTAGTAAATGCCTGTGGAAGAAGATGGATGGTGTGGCAATTGACCCTAGAGTCAGACTGCTGGGTAAAAGAATCCCAGCCTCCTCACACCTTAGGAGGCCTTCAATGGCGGGTTCAAGTTCTCCGTTAGAGCATGGTGTCTTAAGGTGAGCACCTGGCTTTTCCCCCATCTTTGCTGTCAGTCATCATCCCGCCTCGCTACACTCACCTGATTTCTGGATCGTGATCTGAAAAGCCTGGTTCTGTAGGTACTTCATAGTGATTTCCCTAAGATCGTAGGCACTTAGCTGGTAATTTTGTAATTTGCTTATTTGAAAGAACAGAAATACATCTATTTCAAATACATTTAGTGAAGATCGACTTGATGCGGAGCGATGAAGATTCGACGGAAAATCGCATGGACAAAGATTCTGCTCTCCTGGAGCCTAAGGTCGGGTGGAATTAAAAGTTATTTCTCAACATCCGCGCTGAGCTCGTTATCAGCTCTGCTGGAAGACTGCTTGAAGTTCACTGTGCAGGCTAAGTGGAGCACAGCTTTCCTAAGGGCCATTGTAAGCTGGCCTCAGCCCTCTGCGGACAAAATTTTAAAGGATATAAACCGCAGGGCAGCGAAAGAGTGTGTGTTGGGGCGGGGAGGGGAGGTAGGTCACTTGAGATGGCGTCTATTAACATCAATACGGCGGAGTCAGGGGACATAGCTGGAGCCTGAAAACTTCAAGCCAAACAAACTCTGAGATTACAACCCCCACCTTTCTCCCCTCCGAGCGGCCAGAGCCGCAGCCGGAGCGCTGTTCCGGGAGTACCCGGGGGAGACAAGGGGGCTCGGAGAAAGTGGACTTCGCATTCGCTTGCCCATCCCCTCATCCTCGCCATGGGCTTTGCCCAGGAGCGCTTCGCCGAAGCCGTGGACCCGGATTTCGAATGCAAACTGTGCGGCCAGGTGCTGGAGGAGCCCCTGTGCACGCCGTGCGGGCACGTCTTCTGCGCCAGCTGCCTGCTGCCCTGGGCGGCGCGGCGGCGCCGGTGCCCGCTGCAGTGCCAGCCCCTGGCGCCGGGCGAACTGTACCGGGTGCTGCCTCTGCGCAGCCTCATCCACAAACTGAGCATCCAGTGCGATTACCACGCCCGCGGCTGTGGCCGCTCGGTCCGGCTGCACGAGCTGGCGGCGCACGTCGAACGTTGCGACTTCGGCCCAGCCCGCTGCGGCCGCCGGGGCTGCGTCTCGGGGCCGGTCCGCCGCGGCGGCGGGGACGTGCCTGCGCGGGGGGGCTGCGGGAGGGCGCCCGGGGCCGGCCGAGGCGGGGGCGCGCGCGGGGTGCTGCCGGGCGGCTGCTGCGGGAGCGGGCGGGGACCCGGGCCTCGAGTCCTCGCCTGGAGGCGGCGCGAGAAGGCGCTGCTGGCGCAGCTCTGGGCGCTGCAGGGCGAGGTGCAGCTCACGGCCCGCAGGTACCAGGAGAAGTTCACCCAGTACATGGCTCACGTCCGCAACTTCGCCAGGGACCTGGGCGGCGGCCACGGCCCGGTAAGCGCAGAGGGATAGGGCACCCGGGGAATGGACCATAGGGGTGGAAAGAGGAACCCTTCTTTCTGGTGCTTCACGATTCCTGCGAAAGGTGATATCCTTCCTTATTATGCAGTAGGAAGCATCTACCCTCCTTGATCATACTATACTATTACCTTTCGAGTGTATTAGTATTGCAGTGTATTAGTATCGAGTATATTAATATTAACAAGGATAGCCCCCTTTCTACTTATGTTTAGATTGGAAAGAGTTAAACAGTTTCAGTTTCAACTTTTCCATGAAGAAAGAATTAGGAAAACTCATTTTCCCACTCAGACCCTTGCTCTCTGTCTTTCAGTCTCCTGCCTTGCCCTCTCTGCCTAGTTGCACCTTTGGCTTGTGCCCGAAGTCAGGGAAGGGAAGCCGGGTAATCTCCGACCCTTCCTGCCCTCTCCTACTGCACCAGCATCCCTGTGGCCTTGTCAGTCCCACACCTTTGGCTCTGAATGATTTAGTTGCCCTGCCAAACTGTCCATATCAGCACCTTCTACTCAGTGCAGGAACTGTTAGGGATGTGGGGAACTGGACTGACTTTGAGTTGAGAGATTAAAAGATGGTGTTTCTTAGACCTGCAGAGTTCTTTTCATTATCCAGAATTTCCCTAAATAATCCTCCCTGTTTTAGGGTTTCATTATTGGTGGAGTGTGTGTGTGTGCACGCGTGTGTGAGAGAGAGACAGACAGAGACAGAGAGACAGAGACAGGCTTGGGGAGCTAAGTGAGAGCAGCCACATCCATCTGTGGTCAGACAAGCCCCCGGGCAGCGGCTGTTTCCCTTCTTTGTCGAAGCTGCTGGCCCCAAACTGTGCTGGTGGACTGCCCGCTTTCAGACGGAATAAACAAGTCTCTTTGCAGCACCCCGTGTGAAGAGGCTTGTTTATAAAGCTGTTACTTCTCTTCTGGAGGACTTCTGCACAGTGTTTGACATTGTTGGTCGCTGCCATGGTGAGCAGGGATTTAGCAGAACTTGCACTCCATTCAAGGAGCTGTTTTCATTCTTCAGAGTCCTGCAGAGGAGCAACCCAGGATGATTCCCATTTGGGACTGCCTCCAACTCAGGCATCGAGTTGAGAAGCTTCTATACTTGAACCTAAAAAAGATAATTGAAATTTGAGGGGCTAAAATGTTTCCGCTCTGATAAACGGAAGTGCATTGCTTATTAAAAGACTGGATGGTATATGATTTTTTTCTCTATCCTATTTATATCCAGGTAAAGTTAGAAAATGGGATGAGCCATAGAGAAGCACAGACATATCCTCTGTATAACCAGTTCAGGTTTCAAGGTCTTAGGGAAACAATGGTTGATGGAAAGGAGTAACAGCTAGAATTATGACAGAAGTCCATGCAACAAGTCAAGCTATGGTTCTGAGAAGTGAGGAAACACTGCCCATGATTTGTAGGCTTACTTATCACAAGGCTTCTCTGTGCTCCTCAGAAATGTTTTCCCACTACCAGTAGGGGCTGCTGTGTGAACTGCCTGGGAAAAACTCCTGGGAAAAGATGGTGATGATGGTTGCAGTGGTAATGATGCTTATGGAATTTTATCATTCAAAAGTAATTACCAAATGTATATTTTCCTAGGGTGGTTAATAATATCCATAGTCATAGATAAAACTCGTCTAGTCTGGCACTATTTCACATTATCTTTACTAATAAACAGGTTATAGATATAATTCCTATTTAACTCTTATTTGGCTATCATGAGAGAAATACTACGTAGCACGAATCACATCTTTTAAATTCTTCAGGAGTTATGCAAAACCAAATAAGAATACTATTTAAAATTAGGATTACTGTAATTTATCAGTCTTACAATAGTAATCTGAATATTACCATTCAAAAAACTTTATAAATAGCTCACTTTATTCCTTAAGACTTTCCAAAGGGAAATTTTTACATAAAGTAATTCTCAGATCCTTTAGCAATTTATTTTACTCCTCTATAATAGAGGGAAAGAATAAGAATACCTACAGGATTAAACCGAGAATCTGTTTTAAATTACAGTGAAGTCAAAATTAGATGATGAATGCATTAGAATAAAAGCTGCATATGTAAAGATGCAAAGCCATTTAGCTGAAAATAGTTATTTTTCTCACATGTGTGGTTGTTCCCTTCAAATACAGTTTCAAAATAAATGTAGAAAGAAATTAACCTCTTAAATTCAACCATCCTTAATTTTAAGGTTTTCCTCTTTTCAAATGTTAATTTATTTACAGTAAAAACAAAAAAGCTTTATTGTAGCATTTATTTTTTTCTCTTAGATTTTTACCTGGTTAGTTATTTTATACCTTTCCTTCTAGGTTAGAGACCATAAGCCATTCACCATTGTGTTAGAAAGAGAAAATGACACTTTGGGATTCAATATTATAGGAGGTCGACCAAATCAGGTAACCTACCTTGTTAACGCATAGCTCACTTTTTGCTTATGAAATAATAGCGACTTAGCTTTCATTTGTGATATTGAGTAAGAAAACAAATGATTGAAACTTTAAAATTATGCTCGTGATCAAATATCAGATGCCTTAATGCAAATACCTATTATTTTGAGGAAAAAAAAAACAGCTAACAAACTTGTTTATCTTTTCTACTTAAAAAAATATATATATTCGCATTTTATCTACATTGTATAGCCCTGTTGGCAAATTTCTTAAATAAACCAATTTCACAATAATGTATATAGGTAATTTCTACTTGATAATGTTAGGTAATTGCATTGCCTGCTTGTACTTCCTATTTATTAGTGAAATTAGTCAGTTTTCAGATGCTCACACAGACCAGGCAGTATATAATGTATGTTAAATGAATGAACAGTTAAAATAAGTTGAAATAAGGGATATCATTTTCACAATTACATAGGAAATGCTATGTTAAAGAACAATAGTTGATTTAAAATATTTTTGGCTCCCCAAATCAAATTCTTTATTTAACTGAATAAATAATATTTTCTAGATAGATAGCAATTGTTTTCAAAATGCATGGGTTATAAACTTATACTATACACTGTAGTTGCAAAGTTCTTTTTATACTACATCAACTTAATTTTTGCCATAACTAGGAAAAGGTGGTGAAGTTTTTAAAAAATCATCTTCTTTAATTTTCCCAATAAACTGCCATGAAATTTTTGCATCCTGTACTGCAGATGTTGTCCAAGGAAACTGTCTTAGAGTTGTTGGCCATATGCTCTGCTTGGGTCAGAATGGCAATGACATACTTCTTTGTGTTTAGTATTTCGAAAACCTAGCAACTAATGACTGCTGTGCTTCTGTTTCTAGTTTCTAGAACAGTACCCATTTATTATGAAAAGAGAGCTATGTCTTTTCATCATATCATTTTTGTGTTTTTTTTCCCCCTAAGGAATATTGTTATAAATGTTAGCTAGGTGTTTGACATTTAGAGGACATTGGTCATTTTTAAGAGCCTCTTAAAATTCAGATTAAGGAAGGCTAATTTAGGAGAAATAATTTTATTTAACCTGCCATAAAGTAAAATGACATTTAAAATTATATGATGAATCATTTTATGGGATGTTGGGCATTTTCAGTATATAAGTTCTGCTATATGATTGGTTTCCTGGGACTGGATAAAATGTCCTACTTGTACCATATTGGCTGTTTTAGGTTTAATAATCATCAGGCTCATTGCACCTGGAAATGTGTAAAGATTAGCCTTGAATGGGTTCTCTTGCAGGTTAGAGTGGATCTTTTGGGATTTCACACTTGAACAAGCTCCCAGTCTCCTCTGTGAATAGAAACAGTCAGAGCTATATTTCCAAATCTGACACATCATGAAGCTAAATTGTATTTTCGAAACTGTGACCACATCTCAAACCAATTATCTTGTGAAGCTAGATATGCTTTTTGTTTTCTTTAACTTATAACCCTTTTTAACTGCAACATCTTTTTAAAAGTGAGATGTTCTATAAACCATATTTAGGAGCCAGTTGATATCACCTTGTTGATATCACATGCCCTTTCCCCATAGCTTTTTATATATACTCAAAAAATGTGAGGTAAATAGATAATCTTGTCAGAGACGAAGAAGCTGCCATCTTGATTAATGACTGGTGTTAGTTAAAATTCAGTGCCAAATCCCCAGCTAAGATAGAGAGTTGCATGTTTAGAGAATATTAGCAATGTTACATTTACTAAATTGTCTCTTATCTAACTTAGAATTTTGTTTACATCTTTTTTAATGTTGTTATATATTTTTTTAATAGAATCGTCAGGAAGAAACATCAACAGAAGGAATTTATGTTTCAAAAATTTTGGAAAATGGACCTGCTGACAAAGCAGATGGCCTGGAGATTCATGACAAAATCATCGAGGTAAGACAATAATAAAAACAAATATGATCCATGGAAGAAATATTTGGATATTTTAAATTTATAAACTTATTGCTTTACCCTGGTGCGTTACTTATTAGAGTGTATATCTAACTAGAGTATATAGTATATATCTAATCTATATCAATTATTAGATGTTGGGATAAAATAATAAATCACCTGAAGTTTCCAAATGTTAATGAATATCTCTGTTTTAATAATTGCCCCTCCCCATGAACTATGAAGGTAGTTGTGTAATAATTAAGGGATTAATTTTTAAAACATTTCCAAAAAGGATGATAAATCTCTTGAAGGACATTTATGATGAGGAAATATTACTATCCTTAAACTTACGATTACTGTGTTATATGTAGTTTTAAATTATTTATACAATGCCTTTTAAAATTTCTTAGCTTAGTGTGGTTATCTTGTTCATGTCTTTTTTCATGAAAAAAAGAAGCAGCTTTTTTTTCCTATTACAAAAACTTGGTGGGAACTCTTCTTTTTTCTAGTGTATATTGTAGCTGTATTGTTGTATCTGGGGTTTATAAAGTAAATAATTACAAGTTAGCGAAATTTGGGCTATGATAATGGAATTTTGGGTCATTAACATTCACTACTTCAATGCTTTTGACATTTCAACTGGTTGAGATAGTATTATTTGGTGCTACTGAAAATGATTAGGTTACTTTTGTCAATGGAGTCATTTCTAAGGCATAAATAGAAATTTGAAAGGTGTATTTGATGACTCCACTATTTTTTTGGAAAAATTCTATTTATTCTAGATTATATAATCAGTAGTGTTATCTTTCTGAATATTTACCTAAACTATCTTGATGGAGATTATTTCTTTTCTTTTTTTTTAAATTAAACTTAGAACAAAGTTTAGATCTTTATTTCTACGTTAAAAAAGAAAAAAAGTTGAATTTTGGGTAATTTAACCTAGGATAGGAGTAAACAGTATAGAAGAGCCAATAGTTTTCTATTTTGAAGACAAAGAGCTCATAACATTTAGGAAATAGCTGACTAGGCACTTTGGGCAAGAGAGAAGAGTTGCCTTGGCTGAAAAACCATAGTTTTTATCTGAAGAATTCTCTTATATCAAGATTTTCTCCTCCAGTGTGTAGCCAGAAAAGTACAGACTTACTTTCACTGATGCTATCCAGTTTGTCCTGACAGTTTGCCTAGTGGAAACATTTATATGCTGCAGTTTCTAAAGTTAGAATTTTTCTATTTCTACTTGTGTTTCTGCAGTATGATTTAAAGGGCAACATATTTTAAACAAAAATTTGTCCTGATTACTTTCTGCCTTATCTCTAAAGCATTTTGTTTTTTCTAGTTAAATGGAAAATGAATGCCTACATTTGATAAGGGTTGTGGGAGCTGAATACATATGTTCAATTAGCACAAATAATTATACACAACAGAAACATGTACTGGGGATTTAAAAACTAATTTGTTCTAGCTAGGTAACAATATTATGTATACTTCATTGATGTTGCATTAAAAAGAGGAAGAATTTGCCTTTTATATTGTTATATAGAACTTTTGTTAAAAATTTATTGATTTTGTTAATGTAAAGAGGTAATTTTATAAAAACTATTGTTAATAAATCAAGTGCATCTAGACATCTAATACTGTTACTAATATATGTCAAAATAACTTATTTAAATCATATAAGATAGAGATCAAAGAAATGAACCACAGAAATTTAAATTATAATTTATAACTAGCTGCAGTATTATTATTAGTTCCCCTTTATATGCATATATAAGCAGTTAATGACAACAGCTTAAAATTGCCTCAATGATAGAAATTTATCAATGTATCTTTTAATGCCAGAGTATACTGGTGATATACATATTTTTGTTGTAATTCTATAATAGATTCATATGACCACATTTGCAGATAAGAAATGAGTTAGGTGACCTACATATTTCTGGAATGTTGTCTGTTAAATAGAATGAAAAATTTTAGAAGGAAGATTATTAGAACTAAATCTCTGATATTTAATTTTCAGTGATGCCATCAGCTTTTTAAAGCAAATAGATATTTGTGTGACTTTAATATGTATATTTAAACAAGTAGCATGCTTGTTCTTGAGCATATAAATGTGTAAGAGATCCCTATGTACCAATTAGAAATATCTGATGCTTGTCAATTATTTTAGTTCATCTGCCATTATGGTACCAGTCAAATTTACACATTTTATAGTAATGGGAAACTGATAAGAAATACATTGATTATCTTAAAATGTCTTAAGGCAGAAAAACAGATTTTAAAATAGAGTAATTTTCATTTTTTGTGCTCAGTGATTTGTTTACTGAAATAATTTGATGGATTGTTTCTTTCAGTTTTTGAATTCCAAGTGGTCACGCTGATTTAAACCTGGTGCACCAAATAAATTTTTTAGCAAATCAAGTGCACCCTTAGTTCATATACTATGAAACTATCCATATGACTTAACTGTCACAGTCTGACACATTACTAAGTACTTTGAAT
Source organism: Pteropus medius (assembly GCF_902729225.1). Classification (NCBI taxonomy): domain Eukaryota; kingdom Metazoa; phylum Chordata; class Mammalia; order Chiroptera; family Pteropodidae; genus Pteropus; species Pteropus medius. The sequence continues at coordinate 6,860,517 of NW_024349519.1, read as the reverse complement.
TCAGCGATATGTGACTGAAATAAAAAATAGAAACTGTTACACCATTTATTTTTTACTTACAGTCAAGATATGCTAAAAATATTTTAGCACCTTAATTGATTAAAACACACATTATAACAGGTTTATGAATTGTTCTTATAAAATAAAAAATTCTTAAACCATTCAGTTGAAGGAGAAAGTAGAAACATTAAAAGTTTGGTTCTATTGATTAAAGAGATTTTACTAATTCTAATAAAAATATTAGATACGACAATTTTGCCAAAGTTTAGCAAAGACTAGCAGTGCCCCAAATGTTATTTTTAATATTCTGCATTCCACTAAAGCTAATCAAATAAATTCAAGAATCATAAAAGAAAAAAATCACAGTGATGAGGTAAATCTATGTCATATTTTTCACATAATACAAGGCAAATTCATTTTTGGAGTCATTTTCCATGAGCAATCATGTTTACCCATTTCTAGATATTTATACTTCTACATTTATCAAAATATGTGAGTGGATTCAGAAAAGAAATAGTTGTAATATGGTGTCAAAGTATCACTGGGGACCGAAAAGACAGAGGATATTGTCAAACATCACAATTCACATAGACCAGGAATTCATCAGAGTGCACATCCAAATTAAATCATTTTTTGCATGCTGTCTTTCACCCTTTCAAGACTCAAAGGAACCACAGAAGATCCTCGATACTATCAGATGCTTAGGCACAATTCTGTAAGAGGACAATACCATTACTGTGGTTATCACGTTAGGGTGCCTGAGCAGTATGTGGGAGGGAGCTGAAAATCAAAGTTCACTGCTGCTGTCAGCCACTATTCCTTTATTAGTAGTTCTGTGATGCTGATAGCAGGCCATACAATCATAACCCCTGAGTGGGAAAGTGAATAGAGGGTGGATAGTCAATCATACTTCATTCACTTTCTTTTGTCCACTCTTCCCCCTAGCTCCTAGTCAATGCTATGTGACAGGAAAGTCCACCCTTCTCTCAGCTTCTGGAGACCAGGGAGTCGGGGGAGAGGTCTATGAAGTCTACGAGAACAGTTTGAAGCAGAAAGCAGACTTTTTTGTTAGTGTATATATTAAAATTTCTTCTCTTTACCTTGAAATTCATGATGAAATATAGCACACAAGGCATTTTCATTGACTTCAGAAATAGTTCTCACGTTGAACAATGTCAGTGTGGCACTTTCTAGAAAGTGCTGCCTTTAGTACTAGCAGAAAGAACTTTCCAAATGCCATGTTTGAACAAGAACTTCTTAACTATTCCAGACTGCCAAATACACTTTCTTTTTTTCTGTAATGTTATGCCTTCTGTATTTTCTGTCCCTACTTTCTGTACTGCTGAAGTAAAAATCTTTGGTGGTTGTCATATGTATTTGCCTAAGGCTCCGCACAGTTCAGTCACAGCTGTTACTGCAGGAAATTTAAATGCAGATTGGAGCTGAACATTTAGGAATGCTGTTGAAGCAGATCTATAATGTGCTATCTCTCTATGTGCCTGATGGCACAGTGCACCTTACTGCCTCATAAAACAGCCACGTTGATTTGTGTATGTGTAGGAAGCATTTACAAGTTTTGTAGGTCTGTTTTTATGACAAATTGCTGTTTAATTCGAATACATCTCTTCAATAAAATACATCATTCCACATTTTGAAGTCTATTTTAGCAGTTCAGATAACATTGACTGAAAGACTTAAGAAAAAACTAAAATCAATCATGTTAGTGCAAGTAAAGAATTACATTGTAATGAGATTTGCAATTATTAAATGTTACTAAAATTGAATATAGTTTTAACATCACGATAGAGCTATCATTATATAATTGTATATTTTAATGCATCTTGAAAAGTACTGTGGTGCAGTGGGAAGTGCATGAATGCTGAAATAAAGGACATCTGGCTGGAAGTCCTGTCTTGCCTCTTAAAATGGAGGTGGCCTTGAGCAAGCCAGCTGTGCCTCAATTTCTATGTCATTCATAGTTACCGGACACATGAAGTTCCAGGCACAGGGCAGGTTTTTCCAACCCACTATTATGAGCCTGATGTGTCTCATTCAGCTTATGCCAGTAGTTTGTTCTCCAGAGCACAGACAGTAGAGGAACAGGTATTTTCCTTTCTTGGAGAATCCAGGTCACTCTCTCCCAGCTTTTAGTGATACCCATTTCCATAGACACTACAGTTTGGATGAGTAAATGTAGGAAGTTTTAACTTGTACATTTTCACATACTCACATGGAACTCTCAGATGTAAAAATGGCTGTGGGAGAAAGCTCTGAAACTATAGACTCATAATTTAATTGTTATTCAGCAACTACGTACAAATTGGTGATTTGTGCCAGACAGCATACTCTGTGTTATGGAAGTAAAGATCGATAAGATCAGTTCTCTGCCCTTAAGTGGCTCAGTGTAGGGATCCTGTTGTCTGTCTATACTAGGCAAAGCAAGCTTTTGTGTGAAGCTGCCCCTTCAATTGTTCCAGACATAAATAGACATCACCATCTTGTCTTAATGGAATGAGATGACAGGTTTAATCTAGTTTTCCTGTTCTCCCAGTAGTAGTTCAATTCATTTTGAGAAATCATGGCAAGGATTAGTAAAATAGTAGAATATGTGGATGTAAAACACCATCATGGTTTAAGGAAAGGGTACAGTCTCTGAACTTGAGTCTTGGCCTTGCATTTGTACCAAGTTATCTTGCAAAGATTTCTCAATTTTTCTAATTTTCAATTTCTTGCCTATAACAAGGACAAGAATAGTGAGTTCCTAGCTCTATCTAGATGATCATAGTATTTGCTACTCCATTTAGTTTCTATTATTAGTAAACATAGTTTTATTTTAGCTTACAAAAGAGGCTGGAAAAAGTGTTTAGTTTACGCCATTGAGTTTTAGTGTGTTTACCGCAGTTTTACCTATTTAAAAAGTATAACATAGGAACTTGAGTTGATATATTTTTTTTTAGTACTAAACTTCTGAGAAGGAAAACAGGACCACCACATCTGATTATGCAGTTTGCACCCTGCGTAGCTACATGTGGGAGCCTACATGTCAGAAGGTCTAACTATGGTTCCCATTCTCCTCATTATTCTGTGCTACATATCTCATCAGAGCACCTATAACATTATTTTTATGTGATTTTTTTTTAAGATATAATTGACATATAACATTATATTAGTTTCAGGTTTATGACATAATGAATTGATATATATATTGTGAAATGATCAGCACACTAAGTCTAGTTGACCTATAACTATATCATATATAGTTATAGAATTTTTGTTCTTGTGATAAGAACTTTCGAGATCTTTCTTAGCAACTTTCAAATACAAAATAGACTATTATAACTGTAGTCATCATGCTGTACATTATATCCCCATGATTTACTTTATACTGGATGTTTGTACCTCTTGACTCCCTTCACCCACTTGGCCCACCCCTCACACCCAGTCTCTGGCAACCAGCAATCTGTTTTCTGTATGTTTGAGCTTGGTTTTGTTTGTTTTTTAGATTCCACATGCAAGTGAGATAATACGGTATTTTCTTTGTCAGACTTATTTAATTTAACATAATGCCCTCAAGTTCTATCCCTGTTGTTACAAATGCATTATTTTCTATAGCTAAATAATTTTCCATTGTGTATATATATCACTTTTTCTGTCTTTCTTCATCTGTTATTAGACATTTAAGTTGTTTCCATATCTTGGCTACTATAAATAATGTGGCAATGAACATGGAGGTGTATATATTTTTTTGAGTTATAGTGTTTTCATTTTCTTTAGGTTAATACCCAGAAGTGGAATTGCTGGATCATATAGAAGTTCTAGTTTTAAATTTTTGAGGAACCTCCATACTATTTTCCATAGTGACTACACCAATTTACATTCTTACCAAAAGTGTGCAAGAGTTCCCTTTTCTCTACACCCTCTCCAGGATTTGTAATCTCTAGTCTTTTTTGATAATAGCCATTCTAATAGGTGTGAGTGATATCTCATTGTGGTTTTGTTATTCATTTCTCTGATAATTAGTGATTTTGAGCTTCTTTTTATGTATCTGTTGGCCATCTCTATGTCATCTTTGGCAAAATGTCTATTTAGATCCTCTGCCCATTTTTTAATTGGATTGCTTGTTGGTTTGTTTTTGCTATTGAGTTGTATGAGTTCTTTATATATTTTGCATATTAGCTCCTTATCAGGTGTCTAATTCGAAAATATTTTCTGTCATTCAATAGGTTGCCTTTTTATTTTATTGATGGTTTCCTGTGCAGAAGCTTTGTAGTTAGGTGTGGTCTCATTTATTTGTTTTTGCTTTTGCTGCCTTTGCTTTTGGTGTCAAGTCCAAAAAAATCATAGTGAAATTTTATGTCAGGGAGCTTACAGCCTATGTTTTCTTCTAAGAGTTTCATGGTATCAAGTCTTACATTCAAGTCTTTAATCCATTTTGAGCTGCATTTTTTGAGTAGTGGATGATAGGGGTCCAGTTTCATTCTTTTGCATGAGGCCGTCCAATTTCCCAGCACCATTTATTGAAGAGACTGTCCTTTCCCCATTGTATATATTGGTTCCTTTGTTGCAAATTAATTGACAATATATTCGTGTTTGGATTGATTTCTGTGCTATTGTGTTTCATTGATCTATGTGTCTCTTTTTATGCCAGTACCTAACAGTTTTGTAATATAGTTTGAAATCAAGGACTCTGATGCCTCCTGCTTTGTCCCTCTTTCTCAACATTGCTTTAGCTAGTTGGAGCCTTTTGTGGTCCATTCTAATTTTAGGATTGATTTTATATTTTTGTAAAAAATTATATTGGAGCTTTGATAGGGATTGCATTGAATCTGTGTATTGATTTAGGTGGTTTGGACATTTTAACAATATTAACTCTTTCAATACGTAAGCATGAAATATCTTTCCATTTATTTGTGTCTTCTTCAATTTCTTTTCTCAATGTCTTTTAGTTTTCAGTGTACAGGTATTTTACCTTTGGTTAAATTTTTTCCAAGGTATTTTTTGATGCAATTGTAAATGGGATGGTTTTATTAATTTCTCTTTCTGATAGTTCATTATTAGTGTATAGAAATGCAATAGATTTCTGCATAATAATTTTGTATCTTGCAACTCTACTGAAGTCATTCATTAATTCTAACAGTTTTGTAGTCGAGTCTTTAGGGTTTTGTATGTATAATATCGTGTTATCTACAGATAGTGACAGTTTTACTTCTTTTCCAATTTTGATGACTTTTATTTCTTTTTCTTGCCTAATTACTCTGTCTAGGAGTTCCAATACTATGTTGAATAAAAATGGCAAGAGTAGACATCTTTGCCTTGTTCCTGATCTTAGAGCAAAAGCTTTTAACTTTCGACCATTGAATATAATGTTAGCTATGGGCTTGTTATATGTGACCTTTATTATGTTGAGGTGTGTTCTCTCTATATCCACTTTGTTGAGAGTTTTTAACATTAATGGATGTTTAATTTTGTCAAATGCTTTTTTTGCAACTATTGAAATGATCATGATTTTTGCCCCTTTGTTAATGTACTATATCCCATTGTTTGATTTGCCAATGTTGAACATGTATCCTTAGAATAAATACCTATTGGCTATGGTATGATCCTTTTGATATATTGTTAAATTTAGTTTGCTAATATTTTGTTGAGGAATTTTATGTTCGTTTATCAAAAACACTGGCCTGTAATTTTCTCTTCTGATTTCCTTGTCTGCTTTTGGTATCAGGGTAATGCTAGCCTCATAAAATTAATTTGGAAGTGTTTCCTCCGCTTCTATTTTTTGGAAGAATTTGAGAAAGATTGATATTAATTCTTCTTTGACTATTTGGTAGAATACATCAGTGAAGCCATCTGATATTGAACTTTTCTTTGCTGGGAAGTTTTGATTAGTGATTCAATCTCCTTATTCATAATTGGTCTGTTCAGATTTTCTATTTCTTCATGTTTAAGTCTTACATTATGTTGTATGAGTATAGGAATTTATCTATTTCTTTTAGGTTATCTAATTTGTTGAAATATAATTGTTCATAAGTCTCTCATAAAACTTTTTATTTCTGTGCTTTCAGCTGTAATGTCCCTCTTTCATTTGTTTTTATTTGAGTTCTCGTTTTTCCTTGGTGAAGCTAGCTAAAGGTTTATCAATTTTGTTTATATTTTCATAGAACCAGCTCTTGGTTTCATTGATCTTTTTCATTGTCTTTCGGTCTCTATTTCACTTATGTATGTGCTGATTTTTATTATTTCCTTCCGTCCACTAACTTTGGGCTTTGTTTTTTCTTCTTTTTCTAGTTTCTTGAAGTGTAAAGGTAGGTTGTTTAAAATTTTTATTGTTTCTTGAGGAAGACATTTATCACTATGAATGAAATCCTTAAAACTTCTTTTTCGGCATCCCATTAGTTCTGGTATGTAGTATTTCCATTTTCATTTGTCTCAAGATATTTTTTGATTTCTCTTTTGATTTTTTTCATTAACACATTGGTTGTTTATTAGTATGGAGTTTAATTCCACATATGTGTGAATTTTCTGTTTGTATTTTTTTTTCTTGCAATTTACTTCTAGTTTCATACCATTGTGGTTTGAAATGGTGTTTGATATGATTGTAATCTTAAATCTGTTAAGACTTGTTTTTTTGGCCTAACATATGATATATCCTAGAGAATATTTTATATGCACTTGAGAAGAATGTGTATTCTGTTGCTTTTGGATAGAATGTTCTGCATTTCCTGTTAAGTCCATCTAGTCTAATATGCTATTTAAGGCCAATGTTTCCTTATTGATTTTCTGTATGAATGTTCTATCCATTATTGTAAGTGGGGTAGTACATACCCTCCTATTATTGCATTGCCATCCATTTCTCCCTTAAAGTCTGTTAATATTTGCATTATATATTTAGGTGCTCCTGTGTTGGGTGCATTAGTATTTATAAATGTTATATCCTCTGTTGGATTGGCCACTTTATCATTATGTATTGACCCTCTTTGTCTCTTATTATAGTCTTTGTTTTAACATCTATTTTGTCTGATGTAAGAATAGCTACCCCAGCTTTCCTTTTGTTTCAACTTGCATAGAATATCTTTTTCTATCCCTGAGTAGTTAGTCTGTGTGTGGCCTTATGTCTGAAATGAGTCCTTATAGCCGTGGTCCCCAACCTTTTTGGCACCAGCGACCGGTGCTCCAATGAGAATCTAATGCCTGATGATCTGAGATAGAGCTGAAGTGATGATGCTAGCACCAGGAAGTGGCTGCAAATACAGATGAAGCTTTGCTCACTCTCCCGCTGTTCACCTCCTTCTGTGTGGCCTGGTTCCTAACAGACCACGAACTGGTACTGGTCTGTGGCCCAGGAGAAGGGAACCCCTGTCTTATAGGCAGTATATAGATGGGTCTTGTTTTTGTTTTTGTTTTTGAATCCATTAAGCCACTATATGTCTTTTGACTAGAAAATTTAATCTTTTTACGTTTAAAGTAATTCTTGATAGGTATGCACTTATTGCCAATTTCTTAATTGTTTTCTGGCTGTTTTGTAGTTCTTCTCTTGCTCTCTTCCATTGTGGTTAGATGACTTTCTTTAATGGTATTCTTAGATTCCTTTCTCATTATCTTTTGTGTATATATTATAGCTTTTTGCTTTATGGTTACCATGAGCTTACATATAACAACTTATGTTTATAACAGTTAATTTTAAGTTTATAATAACTTAAATTTGTATGCTAAAGCTGTACATTTTTACTCTTACTCCCCGATGATTTTAAAACATAAGTGTCACATTTTATATATTATCTTTTTTATCTCCTAAGTTATTATTGTAGTTTTAGTTATTTTTACTACATTTGTCTTTTAACCTTTATACCAGCTTTACAAATGATTGACCCACTTCCTTTACTGTATATTTACCTTATCAGTGAGATTTATACTTTTATATATTTTCTTGTTACTAATTAACACCTTTTCAGCTTAAACAAGTTTCTTTAATATTTCTTGTAAGGCTGGTTTAGTGATGATAAACTCTTAGCTTTTGTTTATCTGAAAAACTCTCTCTCCTTCAATTCTGATTGGTAACTTTGCCAGGTAGAGTATTCTTGGTTGGAAGTTATTTTGCTTTCAGCACTTTGGATCTATTATACTATTCCCTTCTGGACTGCAGTTTCTGCTGAAAAATTCTGCTTATGGTCTTATGGGGGTTCCCTTATATGTAACAAATTGTTTTTTCTCTCTCTGCTTTAAATATTCTCTCCTCGTCTTTAACTTTTGACATTGTAATTGTAATGTGTGTTGGTGTAGGTCTCTTTAGGTTCATCTTTTCTCGAACTTTCTGGGCTTCCTGGATCTGGATGTCTGTTTCCCTTACCAGGTTAGGGAAATTTTCAGCCATTAATTCTTAAAGTAGATGTTCTGCCCTTTTCTCTGTCTCTTTTCCCTCTGGGATGCCTATAATGCACACATTAGTTTGGTTGATATTGTCCCATAAGTCCCATAAGCCATCTTCACTGGTCTTGACTGGTGGTTTCTCTGCCTTCTCTGACTTCATTAATCCTGTATTCTGCTTCATCCAATCTGCTTCTGAACCTTTCTATTGTATTTTTAAGTTCAGTTATTGTATTACTTAGCTCTATAACTTCTGTTTGTTATCTTCTTAGATTTTCTGTCTTTGTTGAAGTTTTCGCCGTGGTCATACATTCTTCTCTGGAGTTCGATGAGCATTTTTATGACCATTACTTTGAACTTTTTATCAGGTAAATTATCTCCTTTTCATTAAGATTTTTTGTGAGATTTTTATCTTGTTTTTTTCGTTTGTAACATAGTTCTTTTTTTTTTTAATTTTCCTTATCTATCTGTGTTGGTTTCTACATATTAGATGAAACAGCCACTTCTCCCAGTCTTGACAGTTTGGCCTAGTGTAGGAAGTGAACATTATTATTCAACCGTGCCCTGGCTCTTAATCATCTCTCAAGCATTTGTGACTGTCCAGACAGCCTATTTTATTGTTAATTACTTCAGGTAGTTGAGGGTATGCCACGACCTGTCCTGTCAATATCTCAAAGGGGATCTCAGTCGAATGTAGATTCAGATTGATTGGAAGCCAGATCCTCAGGTAGCAGCCTTGAAAGTATGCAAATATTATATGGTCCTGTGGGACAGCAAGTATAAGGCCTGCTGATCACCAGAGCCAGGAAATCTAGAGGTCTTCCCTGAGTGGCAGTTGTGAAAATCAGGGCTCCAGATAAATGTATAAGTTATTTTCTGGGAGATACTGGTAAGCTGTAGTATGGCAGAGAGACAGCATGAAGATGGCATCCCCTGGCCTGTGTTCCCTGAGAGCACTTCCATAGCCTCTAAATGCATTCCAAAGCTGAAGCCTACCCCTAGAGCTGAAGCTCTAGGACAAGCAAGTAGCCCTCTTTCACAGAAAGGCTGGAGATGTGTTTCAGTCTGCAGTCTGTGCGGTGCCTTGGGGGTTGTAGGCTGCCAAAAACTATCTCTTGGATTGTTAAGGTCCCATGGAACCCGGGAGTATGAGCCCCGCTGGGCCACCAAGGCAACCGATCAAAGGGTATCCCCTGGACAGCAGACACAAAAACCAGGGCACCAGATGTAAAAACTGGGGCACAGACACGTACAAGAGCTCCCATCCAAGAGATACTGGTGCTCTGGGGCACTGCAGAGGGAGAACAGAAGATAATGCCTGGCCTCCAAGGTCTTAGAAAGTAGTCCTTAGATGTGTGTTTAATTAGAAGCCTGCCCTTCAGGCTGCAGCTACGCTGATAAGCTAATTGGTCTCTTTCACAGACAGACTGAGCTCCTGGGTCTGTTGACTCATGCTGGGCCTGAGAATGGTATATGTTTAAGAACTCTTTCTCCATTGGTTACAGTCCTTTGGGACTCAGGAGCATAAGCCTCACAGGCCATAAAAACCAGGCCAGAAAGAGGTGTCCTCTGTCAGCAGCTGCAAAAATCAGAGTACCAGACAAGGATGTAAGATCCTTTCTGGAAGATACTGGTGAGCTGGAGGGAGGCAGAGGGAGAGTGTGAAGATTTTACTCACTGACTTCTTTTCCCTGAGAGCACCTCCATAATCCCCTGTAAGTATGCAAGTATGCCAAACCAGAAGCCTGCCCCTTAGGCCAAAGCTCCTGGACAAGTAACTAGGCATCTTTCTCAGAAAGGCCAGAGGTGCGTTTCACTCTCCTCTCTGTACAGTGCCCTGGCGGTAGTAGTCTGCCAAGAACTATCTCTTGGATTTTTATAGTCCCATGGGACCCAGGAACACAAGTCTGCCTGGCCACCAAAGGCCATCAGGGGCATACCCTACATAGCAGTTATAGAAACTGAGTCACCAGATGTAAAAACCAGGACAGCAGATGTGTGTAAAAGCTCCCCTCCAGGAAATACTGGTGCTTCGGAGTGTGGCAGAGGATGAATGTGAAGATGGTAGCTTCTGAAAAATGAAAAAAATGAAAAAAGAATATAGAAAAAGAAGAGAAAAGGGGGAATAAAAGAGAGACAAATAGGAAAAAAAAAAAGAGAGAGAGAGAAAGATGGTGCCCACTTGATTCAGCAAGGCAGAGGAGGAGCACAAAAGATGACACCTGCCTACTGGAGCATAATAAAGATAGCAAACTCTGGAAAGGAAAAAGTAAAAGATAGTGCCTGCCAGCTTTAGAGAAGCAAAGGGAGAGCAGGACGATGGCACTTGTCTGCTTTCATCCCTGGAGGGCATCCCAGCAGGCCTCTGCCCCTCAGACACACTTCAGCAAATATGCCACTTCCACATAAAGTCTGGGCACTATTCAATTGGCTGCCCTGCACTAGGCCCTGGGGTGTGCCAATCTGCGTGCTAGCCTTTTAAAAGACATTTCTTAGCCACAGCCCTGCAGATCTCATGAGCATGAGCCACTGTGGTCTTCAAAGCCAGGTATTTTGGGGGTGAGTCTCTCAGGTGCCTGAGCTGGGGGACAAACCTTTCACAGCTCAAAGGAGAAACTCCAGGTTTTGAGTTCCCTCCCAACTGTGGGTTGTCTCACTGAGGACAGGGCTTATGGCATGACTGTGTCTCAGCCTTTCCTACCTGCTTCGATGTCGTCCCCCTTTCATTTGCCTTGGGAAGTGCTCACTCTACTATTCTTTAGTTTTTAGTTTAGTTTTTTTTATTTTTTATTTTTTTTAAAGAGGAAATTGTTCCATATGTAGATTTGGTGTGCCTGTAGGAGGAGGCAAGTTCAGGATCTTCCTACATTGAACTTTCCTATAACATTATTGAGAGTTATTTTAAAATGAGATCTAGAATTGATTTTAGGTAAAATTTCAAAGTAGGCCACGTCTTGCTGTTTTCGCCTTCTTTTTTTCCTTCAACCATCATAGCCATCTGGCATCCTTTTTGTCACATTTTTGTTTTCCTGCAGTATTTGTCTTTAGGAAAGAATGTCTTAAAAGTCACTTATACCACTAGATATTTGAATAATAAAAGTTTGCCCCACTCTGGGTCTCTGAACTTTAACTGGAGATAGGGCATTAATGATTCTCAAGCTTTTATCTTTTTCTCCTTGACGAGCACAGTAGCTTCTTGAGTAAACGTTCCCTTCACCCAGTCTCTATCGTTTACAACTCAACTTGCCTGTGACTGTCAGGGTTGTCATTATTTTTATCTTCATTTTTTTCCTTTTCTTAAGGTCCTTCATTTGCATTCTGCTGTCAGGGTAAATTTATTAGTGAAGCAAAAATAGATCTTCAAAACTTTTCTTCTTTTTTTTTTTTTTCAGTTTTCCCCTTCAGACTCTCTACTGTAATGACATGAAACTCCCCTCCCTCCTTTCTTATCTTTATACCTCTCTACCTTTTGTTTTTACCTGGAGTTCTCACCCCACTCCAACCCCCACATCTATTCTTTAACTGGCAAGTTTCTGAGAATCGCCAAAACTCCTCCATTCCCCCTGGAGCCCTTCAAATCTACCAAGGGGGAATTATTTTCTTATCTCTGTTTCTAGTAGGTTTTTATCCCTTTCACTTTCATATGCTATGCTATATATCTTTGGTTTTCTTCTCTCTCCACAAATGTATAGGTTCCTTAAAAGTGATTTAGAATTTTATTGAACTTAATAGCTCCAGCTCCCTTCCTGCTCTTAGCATTGTGCCTGGCAAACTACAGGCATTCTGTTAATTTTCTTTGACTGATAGAATAAATGAATGGATAGACAGAACTTGAGCTCAAAATTTTAGGCATTATGATCTAAATGTAAGGGTTTTTCTTTCAAGGCCCAGGTGGGCAGTCCCTGAAGGCTATCCCTGTTAAATCCTATTCTTTCTCTTTGCATCTTTATCACAAGGTCGTTCAGAAGTTGAAAGACTTACTGTTTAAGTTTCAAAATCTCTAAGATCTAGCTATTATAGATTGTAGTAATTGTATTTCTCTGGACTTTTTCTTCTAGCCTGTAAATAAGAAGGAACCCAAGTCTACAATACAATGTTTCACATTCTGTTTACGTAAATTCTTGAGTTGTATTTGAAGACATGTGTGTTTGCCTTTGCCCTGATGCATATTTTTCGTTATTGAACTTGAACACTTGTACAGCAGACTGAATTCACATGCTTGCCTGCAAAGCAGATTTGCAGAAAATGGCACTGGATGGAACATGGAATTGAACAAAAACATGATTAGCCACAGAGGAACTGAAAAGATGAAAGATGTTTTCAATGTGTCCAAGCCTTGTAAATGATTTGGTGAGAAGACAGAGTTAGAAGCTTCCTAGAGCACTGAGGAGTGGCCAGGGAGACTCTTTGAAGTTCTCATGGTGAGAGCTGCTTGGAATAATTAACAGTAGTCCCCCAGCTGTGAGGAATTCTGAGGAAATTTAAGGAATAACTCACTAAGTTTGTTGCTTGGAATTTTTTAAGGCAAGTTTCAGAAGGTTGTGCTTTTGTGGAATACGTGCTGTTGTATTTCTAGTACGTTCTAGTGTTTCTACTGAGATAAATGGAAACTAGTCCATTATTTTCTAAAATGTTGTTGTTCCCACTCCCTTGAGAAAGCATCACAAAGGAGAAAAGGGCAGCTGAAATGTGGGTGGATTTGGTGCCTGATCTTCTTAACCCTATGAATTACTGTGGCCACATCACAGTCCAATTCTTTATGAGCAATACCTTTAATAAGCTTCCCTCTTCTTTTAAAAGTAGTTAATAGTGTTCTTAAGAAGAAGTTTATCACTCTTTTTATAATCAACATCTTGGATGATTCGTTATTATCTTCAAATAAAAAATGTCCCAAAGAATAGATATTATTCATTATATAGTTTAAAATATTTTAAGCAGTTCTATATTGCTGTAAAAGGTATAAGAATGTCTTCATAAGAATAGATGAGCAATTGACTGTATTGTTCACTTAAATGGAAATAATTATTTTTTATAATATAAATTAGGATAAAATTTGGCTCTGAATAACTAGAAAATATATAATTAAAATATTTAATGTATTTTATGTAAAATTAAGTAAGTCGATATTTTATTCAAATAATATATCATATTGAAGTAAAAAGAAACAGTATAGCTTATGAAATTATATTTGGAAAAGAAATCATTAATAATAGTGTTAGTCATATAAAAGATAATCTGTTTTCTACTTTCTGTTTCTATGAGTTTGATGGGGTTTTTTTTCTTTTTTTTTTTTGTTCTAAAAATAAGTGATACCATGCAGTATTTGTCACAGCATAATGCTCTCTAGGTTCATCTATGTTGTCTCAAATGGCAAGATTTCCTTCTTCTCATGGCTGAATAATATTCCATTATATGTACGCACACACACACAGCACATCTTCTTTATGTAGTCATTCATTGATGGATACTTCGATTTTTCTTGGCTATTGTGATTATTGCTGTAATGAACATGGGAGTGCAGATATCTCTTCGATATCCTGTTTGCATTTCCTTTGGATATATATCTAGAAATGGAATTGTTGGATCACATGGTAGTTCTATTTTCAATTTTTTCAGGAACTTTCATATTGTTTGCCATAGTGGCTGCACCGGTTTATATTCCCACCAATAGTAGACAAGGGTTCCTTTTTCTCCACATCCTCACCAACACTTTTTATCTCTTATTCTTTTGATGATGGCCATTCTAACAGTTGTGAGATGATAGCTCATTGTGGTTTTGATTTGCATTTCCCTGATGATTAATTATGTTGTGTACCTTTTCATTTACCTGTTGGTCATTTGGACATCTTCTTTAGAAAAATGTCTCATTAGTTCTTTTGCCCTTTTTAAATCAGATTGTTTGCTGCTTTTTGCTTTTTTGAGTTGTATAAGTTTTTTTTACATATTTTGATGTTAACCTATTTTCATATATGTCATTTGTAAATATATTTTCCAGTTTCATAGGTTGTCTTTTTTTTTGATGGTTTCCTTTGCTATGCAGAAAGTTTTTAGTTTGATATAGTCCCACTTGTTTATTTTTGCAGTTGTTGCCTTTGCTTTTGGTGTCAAGTCCAAAAACTCATGGCCAAGAATGATGTCAAGGAGCATACCTCCTATTTTTTTTCCAGTTTTTGTGGATTTAGGTCTTAAATGCAGGTCTTTTAAACATTTTGAGCTGATTTTTGTGAGTGGTGGATGGTAAGGGACCAGTTTCATTCTTTTGTATGTGGCTGTTCTGATTTCCCAGAACCATTTATGGAAGAGACTGTCCTTTCCCCATTGTATGTTCTTGACTCCTTTGTCATAATTCATTGACCATATAAACATGTGTGGGTTTATTTCTGGGCTCTTCATTCTATTCTGTTGAGTTATGTGTCTTTTTTTTTTATGCCAATATCATACTATTTTGATTACTATAACTTTATAATATAGTTTGAAATTAGGAAAGGTGATGCTTCTAGCTTGGTTCTTTTTTCTCAAGGTTGCTTTTGCTATTTAGAAGTCTTTTCTGGTTATATACAAATTTTAGGATTGATTTTTCTATTTCTGTGAAAAAAGCCATTGGAATTTTGAGAGGGAATGCATCAAATCTGTAGATTGCTTTGTGTAGTGGGTCATTTTAATGATATAAATTCTTCCAAGCTATAACCTCAGAAAATATCATTCCATTTATTTATGTCTTATTCAGTGTCTTTTATCAATGTATTATAGTTTTCAGTGTATATATCTTTCACCTCCACAATTAAATTTATGCCTAGATATTTAATTTTTTTTTATGCAGTCATAAATGGGATTTTTCTCTTAATTTCTCTTTCTGATAGTTTTATATAGAAATGCAAGCAATTTTTATATGTTGATTTCGGGGTGAGGGAAATAGGGAGAGGTTGCTAAAAGAGACAAATTTTCATTTATAAGATGAATAAGGTCCCAGGATCTAAAGTGAAACATGGCTATAGTTGATAATACTGTATTAGCTCATTGAAATTTGCTAGGAGAGAACTTAAATTCCACTCCCTAAATAAACAAATAAATAAATAAATAAAATAAGTTGATGGATGTATTAAGTAGATAAGAATTTGTTCACAACGTATACATATATCAAATCACAGTGTGCAGTTCTAATATCTTACTGTTTGTCAATTATACTTCAAAAAAGCTGAAAAAAAGTTTTCACAGTGAAATTTACAACACACAAGATTTATTAAGTAAATAAAAACATGTTTAAATGACAATAAGCTTTTGTTGCTAGAGGTAAAAAGACCTCTAGTACATAAATAGCTAAGAATCAAGACAGGAAAATAGATATTATATATCCAAGAGGGTTTTGTGCTGAGTGGAGTAAGTCAGACAGAGAAAGACAAAGGCCATATGATTTTACTTATATGTCGAATCTAAATAACAAAACGAGCAAACAAAACGGAAACAAATTCATAGATACAGAGAACATTTTGATGATTGCCAGATGGGAGGGATGTTGTGGCGGTGAAAAGGGGGAAGGGATTAAGAAGTACAAATTGGTAGTTATAAAATAGTCACAATGATGTAAAATACAGCATAAGGAATATAGTCAATAAAATTGTAATAACTATGTATAGTGTCAGATGCATACTAGATTTATCAGGGTGATCACTTTGTAAAATATATAAATGTCTAAGCACCATATTTTACACCAGAAACTGACATAATATTGTATGCCAACTGTAATTGAAAAAGTTTTTTTAAATATTAAAAAATCCAAAACAGAAGAACACATGTTGAAAGACTGGCACAGAGGTGCTATCAAAAAGACTTTCCTGGTATTATGGTGGCCTGAAGCTTTAAGAATTGGATTAAGAGGGAAGAGAGGATGGAGCGGGGCTTTCCAACTTTAGGAAGAATGCTATGAGTCACGTGAAAAGGCAGGACTGACTGTTTACTTGGTAGCCATTTTGGCTGATTATCATAATGAAAAAATAATAACTAATACATATCGATTACTGTAAGCCAAACACTCCTTAGGTGTTATATAGGTACTAACTTGTTTTATCTCCATGGAAACTCTGAGATTGATGTTGTAAGTATTAGTAGTATCCCTGTTTCACAGATGAGAAAACTGAGGCACAGAGAAAGCAAGCAATTTGTCAAGGTCACAGAGTAAGAGTTCTTGGATCTGTGACCTTCACCATCATTTGATACACTACCTGTTATTAAGAGTTATATATAGGTGATTCAAGGCAGATACTGTATGAGAAGTTAAATTTGATGAAATTAATGAAGACTTTTTATTTTTCGCTAAGGAGATAGGTTTTTATTTTATAGGAAATAAGGAGTCTGATCATTTTTGAGCAGAAGAATGACATGGGTAAAACAATGATTAAACAATTAATTTAAAAAATAGCCTTCACTAGGATGTAGAAATAGATTGAAAAGTGAATGTACCTGAGACAGAGAGGCTAGTGGATGAGTACCAAAGTTGTCCATACATGTGAAAATGAGGAACTGTAGCAAATATAATAGAAAACTGCCTGAGAGTAGTGACAGCCTCTTACTTTATTCATCATACTTATCTTGAATGTTTTCCCTTATCTTCACTTTCCTACGGTATGCTCATCTTAAATCAAAAATGGTGCTTGGTGCTTATGTTTAAGTAAATTTTTACAGGAGAATCACAAATCATGTGTCTAGTGTAATGCATGATCATAAAGTGAAGTCACCCACATAG
This sequence comes from Pteropus medius, assembly GCF_902729225.1. Lineage (NCBI taxonomy): Eukaryota > Metazoa > Chordata > Mammalia > Chiroptera > Pteropodidae > Pteropus > Pteropus medius. The sequence goes on along the minus strand of NW_024349519.1, from coordinate 6,843,416 downwards.
AAACAGATCATTACAAGCACCCCAGGAGTCTTCTGTATGCCCCTGTTTCATCATCACCTTCCTCCAAGTTTTGCCTATGTTTAAATTTTGTACAAATAGAACCACACAATATGTATTATTTAGAATATGGCTTCTTTTATTTAACATTGTATTGGCGAAATTCACTGATGTTGTATCTAACTGTAGTTTGTTCATTCTCATAGCTCTGTGACTGTGCACTATATCATAATTTAGTTACCATGAGTGGCATTGCTAATTCTAGATTATTATAATAACAGTGCTCTGAACATTCTCGTATGCATCTTTTGGTGAATATATGAATGTGTTTCTTCCCCCCTTCCCCCCATTCACACACACTCCTAGGAGTATATTTGTACATCCCAGAATCATAGGATATGTACATGTTCAGCTTCAGTGATAGCTGCCAAACAGATTAAAGTAGTTGTAGCAATTTAAATTCTTACCAGTAGTGTCAGAGTTCTAATTACTGCACATACTTGTAAAGATGTGGTATTGTGTGTCTTTTCAATTTAAGCCAAGAAGTAAGTGGTGTACACACAGTTCCTTGATATCTAGTGAAGTTAAAGAAGTTTATGTGTTTATTGGCCATTTCAGTGTCCTTTTTTGTGAAGTACCTGTTCACACCACGGTGAATGCAGAAATCCTTTTCCTGCATTTCCACACTGCCTGGCAAAGTTTGATGGATGAATTAATACATACAAGACTACAAAGATAAAGCAAAGCTAGCATTGCTATTAAAAATCTATGCTCGATAACTGTGAGGTGTGCAATAAGTATGTACTAAATAGATGAAAAAAGTTTTGTAAGTTTGTTTTAAACATATATCTATCACAAAGCAATTATACCCTTCCTATCTTACCCAGTGTTTTCTAGAAGTAATTTTCTTTTGACATCACATTTGATCATCTTGGCATACAATTTTTAATGTTACTGTTTTTGTAGGGCCAGTCTTATGCTGTATATATCCCTTCACAATTCTTTGTTACAGTGTCAAAAAGATTAATGTGCTCCCTAAATAAGTACTTTTGGCCTAGATACACTGTGTTACAAACCCTTTCACCTTACTGAGTGTGTGGGTGTTATTTTTTCAGAAGCATAACTCTTTCCATTAGATAAGAATGATCAAAGAAAAATTATTTGCTTTTTTCCTTGCCCAAGCTTTCACTCAGAGATTTTATATATATATATAAAGAACTTTAAAATGCATATTTCTTCTTAGAGAGGTATAATTTTTCTTTGGTTCACATTAGAATTCCAGTAATTTCAGGTTCAAAATTAAGTCATTGAAGCATACTAAGTCAGCCCTAAGATAAAAATAGATTACCAAGCATACTCATGGTGAGAGAGTGTCTTATAGCTGAATTGATTGGCTGAAAATTGTTATGTAAGTAAATAGTTGAAAAATAAGTTTCATATGAAAGTAAAAAAAGCCGAATACCATAATAATATTTTATATAACTAAACATTTTATAATATGGAATCATGAGTTATAAAATTATTGGACTAATTCATGCATGTATGTCTGATGCAGTGAGAACATAAATATATCTCAATATATAATATACATTATGTGTCAAATGGCCATTTACTTTCATCATAATGGAACACTAATGATTTTAAATTAATAATAGCTCTAACATTTATGGAGTCCTTATTGCATATAAACATGCTAAAAACTACATGTAATAAATGAATTGGTGCAATTAAAGGATAGCAGTGAATAACAACTTAATCATGACAAGATTCAGTTTTATCCTAATCGACTTTTTTTATGCCCAAGAAGAAAATATGAGTTGGTTTTTTTGGAGGGGTAGTAACCATGAACTGACATGTAATGAAGACCTGTGAAGCTGATGGTTCTAACAATACTTTAAGCTATGAAGTAAAGTTAAAGTTATTACAGTATTGACCAAGTTTACAGCTTTCCAAAAAATCAAGGAAATGAAGTTATCCTTATCCCTTGTAGTATTTAGAGTTAATAAGTTTCATTGTTAAAAGATTCCAAAACACTTAGAGTAGGTTATAGATAGTTTTATTCTTAGCTCTAAATGTTCTGTCTTTTGCCAGTTTGAAGCTTTATGTATATTAATTGAGATTCCACTGTTTCCTCTATTCCCAGGATCCAACTGTTAAATCTCAGGATTCATAATGTATTGGAAATGTCTAAACTACTAAAATAAAGGTCTTTATGTGTAAGCTTTACAATAAAGACTTGACTATTTAAACGAAGGGAAAATTTTAAATCCAATTCCAGGAGTAACTTGAAGAAGAGAGTTTTCTGTTTTGAGAATAGGAATCCCAAATTTTAATATTTCTGATGTCTTTCCATGTGAAACTTTCTAACTAAAGAAACCTTCATCCCAATCTATGTAGTTTCATCATTTTTTTCCTAAGATTTTTACTATACATGTCAGTAATATTTGTTTGCATCAGTTCAGGGATTTAGCTACTGATCTTTGTTACTTATTTAAACAGTAGCAGCTGATGAAACTTCACCTTTTAGAATTGTCACAACCTAAAATATTTGCTTTTTAATGTTAATCTTTGACCATAATCAAATTGGTTCTTGACATGGAGCGGGGCTTTGTAAAAAAAAAACTAAGAATATGTGAATTTTTTTGTTTGTTTAATAAAAGCCTGAACCTCAGATCTCTAGGAAATATGCAGTCTTTTTTCGTCTTTGAAAAAAATTCAGTAGTAAGATTCTTATTGTTCATTCTCTGGAAAAGAGTCCATATTAAGGAAAGAAAGTGGAGGTGGTTAATTTTTACCAATATTTTTTTTCTTATTCTTTGTGAGTTTTGTTGTTAGGGAATAAAACATATTTTCCAGAAAGTTTACATGTACAAGATAATGAATTCTTGACCTTTATATTTTTCACGTTCTGGGAATTTAAAAGTGTGCAGATTAAGTTTCATGAAAATAAGAAAGTGTGTAAACCTTGCAAATTTCTCCAAGTATGTGCATTTGTGCACGCATGCATGTGTATAAATGTTTCCTCTCTCTTTGCCAAGTTAGAAAGTAATGTGTCAGCACTTTGATTCATTATAAGGATAATTTTTTTATCCTTATTTTGGAAAGAGCTTCTGGGGTACAGATGTGGCTAAGGTAATGAACCATGAGAAGTGGTTTATTTTCGAGTGAAAAAGAACTAAAAAAAATTAACATTTACTTCGTTAGGTTTCTAAAAGTCATTTGGATACAAATGAAGACTTCTTAAAATCAGACATCACTTTATCAACAAGCACAACGTTAGTAGTAAGTTTTCTATAGAAAGTGTTCAGGAAACAATATAAGTATTGATTGTTTCATATAGGAGTGGAAAGGATAAAGTAAATATACATAAAATCTTCAACATTCTTAAAAATACAATATAAGTATTATAATTTGTATATATTGCTCATTTTCAACAATTGGACATTTTTAAAATGTGAAAATAAATGTTTTATTTTATTTTATGTGTAGTTGTTGGAAATTGAAACCATAGTGTAAAAATGTCATTTAAAACTGAATTTTCTTTTTGGGGTGTATTCCTGGAAATTCTGAAAGCCAAGTATAAATGTGAACTTACACGGTGCTCAAAATGTAAGCTCTGCCTTACCATGTTCTTCGTGTAGCTCCTAGTGTCAACTGATACATACGGATTTTGCAGAAGGTTTAAAGTTCCCAGAATCACTTAAACCATTTCTAAGATTTCTAATTCTTTTTTTCCCCAAAGGATAGTAAAGTCTAAAAATAGTTAACTCTTTTTTCATTCTCAAACACTGAAATCTATTTCTGCTAAATATTTATAGCTGTTTTCTCTGTGCCACGCTGTTACTTAAATATCTCTAAAATATTGTTAGTTTTATAGATAAATTATGCCTACACAATGCCAGGAAATACAAATAATTCTTAAATTTTTAAAAATCAAAATCCAATATTTTATGTCTTCAGCAAGCACAGTTGGCCCTTGAACAACACGAGTTTGAACTGTGCAGGTCCACTTATACACGGATTTTTAAAAATAAATTATGTAAATATATTTTTTCTTCCTTATGATTTTCTTAACATCTTCTTTTCTCTAGCTTACTTTATAGTAAGAATATAGTATGTAATACATGTAACATGCAAAATATGTGTTGATTAACTTTTTGTTATCTGTAAGTCTTCACGTCAACAGTAGGCCATTAGTAATTAAGTTTTGGGGAGTCAAAAGTTATACATGGATTTTCGACTATGCAGGAGTTCAGTGCTTCTAACCCCTGCACTGCTCGAGGATCAAATATACATACAATTGGAGATTAGCTATGTTCTCAATTGTCCAACTGTCAGAGTTGTTACACCAGGGTACTTTATAAATAGTCACCTTATTGACATAATTGTTAGTAACCATTTATTCCTTGAGGGGGAAATATTGTAGAACGTAGAAAGATTCCTAGATTATAGATGGGAATTTTAATTTTCAGATGCCAACCTAGTCCTGGGATTGGTCTTAGAAGATAATTTCAGATTCGATTGCTTTGGTTTGTTTTAGGAGAAAATCTGTTGTACAATATAAAAGAAGGTTCTAGTCTTTTTCATATATCCCATGGTATTTATAGAAAGCCTTTTGGATAGATTTGTTTTTCCTAGTTATTTCTGCATTGTTGAAGAAGCTTTTCTCTGAGGTGCTTATGTAGTATGATTTGCATGAGAAGTACTAATCACTTAAATAAAGAGATACAATCTTAATCAGAACACTATTATCCTGAAACCGCAACCCTAACAACAAAAATACAGGAAGAAGCCCCCCTGTAGATACTTTCCACTGATTTGATAATTGGATGGTTTAGGCAGCAGGCAAAGAAGCCTGGATGTGTGAAAATGCAATTGAATCTGATGAGCTGTCTGAAGATAAATTAAGTTGAGTAAAACCTCTTATTTTAGCCAAAATTGAAATGAAAACATTGTTTTTAATGAGACCGGAAATCCATAAGAATGACATTAATTGTTCATTTACCTATAGATGTTTTTCTGTCAGAGCCTCTCTTTTTAGTAGTTCTTTTATATACCAGATTCCTTTATATAAGACTTTAAAAATAGGTATATATGCCTTACATCTAATTTAACAGAAACTTCACTTGCATTTGTTTGTATTTTCTTGCGCATTACTGTAACCTGGAATAGAAGAAACCTTTAACTGGGCACTGTGCCAGTCAGCCTAATGGTGAGAGAAGACCAATTTGACGTTAATTTGGTCTTGCCTTAACCAGCATATGTTCCAAAATTTTTCTGGGATTTAACAAGATTATATAGCTATTATGGGGACATAAAAAAATTCTGTGTAGATATTTAAGCATTTGTTTTGCCGAGAGCAAAATATTGCTAATATTTTATGTAGTCTTATTACTGTATTGATGCAGTGATATTTTTCTTCTACCTATTTTTAGAGGGTTTTTTTGTTGTTTTGTTTTTTAGTTTTTTGTGAACAAGTAGTTATACAAGAAGATTCTTGTTTAGATGGGTGGATTTTTTTCCTACTATTCTTACTTATTTTATAATATTCTAAGTAGAATACTTATGTCCTTTAAATAGGGAAAGATTGATATCTTGTGTTATTTTTGCTGTGTTTTATGTAATAGTTGTCCGAAATCAATCCAAGACTTTCTGTGACAGAGTACTTATTCTCTCTTTTTAAAAAATATTCACTTTCTTGTTCAATAATTTTCATAGCTTCTCCTATCAGCAGCTACAACTAAGGAACTATAAATTTGGTAAAATGATAGAGACAAATTCAATCTATAGGAAATTAAAAATTATAGCAGAAGTACCAAGGGAAAATTTTAGATATTATTCGAGGAAATAATGGGAGTGAAGTAAAGGTGGTTTTTATTTGGAGGATCAAGGAATTCTTCTTTGAGGAGTGATGTGTATAGCATTATTTGAAACATGAATTGATATTAATTAGGCAAAGATTTGGGGACAGAGTTTTTTAAACAGACAGATGAGTATGTGCAAAAGCTCTGAGGTGGGAAAAAATCTCAGTGTATTATAAGAATCGAAAGAAAGCTGGGTAGAAGAAAGGCTCTCACACGTGTTGGAGCATTTCAAAGGGACTAATTCATGCAATATTTCACCAGCAGGGTGCCTACACATCTGAGCTGGCGTGGGCAGCCTTGCCGATCTGGCAAAATCATTAATAATGTCCCTAATATCAAAAATCCTTCTATTTAATGTTAAATTATATAGTCACCCTGCTTATATTTTGTTTTTACCTCCAAAATAGTTTAACCCATTAAACTATTCAAGCAGTCAAGTGACAAGATCAAATTATCATTTTAAGAATAATATTCTGCAAATTTGTGCATAGATTTGAGGAATCGAGATGGAGATGAGGAAACTAGTTAGTTAGTCAGTAGCTCAAATGCCAGGTGGCAGTGGTTTGGATTGAGGGTTAGTAGTGGAGATAAAGAAAATATACAGACTTAACATATATTTCAAGGACAGACTCAGAATGACCATAAACAACAGGCATTTCCATTGGTCCAGCCATAACATTTTCTTTATTTCAGTAAAATTCATATTCAATGCTCATAATAAAATTACATTTCAAGCGACTTCATGATAACACATAAGGTCTCTGGTTTATCAGCATCCTGTCTCCTGATTAATCTGTAGCAAACTTTTGGAAAGCATTCTCGTCAATAGCTGATCCAGGAAAATAGCATAGAGTATTGGTTTGGAGCTCAGGCTCTAGAGTCAGAGGGCCTGGGTTGGAATTTCAGCTTCTCAACCTACTGGTTATGATATGGGAGAATCACTGACCTTCTCTGGATCCTCATCTCTAAAATGAGCATAAAAATCAGTGCCCACCTCATAGACTTGTTATCAAGATTAAATGAGTTAATATTTGTAAAAAACTTAAAGAACTTCCTGGTACATAGTAATACCTGTATAAATTTTGTTAAATAATTAAAAATGAGTTACTGTGTGATTTATACTGAAGCTTGATCACAGGGTTAGTAGGATAATTCTTGATCGGAATATCTTATACGGCCTATTGATTATGTATGTTATCTACTTAAAACTGATAAATTCCTTAAAAGCAAATAATAAATGATCATCTCAATTTGAACTTGACTAGAATTCTGGCCGGAATGAATAGAGAAAAGATTAAATAAATGGTTACATTTTTAAAAGAAAAATGTTTTCAGGCTTAATTTCATCAGGCTATTTAGAGTATAGTTTTCTGGCTCAGCTTAAAATTAGATCTATATATATAGACTGTTATAGTCGAAAGTCATTATAGATGACTTTTTAAAAACATTCTTTTATGGTAGAGATATAGGAATCAGGGTTAGAAAAATTAAGTGCCTTGCTCGTTTGAAGAAAAAATGTCTAAAAAGCTTTAAAAATGTTCAAGGAAAAGTTTTATAGTTAGTAAAGTCTAATGCTCTCATTTTCTAGATGGTTCTCAGTACTTTAAAAAGCTGTGAGATGTATTCGTGAAATTAAAAGAGACTATGGAATATGTATGTGTCTTTCTAGGATGGAAGAACAGCCTTCAAACACAGCTAGTTGGAAATATAGTAGACTGTGATATGGAGAATGATTGCCTTGCTTCCTTGACCAAAAAGTTTCCCTTAATATTGATTTGAATTTTCACTATTATCTGTTGGTCTCATTTGCTCTGTTTATAATTCATTTTAGAGAACAGAACAAGATATTCGATGATTCTATTAGAAAGTATAGAACCATCAAGTATTATTTTTTAAATTACTTAATCAACATGTTAAGTTTAAATTAATGTCCTTTTATTATCCTTAAAAAGGAGTCACTTGCTTTAATAATAGTCATAGTAAATGCCTTGCAGAGAAGAGGCCTACTCATATAGAAATTCATATTTGTCTCATGAGGAAGTCAACTCCCCAACGTTATAATCTTCCCCAAACAAATAGGTTGATTTCAGTTTCTTCTTTGTCATAAATGATCCTTTAATTTTCCTGTCTCATACACTTGGGCAAAATCTATAGTTTTGAAGCTAGTTTAAAGCAAAAGTGTTACTCAAAGCTGGCACTGTGCCCTGACTTTCAGTTTAGGCTCAAGTGGCTCCTGACCCAAACCAGAACAATTCAACTAATCGTTTGCTGTCTTTATTTAAAGTCCGAGCAGAGATCAAAAAGCTTCTCAGGCAGGGCTGGCTTTGTGGATGTGCACCTGTGCAGTCACCCTTAGAAGGGACCTGTGTTTGTTTTAATGCTCTGCTGTCACTGTCTTGAGATTCTTAGTAATTTTTGAATGATGAACTCCATGTTGTCATGTTGTATTGGGTCTTGCTCTAAGACTTGTATTCTTTACTATGGTGGCATCTAGAACAGATGAAAGTACCAAATAAGTGTCATTTTTTAACATGAAAAGAAAAATAGCAGAGTTTTGGAGTTTCAGTCAGTTGGTGTACCAACTAATTACATTTGAGATGGTCAGGGAAGGTACGAGTAAGTTTGATTTTTAAAAATCAATTAAGCAAGTACTTCTGACAGCCGGAAAGAAGTATTTTCTGAGTAAAACAAAGACCATTTTCTCAGCTGCATCAGCATCCCTCTTCTGTTTGTTTACTTCTCTTTAATGATACACCACCCATCCTAGGTATTCTTAGCATGAGCTGCCAATAAGATAATGCTGCCTATTGATCCTGTTTTACTGTTTGCAGGGTTCCACTCTGTGCCCCCTATAACCTTCTAAATCCCATCCATAACTTCAATGAAGAAATAATGAAGGGAGACACCACATTATTTACATAAACTTCCCCCAGAGCACCACCTTCTCAGTCCATGTAGAAAAGGACTTGTACAAGTCAGATAGCCAAGAGCTGAAACACTGTGAAAATGAATTCATTCCCCCAATTGAAACTTTTGGTAGGGGCAATTTTTAAAATGCAATTTTCATATCTCCCCATAATTCAGTTTGGGTCTTTGGCATAATGACCTATTGAAATGATTAAGTCAATTTTAGAAAAACAATCTTCCTTTTGTCTGGATTGTAGGGATAATTAAAGTAAAACCCTATGTTTCTCTTGTGTGTTGTATGAATCTTTACCTCCTAGCTCATTGCCTCATCCGATTTGCTCTTCAATGTAGGATAAAGTAGATGGGACACAAAAAGGGAAATATGTTCTAAGAGAATTTAAAAATATCAAAGGCTGAAAAAGAAGAATACTATTTCAGAGCAGACCTGATCGCTGATTTTGAAAATGTTAAAGATGAAAAGTTCATTCTATAGTAAAAATCCGCCATAGTCACAGATATGACTCACTTCTGATGTATGTCTTGCATTTCGATGCATTTAAGGTTATTTTTAAAGCACTAAAACTATTTACAACATAATAATTTGATAATAAGCTAGGAAGACCTGACACATCTTCTGTATGGAGTGTTACGCTTTTTCAGTAATGTTAGTTAATGTTAGTTAGTTAATGTTAGTTAAAAGCAGAAAGTGACTCCTAAAGGAGGACTCACAGATAATTCGATTAAATCTGCTAAAATAAAATAAATTTACTTTTGTCACTTACTACAGCTCCTTTCCAGCAAATATGTACCACTTATAAAGGCTGAAGTATGTTCAAATATTTCACATCCACTGCTCCTTACACATTTTAATTCAATTCTACCATTTTATGCCAATTTCAAATATTTGGCTAAAAGTGAATAAACCTGAAATTAACTGTAGAAATATTTCTAAAATCTTAAGCAGATATCTAGGAATAATATTCCAGTGGGTGAAGTAAATGCTGCTTCACTCAGCATACGTTTATAGAGGCTGCTTTATATACAAAGATACAATTTCTATCTTTCTGGAGTTGAGACCATTAGAGAATTATAGCACTGGGTCCTAAATACTATGATGGAATCAGAGAGATGATATAAGCATGCCCTAGTTTTACCTGGAGATGGTGGAAAGAAACCAGGAGGAGAGCTATGAAAGTTCCTGGAGGTTGTGACCTCCGAGCTGCATTTTAATGACTGAGTAGGAGTTCAGTCAAGGTTAGAGGTGGAGAATGGCAAGGAGAAGAAAACTGAGTAGTCTCAAACCTCATATCATATGTATTTCGAATATTATCTTTTTGTAGATATTTTTCCATTAGAGATCAAGGAGAAGGAATAATCTAATGATATGCTCTAGGAGTTGAAACTTGGCATCCTTTGCAGTGTAAGTAAGCATAACTTCTTTTCCTAATCAATTGTAGCCTTGGCAATGTTCTTGATAATCTGAATTTTAAATAGTGTAAATGCTTAAAAGAAATTGGATTATATGTTAGGTGAGATGTTAAAGCTGCTAACTGACAAACCTGAACTTGCCTGGTAGATAAGACATGCTTCATGAGTGTACTAGTGAAGAAGTGACCTGGACATGATATTAAGAATTGGTTGTAGGTATTTGCTGTTTTTGCAGAAAATGAAATCTTTCTCTTGAGAGGAATATTTTATATCTGTATCAGGCTTTACCAGAATCTTACTGAGAATTCCATATATTTCAGCACATTTTAGATACTGTAGCTTGCTACTAATATAATGTACAACATTGATGGGGAAAATTTTAGAGGTTCTTCTGTGTCAATTTGACGTAGAGGGCTCGTCTGACTGTTGTCCAAGGGAGGATAAACCAGTTTGGATGTTTTTCATAAAGGCTGCAAATGCAAAGTAGGATCCTAGGGGACAGGACTAGTTAGTAGGGGTGTGCTGAGTGGAGCAGTATGATAAAGCAGAGCCCGGAAGCCAAGCTGCAAGAATGCAGAAGACTGTTTATCTGTTCATTTTTTCTGTGTGAACTCTACATTTGCTAGGGCTGCCATAACAAAGTACCATAGACTGGGTGGCTTAAACAACAGACATTTATTTTCTCATAGTTCTGGAGGCTAGAACTGGGGTTGGCAGGGTTGTTTTTTGTTTTTTGTTTTTTGTTGTTGTTGTTGTTTTTTCTGAGGGTCTCTTTTCTTGGCTTGTAAATGGCCATCATCTTTTTCTGTCTTCACATGGTCTTTCTTCTGTGTGTGTTTGTATCCTGATATCTTCTTAGGACACCAGTCATATGGAATAAGGGTCTACTCTAATGACCTCATTTAATCTGCCATTTCTTTAAAGGCCCTATCTCCAAATCCATTCACATTCTGAGGTGCTGTGGCTCAAGGCTTCAGCATATGAAATTGAGAGTGACAGAGTTCAGCCCATAACAGAATCCTCAGTGCTTAGAGCAAGTATCTGACATATAGTAGCACTCATTAAACTTTTTTTTTTTTAATAAATGTTTGAAAGAATAAACAAATAGGCAGAGAAAAGCTGATGTCAGAAGTTAACTTAGATTACGGAGCCTACGGAGGAAATATATGCTATATTGGTAGTCAGTTCCGTAGTCTGCACAGATAAGAAAATAGAATGACGAGGAGGGGATGGAATAGACCAGGCAGTTCAGGAAAAAGACATAAGTCAGTAAGATCAAATCATAACAGTGATGGCCCAGTCTTGATACGAGTTAGATTTCAATAATTTTGGTCCCTACAACTATAATTTGGAGAAAAACAAAATACTATAGAGAAAAGCATCTGTTTACCTAGAGGATCTGTCTTTCTACATACTGTGCCTGGAACCCAGTTATGGTGGCAGTATTGTGCCTTTGCACATTGGTTTCCTTGTGGGTACACTCGAAGACGACATTACCTCCACTTCCCTGGCATGTAGGTGGACTATATGACTGAGTCCCAGCCAAGAGGATACAAATGGAGGTGATACTACTTCTAGGCCTGGTCATGCCATTGCATTCTCCCTCTCCCTCCACCATCCCTCCTCCACTTCTCCCCCTTCCTCACTCTCCGACTCTCTTACTCTTTCAACCAACCATACAGGAGAAACAGAGACGAATAGCATATACCTCTTCCTTTCTAGAAGCTCACCCTCTAGTCATAATATGTAGTACACTGATGGTGCTCTATCTTTAAAAGTATAATTATTTTGTAGTCTACTTAGCAAATTTCAAATCAAAGTACTTTTTTGTTGTTGTTTTTAAAGTAAATGCTAAAAATAGAATAATATTGATGATGAGGATTGTTGAGCAGTTGGGTGTAGCAGTGATCAGTTAAGATAATGAGCCAGCGTACTAGTCAAGCCTTTATTCATTTACTGCAACAATGCAAATAAGAGCTGCCCGCTCCCCAGTATCCCATTTTTCCCCATTGAATGGCACTGGATGAGAGTCAGGTGGGAGCAGTGCAGAATGAGGGGATTGCCGCACTGCTGAGGAGCCCAGATAGAACTCCTACCTCTTTATGCATCAGTGGTTCCAGGGCAGGGAGAGGGAGAAGGGCTAGGAGTGGAAAAGTACTGAGTCAAAGTGAAGAAAAGCACCTCAGTTAAGACCTTTCAGTAAGGAAGCCTCTGAATGGAGGTGTCTGGTCTAGGAATGCAGATTTGCATATAAACATGACTGGCCTGGGAGGCGATGGGAGAGGAACTGAGTCCTTGACTGCAGTTCTCTCCAGAAAACTATACTAATTCCGATGCAGTGAGAACAGCTTGCCCCAACATGAGGCCTGCCGGGCAAAGCTTTGCAACTGCCTGTGGTTGGACATGTAAGAAAGAGTGCACACAGGATTTGGGCTTAGAACTGGGCTTCTCAGGAACTTGCTCTGTGCAAGACATTGTGGCATTCAATTGCCATGGAAGAACATTTACCCAATATAACAGGTAGGTAAACTGACGTTCAGAAAGGTTAAGTTCCTTGCCCAGTGTTATGCCATCAAATCTGTCAGCTCATGTGCCAGGTTATAATTTATCTATTAACATATTCATAACATTATATTTTATTACAGTCTTTAAAGGTTATTGTAGTAAATATTAATGCCAAGATCAATGGGTCAGTTATTTGCTGAGGTGTGGTCATGAATAGAACTTTTCCTATGCATGGACAGACACTTCATTAAACCACAGGTTCAGATGGTTTTAATGGGGAGGTGATAAAGTAATCATGCTTTTAGTGGAGTTTAAAAACAAAGGAAAGAGAAAGTCAAAAGAATTTCTGTTCCTGGAAGCATAGAATTGTAGCTCTTTTAGGATTGTGGAGATCATCCCGATTTTAATGCTATACATGAAGAGAATTTAAGTTTGTTTCATAGGGCAATATATCTAACTAATAGTATAGATGGGACAAGAAATCAAACTCCTGACTTTTCATACAGTTCACATTTTATAATACAACAACAGCCGCAACAGCAGAGGCTATTGTTGTTATTTCAGTTTCACAGATGAGAAAACTAAACTAACACTTTGAGACTAGAAACTTGGTCGGAATTGGAACCCAGGCAGACTAACTCCAGCTCTCACGGTTTTAACCACTACACAATGACACCTTAATAGTGCTTCTATAGTATTAGAATATAGAAGCCATGTTTTCTTGAGCATAAATCAGGACACCAAGTCTGAAAAATAACAATTTAATACTTAAACAAATAAGGACAAGTTTCACTTTTTCGCGTGATTATTCTATACATTTCTCCCTTTTACAGTGTGTAAAAAAGTTGTGCTATTATTCTGAGGGAAAATAATATAAATTGCCTGTATTTCTTTTTTTATCAAGAAATAGTACATTAATTAATCTTTGAACTTATACTGTCAGTCTGATGAATGTTTACTACCATCATTTGCAGAGGTATTTACCATTTTATTTTTTAAAGCTAAATAAAGATGGCTGTGATTTCAGTCTATAAACAAGAATAACATCTTAATGCCTTAAGCTCTGGATGGTTGTGTTTAATGTAATAAATTAGAAGAAAATTAAAAACAAAGCTCTGAAAGCAATGATATAACATATCTGGGGTTCAGATTTGGGGCTATAATTCATTTTATATTAAATTGTGACTATTTTTTCTGACACCATGTACATTACCTTTATGTAAAAAACAGTTTTGTGGAAACATAATTAAGTACTTTATATTTAAATACTCTTGCAATACTTTTGCAATTTAGCTAAAAGAACAGCAAATTATATATAAACCTGTTTTAATTTCCCTGTCTCTTTTTTCTGGATCAACATGGATGATTCTTTGTTGTAGGCTCTTAAGAGACAACTGCGTATGGGGGTGGGAGCCTAGAAACTTCACTCCTTACCTCCCAGTCAGGAATCAATGAAATCTCTTGCCTTTCTTGTTATCAATTTTACTGTATCTATCGTCTCAGCTTGTTTGCATGTTAAGTATAACAGCTATTGAGGTGGCTCACTCAGGATTTCATTTGCATCATACGTTCTCCTACCCTATAGGGCTATGCCAGAGCCGAGCACCTATGGGGCAGGTGACCCTTGTCAACAGCACACTCCTGCCTCCATTTGGGTTCTTCTTTTTCTGCTACTTTTACCTCTCCAGGCATGCTGCTGTTCCTAAGTTCACCTGCTCTGGGTCCCTTTCTCTGAGAACCTGGTTTAATGCCACCTTAAAATGCTTGAGCTGATCATTTGACACTGTGATTCTTAACATGAAGACCTCGAAAGTTTCTGAACAAATGGTGTGTGTTGAATGCATTATAAAATGAAGACCTTGCTATGGCCCACTCACTCACTAACTTCATGGCTTTTTTCAAGTACTAGGTCCTTGGTGGGCACTTGCCTGATCACCTCTTTAGTTGCATCTCTCTACCCCTGGCATTCCTGGCCCCCTCATCTACTACTTCTCCCCATAGCACTAGCACCTTCCAGTGTGCTGTGTAATGTACCTAGCTGTTTATTTTCTGCCTGCTCCCTACTAGATCAAAAGTTCTATGAAGGCATTTTGTTTTGTTTTGTATTTTTGTCCATTGTTGGGAGGGAACTCTAGAGCCCAGAACAGGGACTGATATCTAGTAACTGTTAAATAAATTAGATTCCAAAAAGGGCTATGACCTTAAACAACATAAAGGTAAAGAAATTCTGATTTAAGGTGTTAAGTCAGAAAGTAAAGCATAGAACTTTCTGATTTTAAATGTTGCTTCAATGTGTAAAACAGTGCAGGCCATAAAAAATTTGCCTTTGGCTCAACTATCGGCCATGAGATTCCTGTTTGCATTGTACAGACAGATTAAGATATTACTCTTACCAGACATACTGGTACTTTAATAATGCTGAAGTTGGAAACGTTTTTAAGATCCAAAGAAAATACCAAATCTTTAGTGGCTGAGTACCATATTATCATGCACTGTGACTACAGAGGACTTATCTTTGCCCTTCCTCCTAGCCCCAACTACCTTGTGGTAAAATCATCTGCCTTTCAAATCATATCGTTTATACTCTGAAGGCCTATCTATAGCGTTCTTTCTCATTCTTCTTGTGTCAAGCAAACCAACCTTCTCTTGACCATTTTGTATATGCTATTTTTTTAAATTTATGTATTTATTTTAATTAGTTTCAAGTATACAGTACATTGGTTAGACATCTATATAGTTCATAAAACAATCCCCCTATTGCTCCCTCCTTCCCCTGGCCCTCCAGCTAACCAACATATTAATGCTAACTGCATTCCCTATGCTGTGCTCCTCATCCCCGTAACCATCTATCAACTACTAATCTGTACTTCTTTAACCCTTCACTCCATTCTCCCAGCCCCCCAAACCTCCTTCCCTCAGTCCATCAGCAAATTGTCTACTATATTTGTGAGTCTGTTTTTGATTAGTTTGTTCTTTTTGTTCCTTAGATTCTGCATATAAGTGTATTTGCTATTTTTCTGTTTTATACACAAGTAGTTTGCCTGTTTGTATCATGCAGGTGTAAAATACCCAAATCGCAGATAGTCATGTGCATCTTAAGTAGATGGCTTTATCCAAGTTTGTAGATTTAAAAGTTGTAGATAATCCACATATTTAGGATGATAGCTATTAGTTATGCTAATTATCTTTCACACTTGGTAAATAAAATAAGTGAAATGGTGAATTAAAAAGATATTTGTGAGAAGTTCAGAGTATGAGAACTTTGCTCAAGTGGTGGTTACAGGTTATTCTGATTTAGCCTTAGATTTCTTCTGTTGGCCTCAGATAAAAGAGCTAGAATTCCTAGTGATTTTGAAAAACCCCACTGCTTCTTCTTGTTTTGTCAAGACCAATATGGAATTTGAAGATGACTTATCCAGCTGCAAACTGGGATATCAAAGTCATCAAGGTCTATACTATGAATATATATATGAGATATATACTGTGTGGTGTTTAATGAACTATATCCTACTTCTCTTCTATGCAAAATGTCATGAGAAACAAAATAACCAGGAGTAGATCCAAGGGAAAGGAAAAAAATTACATCTTAAACAAATAATATTTGTCTTAAACAAACAAACAAATAAAAATCTACATACACAACATATATATATATCACATCACATGTATATCACAAGAGTTGATTTATAATATACATTACAAATATAATATATATATTATATCACATATAATATAATAACTTTCAAAGGTATCTACTAGTACTATTTAGATAACTGATTAAACTATAAAAGGAAAGGTCTTTGATACCATCTATGATATAAATAAAATGATACAAGACAGTCATCTATACTGAACTAATATGGAGCCAGAAAGACAGAACTCCGTATCTGCTTATCACCAACATTTATGATCAACCCTCTTCAGACTCTGCCAGAGCCTAGTGAAGACGTTTTCAAGCATTTCTCCAATCAAATGAACAGTGGTATCCATTCACCAGTGTATCACCATTTATGTCATTACAATTATCTTAAATCACAGAAGGGGAATTCATCAGGGTTTCTTTAGGGTAAGGGTTAATGTTAATTAAGTTTCGGGGCATAAGTCAGACTTACTGACTACAAACTAATTTTTGTGCTGCTCGGAGAATTAGTGAGTATTCAAGAAAGTTCACAACAGCATTAGTATTATGTGAATAGTCTGTTTAACTTGGATATAATAGGTAAAAAAGCGGTGACAAAACTGACTCTAGTCTTGATTTTAAAAAGGATCAAAAGAGAATGTGCTGTGGGTTAGAGGTAGATTGGGTGGGGCGGAGGTTGATCTTTAGAGAATTTTATTATCTTCCCGAATAAAAAGGCTACTTTTGTTCAGGGTCTGTCACACTCAAAGGGCTATGATGCTCTGATTTTTATGAATTAGACAACTGTGATGTTATTGACAAGTATAAGCATGAGTTTTCTTAAAGAGAAAACAGAGTTCCAGTTGAGCTTCTTTGAACACCTCAAGGAAACGATATTTCTTAACACTTCACTGAATTATTTCTATGAAAGTCAACATATAAAATGAGGTGTGGTGACATTATATATCTTTGCATTTATATGTAGAGGAGATGAATTTTTTCTATGGAATTATTTCTTAGAGTTTAAAAATTAGACAGAAGTTTCATTATGCTGGAATATCAGCCTAGATGAGATTTAACGCTCCAATTCTTAAAGAATTCGGAACAAGTTAGTATGACATTCTTTTCCTTTCCAATAAAGTCCACCCCCCGACCCCGAATTGGAAGAAAACTCATTACCTCAGTCAAATCCTGCATCATGCAATGCTTTATATTTCCCCCCACATTAACTCATCTAATGTTTATCCAGATCAACTGAAACAGATAATGTGTGTTTTTGTGCCTGTTTAACTCACTAAAGAACTGTGCAAAGTGTGAACCTGAAGATTATCATTATGGCAGGCACCTGGAAATTTGTTCAAAGAAAGAATGAAAAGTTCACTATTACAAATGAAACATGAAATACTAAACAGGATTTTTCAGTTTTATAACCAAAAATGTCAGATTCAATATCAGGCCCCGAATTCCTGGTGCTTTGTTATTTCTGTTACTTCTGTTTACTTATTTCAAAGGAGGTTTTTTTTTTTCTTTCAATTTAGCATGAAGAGCTTGTTAAGATTGTATTCTATGTTAATATTGCTAGAACTAGGCTCTACTTTATCAGATGGTGACCTTTTCCTTGTCTTATTCCCTATCTGCTATGTCAAAGCATAGGCGTAGATGCGGTTCTGGTATCTACTTTCACATTATTCTTTAAAAGAACCTCATGACCACTAGCACCATTGCTGTATTGGAATTTTTATGTATAACCCTTCTTATGTTGAACTTCAGAAGCCTTGGGAACCAGAGCTTGAGGCTTGAGAAATTTCTCATTTTATTTTTTTTCCTCAAGGTCCTAGGTGAGGCCAGTGACATTCTCTGCAATTCTCACTAGGAGGATGGCCTCTTTTCTCAGGCTGGAAGCTCAGGCATGATCTAACTTGACATTTTTTAAAGGCATAATTTGGTTCTGCATAACGTTGGTGCACTTAGTGATTTTCATCAAGTTTCTGCAAATGGTTCTTGGCAGAAACCTTTTGCTTTTATTGCTATGTCAAGGGTCCCCTAGAATTTAACAGTGATTGATTTTCAAAACCATCCCTATCTCTCTTGGAGGCCCCAAATCACAAACCTGATAATATTTTTGAACAGAGTAGACATTGCTGCTGGGATGAGCACTGTGAGAACTCTCTGCTTTATGTTGACCAGGTAAAGTACATATGTTCTTCCAGTCTGGGTAAGGGATGGTATGTCTTATGTATAAGTAGGGCGCTTTATATCCCACTGTAAGAGGACACTTACATACCTATGATTTTATTGATTGTGAATGTTTTACTCCTTCCTGCCTTCTCAAACCCTCTCTCATCACTGGCTTGTGTCCAGGCAATAGAATATATTGAATATTTTATAATGAATATTAATTAGTCTAAAGAAAGCATCATTAGAAGGGTGCATCTTCCACTAAAATATAAAAGTGAAATCATGCAGTGTGTTCCAAAGGAATTTTCTATGATTTCCAGGTTACCACTTTACTGGATTCTTTTTACTTCTGCTTATCTCCATTGACATATATCCAGCCAGAAAAAAAAAGGCTATCATAACTAATAAGTTATAAATGTAGGCTGCTATGAATAAGGATGGCACATTATAATAATAGAGTAGAATAAATAATGTGCTATTCTGCTATCTTTAGAAATGATGGATTCCAAGTAAAGTGTATTTTATCTTTGTCAGTAGACTTGGAAACGCTCCATCTTTTTCAAAGTGATGAGTTATTTAAATAGGGTTTTTGATTATGTTAGATATTTTCAGAAATGTTGATTTTTGTCTTTCAAACTCTTATACCTGGTTTTATTCATAATAATCACAGTCATGGTAATTCTTTTAACACAGCAATTTTTTTTTTTCTACCCAGGAGACATCTGTATTTTAGCCACACTAAAACATAACAATATACTTTTTTTTTTTGGTCTGAGCTGTCTAATTCTTCCATGTGTAAGATTAATTTAATTTCTGTCACCTCCCCCATGATTTAATTGAGTGTGTAGGTGCGTATGTATCTGTACATGTTTTCAAAAAGAGATTTCAAGGAGGTTTAGAACAGAAATCCATTCATGAGCTCACATTGCTCCAATTAGCTGTACACTCATCTTCAATGAAAAACACTGATTAGGGCTGAGCAGATACAAAGAATTAGGAGCTGATCTGGACTTGATAAGCCCTTGAGCAACAGACTGCTCTATTATCACTAATGGATTTTATAAATTTTTCAATTGCTTTTTTCAGAATTTTTATTAGGGAAAAATATATGGATGTTAAAATTGCCTTTGTGTCATCAGCTAATGCCAAATATCCAATTGTTGGCATTTACATTGCCTAATTTCCAGTGATGTTACTTGTTTCAGAAAGGGTTGGACTTGCTCTATGATGACTGACCTAAATATAATAGATGAAAACTGCAAGGTAAGATAATTAACTTGCTGATCTATTTAATTTGACTCCCCTGATGTCAGAGTGATGGTGGCATGCAGATAGAGTCCCTAGAGGTGTGATTGTTGCAGAGTGGTAGTTTTTTTCTGATTATATGCTGTAAGGTATGGCGTATTTTCTTAGACTTTGTAGGAATTTCTATAGTCACTTTTGCTGTTTTAAATTTTATTAATTTAATGTTTTACTTGATAATGTATAACAGAAAAGCCTGATGCTATGAATAGTATATTGATCCCACCCCTAGCTATGCTACATGAAAATGAGCAATTCTCACACTTTCTGAGCTGTGATTTCCTATTTGTCAATTATGGTCGGCTAGACTAGATCTCGAATTATAGTCAGTTCTAGTACCAACATTTATGATTCCATGAAAGCAAACTGAAAAGTCTTAGTGTTGTAGTTATTCTGAAAAGGCAGCATAATTTTATAGAAGTGTTTTTAAAATACCATGGTACCGCCTGTAACTGAGTTAAAGAAATTTATTAGACGTATGAATCAGTAAAATTATAATTGTTTTAGTAAGTGAATTATTTAAAGATATATTCCTAGTATTTTTTGTTTATTAATGTAGACAAACATTTTGACTTTCTAAAAGGCTGTTTTTAGAAAATACGGAGGTTATGGAATGCCATCTGCAGCAGCAAACCTACATAGATTTCAAATCTATTAGGGAACCACATGTTAATGAGCTCGTGTTCAAATCTAAATTTCTAGGTTTTGATGAAATGCTGTCTTCATATACTATTGCCAAATATTTACTTTCATAACAGAGCAGTTATAAATTTATGCCCATGTAGCCTCATCTGCTCCTTCTGCATAAGATGATAAAGAGAGTACATTATTGTGCACTCTTTGATTCACTATACTCTGAATATATAGCGTGAAAAAGACCCCTATACCAGTTCTCCATATGCCATTCCTGGATATGTAAGGGGGTGTTTGTCATCTGTATTATCAAGGCCTAGAATTTAACAGCACATTGCATAGTTCAGTTAGTTTCTAGATAAGGTATTCCTATCCTTACATGTTTGGCACATGAGGAGATGAGTAGCAGAGAAATATATTTTCAGATCTAGCAGAGAATGCCTTTCTCATTGGACTGAGTTATAGAGCAATGTTGGTCCTATGAAAAATATCCATTTTAATGAATTTACTTCTTGATTACTAGAATCTCCAAGAAGCCAATAAGGAGCACAATAGGAAAGCATTGTTTTATAATATATTTTTACTTAAACTCCAAAATTATAGACCCATCTATAATTTTATAATTAAATATTTTAAAATATGTATTTAATTTTATATTGGCATATGTATAATAGAAAATTATAGGGCTGTCTATAATTTTATATAATTAAACAAATATTTAAAATTATTTATTTAATTACATTATATTAATATATGATGTAATATGATCATATTAATATCATACTCTTATATTAGAATGACTAATACTGTCACTGTATTTTATAATATTATTGTAGCAAGACCTCTGAATTCTCTGAATTCATACAGTTGGGAGTCTTATGTAAAATTATGAATATGAACAGCCAGGATTAAGACAGAAGAAACTGGAAATCTTCGGTCAGGAAAACCATCGTAGAAAAGTTCAAGTATACTTTTCAGTGCTTCAAAACAGAAAACTACAGGCCCTAGGGTACGGGTGGATACTGTTTATGAAGAGGGACTTTTATAATCTCAATATGCAAGATCTCTTGTAGAAACATTAAATTTATATTTTTTAATTTCACAAGAAAGAGAGCTTGTTTAGTGGTGGTTTCTGGATTTCTGGGATGAGGAGTCAGTCACACGTGAGTACATAGGAAGTCTTTGAGATTCACCTTTACATGCATTTGTGTCTTGTATGAGATGAGATAATGACATACACAAAAACCCAAATGTGTTTTCTAGGTTGCTCTTTAGTTGTTAAATAAATGTGTCCTTTAAAAGTTGATTGAATCAGAGCTGTGCTTTCTAGCTCATTGAATCTCCTGAAATTGGAGATGGTTATTTAACCCTATGACAGATGGAGACAGCCTGTCGCAGCCTTCAAAGATGAAATGTGAATGAGCACAAGAGAGTAAATATGAGACTAATTGAAGTAGACCGATTGAGAGACTGAGGAAGGATGCATTCCTGGCACTCCCCAGACCCCAGCTTTGAAGCTAGCCATCAGTCTGTGTAAATGACCCCACTAACCTATACTGGAAGGGGTTAGAAGGTTACCTAAACACACAGTCCTTTATAAGTCTATTAGAAACACCTTTCCAGGGCATTAGTATCTCTAAATACGTCTGCCTTATCAATTATGAAGTAAGAATTAAAGAATACTGGTTTTAAGATGATTACTGTGATTTTTTGTTGTTCAGATATAAACTTTGAGTGTAGTAGAATCACATATTAACTCTTTGACTTGGCAACAAAGGTGATATTTCAAGCCCTGCTACCTTCTCACCTGATGGATTACTATACCATGTTGTTCCTTTTGCAACAATATCCATCTCCTGGGAAAATAAGAAAAAGGCTAAATAATAAAATAAAGTTGAAAACAATGTGGGTTCAAAGTCTAGCTTTATAAATGACAGAGTTTAATAAATAATATTAAACCATAAAGAAAAAAAAAACAATTATGTTCACCAGGGTCACAAATTCAAAATGCATAAAAGGGTCAGGAAAATTCCACAGGGAGTAAGTTCATTTGTACACACTGTGCATATGAATGGTGAGGATTGTGGAAAATTAAACACACATGTTACTTCATAAGTATGTGGGCCCAGGAGAGCTAGACTTTGTTTTGTCAAGAAAGGTAAAAATCTAAATTTGTATGTAAAATATATCATTTTTTAAGTGTTGGTTCAAAAATTTTAAAAACTTTCCATGGGCCAAACCCCATACATGTGTGGTTTCAAGGGCCATTTGGCCCACAGGCCACCAGCTTGTACTCTCTGATGAAATGTATAAATATGCACAAACTTAAAGCTTTGTGTATAGTAGGCACTGCAAAAATACTCGTTTAATCAAGTAAAACATAACTAAGCATCAGAGTTACAGAATTTTATTTTCAAATGTATAATGTTCATTTTTCTCATTATTCAGTTGTCAAAGTCAAGTTAAAGCTGTATCAGATATATTTAGCTATGTACATTAGTAACTCAGCCATTTCAGAAATCAGTATTAATCCTAAAGAAAATAAACTCTAAACTAATTTGAAATACTTTTTCACCATCCAGTTAACCCACATTTATTGAGTATCCAGATTAAAAGACATTGAAAAGGTGATTAAAATACAGTTCCTAACCAAAATAGTTTGCAACCCAGGAAATCAGAAGGACTAGCTTTTCTATAGCTCAGATAAAAGCAAATGTACAAATGTCATGAGAGAGAGAAAATATGATCTCCTTTGTGCCTTCATAGTACAAAGGAAAGGAAGATTGATTTTTTGCAGAGATCAAAGATCAAGGAAAGCATCCTGAAGGAAGTGGCATTTCAGATGTGTCTGAGAGAGTGAGACATTGCAGAATCAGGGAGGAGGGAGGCTATCCAAATTCTTAGGCTGAGCTATAGTAAATGGTCTGGCATGGCTGGAGCTCAGAGGTACCAGAGTGGGGGTGAGTGGGAGGCTAACTTGGGACAGGATTACAGAGCCTTGAGTAACATACTGGCATGGTTTGAGATTTTATTCTGCAGAAAGAAGAGATCAATCTAAGGATTTTTAATAGGTACAGTCTCTATTTTAGAAGCTAATGCTAGTGAATTGTAAAACATGGATTAGAGATAAAGGAAAAGAGGCTGAATGTAGAAAGATCAATTAGGAGACTATTTCAATAGTGTAGACAACAGATAATGATCACTCGAGCTGGTGTAGGGGCAGCAGGACTTGAGAGACTATGGGTTTGGGTGTCATACTATGTTACGGTCCAGGGATTGTTTCTTTCTTGCCAACGCTGTGAATGAAATAATTTGACCTACATCTTAGTTTTGTTCTTCTCACTCTGTCATCTCACTGTTCTTTTTGAATTTCAGCATAACCAACAGAATAAGAAAGAAATGATAAGACAATGAGTATTTAGATTTTGGTACATAGTCAAAAATAACTTCTATTTTCAGGTTCTTGATGTATTTTCTTTTTCAAATGGGATTTATTGAGCAGGGGAGACAAAAGATAGAAAATGTTTTATTATATACTCTAAAGGTGGAGGACTGATAACAATTCAAATGTATACACAGGTAAAAGTTTAAAAAAATGATAACATAGATTACAAAATAAAGACAAGAAGGATTAAAATTCCCAACACTAACTTGCATCGTTGGAAAAATCAAACATTAAAATGATATTACAATTAGGTAATATCATCTAATCATCACACTTTCTTTGAGATTATGTCCCCTGGTAGGTGCTTCTTAGAAAAAGGTGGAAATAAATAGCTTTCAAATGAACAGAGTGTACAATCCAAAGACATCTGATGAAATGAAAGACTTGTTCATAATTCTTCAAAAATCAATTCCTTATTTTTTCCTTATGAAATGAAAGTATAAAACATCTGGTAAAATTAAGATCACTAAAAATAGACATATTTAGAGCAAATGTTTTTATGGATCATATTCTCATTGGGCCATGTTAATTGCTAAAATGTCCAAGTAAGTGTCTCAACTAAATTGTTTCATAATATTATTACTATTGCTAGCATGTGTTGCTTTGTAACATGTGATGAAATAATTTTTTTTAATGCTTGAGGGCACAAAACTGTCACCTGCTGTTTCCCAATCTTGAAATAGTGTAATGACATAGGGGAATATATGCTTTCCCTAACTACTGTGTTCAACTCATATACCAACAATTAACCGAGCTCCTTTTAGTTAAAGGTGCCACATGCTATTGGGGTTATAAAGGTGAAGAAAATATTAAATAAACCATTTTCAAGGATTTTGATTTTTTTGTTTTGATGTTTTGAAAGTCAGGTTAACTTCTCTTACAGCTTTATATTTTCTGCTAATTCACTAGGAAGCAAGTGTACTGGAGAAACTAGAGGAGTGAAAATAAAAAGTTAACATAACTTAAGATTTTGAGCAATATAAAACAGTTTTTTAAAAAGATAAATCTTAAAAACAAGCAAAAACTTTAAAGAGGATTGAACTTAACACTTTCCACAGGAAATTATATCCGATAGTGTTTTAAACCTCAACATACCCATTATGGGAATCATTTTTTCCTTTTAAATAATTCTAATGTGTATATTTGGGAAAAGACACATATACTGCACACTTGGCAAGTTCATATTGCTGAAAACGTGGCAAATTGTAGTACTCATTTCACATTCCATACTTGTTTTTACTGCTTGAAAATTTGTCATTGTATCGCTATTATAGTTGAATTCAAATTAATTATAAGCATCTGACAAATTTCTAACTGATGGTTGCCAGAAGTGTTTTTGTGGGTGATTATTTCTAAATATTTGTTACTTGTTATTCCCATCAACAACATAATCGAGATGCAATCCTCACATGTGATCACCCAAGGCCCTGTCTCAGAATATAAGGGATATAGTAAATGTCATTTGTCAGTACCATACTAAAAAGTAAAAGCTAAAATCTAAATTTTGGAGATACATTAACTGGAAGTAGCTGAAGAGCCAACTAATTTGCATGTTGATTGTATCTGTTTTAGGCTGCCAGGTGGATGTAGTTATAATGAAGACAGTGAAAACAATAAAATGGCTCAAACTAGCTGCCAAGTCAACTAATTGTTTACTGATCTACTAACTCTTTATAGATTATGCAGTTTTAAAATGGATGGAAGTCAGTTTCTGTACCCTACTTTCCCTCCCCAGTGTTTTTAACTCTTTTCTTTATATTACACAGAGAGATGCTGTCAGGGATAGAGATCTGGAACTGTCATCTATTCTGCTTGGTTATTCTGACCTCTTTTTACTCATAACACTTCTGATACCAGTGTGTAAGTTTTTTCTTTGCACCAATCAATTCTCCAACTCTCTGAACACCAACTGGATGTCCTACAATTTGGATTAGTTCTGATCCTCACTATCCGGGGTTAACACAGACCTCACAGGTAAAAGGCTTAGTCCCACAAGACTGCCCCCATTTCAGATGTCAGTGGCAAGTCCAGGCCACCTGTACTTCTTGAATGACCAACTCTGAAGTCTTGGGGAATTGCATAATCCCCTCTTCAGATTCAGTAATTTACTAAACTGTCTCAGAGAACTCAGGAAAGTGCTTTATTTGCTCTACTGGTTTATAATACAGGACCCAACTCAGGAACAGCCAAATGTAAGATGGATTTGGTAAGATATGGGGTTGGGATGCAGGTTGGGGAGCAGGAGCAGAGCTTTCTTTGAGCATGTCACCCTCTTAGCACCCCAATGTGTTCACAAAACTGTACATTCCCTGAACCCCATCTTTTAGGGTTTTTTTACAGAGATTTCATTACATAGATATGATTGATTAAATCTTTGGCTATTGGTGTTTAACTCAATCCCTTCTTCCTCTCCCCTCCCCAGAGATCCTGGGGGGAGGACTAAAAGCTCAAACTCTCTATTCACATGATTAATTCCCATCTGGATGCTATCTAGGGGCACATGAAGAGTCACCTTATTTGCATAAATTCACATGGTCGAAATAGGCATATACTCAATAACAAATTATGCTCCTCTTACCTCTGTCACTCAGGAAATTCCAAGAATTTTAGACACTGTTTCAGGAATCAGGTACAAAGACCTAATATATATTTTGTATTATACCAGTTGTTGATTTTGAATTTGTTTAAAAGGGTTGCACAGACTACTCCTAAAAAAATATTAAAATTGAGCAATCTTAAAAATTAATGTTTAATGGAAAGAGCACAGGCTTTTGTTAGAGGATTGGCTTGCATCGACCCTTTGTTCTACCACACACTAGCCAAGTAGTTATTTATCTTGTTTGAGTCTCAGTATTCTCAACTATAAAATGGGGATAATAACAATTACATTCCAATATTGTTGTGAGAATTTCAAGGATATAATAATAAAGCACTTAGTATAGTTCAAGACAGAAATTTTTTTCAGCTCTTCCCTTATAAACCTTTGGTGGTATGACCTTATGTTTCTTAAGACAAATGAAAATATTTATTAGCACTTTATCTTTTATTATGGTCACTCTGAGCACTTACTGGGGACCATCCTGGATTGATGAGTATCTCAGCCACACTTCATATTTCACAGCTACCACTGTTTAGCTGAACCGCTGGAACTGCATCTCTCGGCACTCCTTTCCTTTACAGATCTAGGCTAAAATGAGCAGCAAAAAAAAAAGTTCTATAAGATTTGGGAAGCAGAAGTAAAGCAGCAGCTATTTTTACTCTTGAAGTTCAGGGTAGGGTCAGTCATCATTGCAGCTCACACACATTGTCACAGACCTGCTGATTCACCTCGTTGGCATGAGGCAGCAGGGGGCCCCGACTTCCTCCAGCTCCTGCTGCACCTCCCTGGGTGCAGCTCACCCACAGCTTCTTCGGCTCCTGCCAGACCTTTCAATTTCTCCAGCTCTTGGGCCAGGAGTGTGTTTAGGCTTGTGCTGAAGGTGCCAGATTCTCCCACAAATCACCTGTATTATCAAAGTTGAAAGCTTGGAAGAAATGAGAAAACAATGCAGATTTTAATTCATCCATATCTGTCTCAGCACATCCTTGCAGGTTCCAGGTTGTCCTTTGTCTTCCTCATTTTAATTCCATGTTTCCTTCCCACCTGTCTGTCCTGCCGATATTAGATCTAGCCTCAGACACAGGGGCCATACATAAATTGTTTAACTAGTGTCCACAGTTGCTTAAGATCTAGTCTCCCTATCTAATATGCTCCAAAATTTTTATTATTCCCATTGTTTATGACTTTTGCTCACTTTGGGGAGCAAATGGGTAACAATCAACATAAAATAAATACGAAAAGGAGAGAGAGAGAGAAAGTGAAAGTGTTTCTCTCCAAAACTGATATTCAGGACAATCAGTTATGCCTGATGACATCTTAGAATATGTATGAGAGCATGTGCTTCTCCCAATAGTGGGTGAATCAGGACAGCTGTCTGGAGCTCTCTGGCTCGAGAAAACTGAGCATCTGAGCAATTGGGAACATTCTCTCAGTTTTAAGGGATCGAAAATAGTTTTGCCAGGTCCTGTAATAAATAGAAATGAAGTTTAGATAGATTATAAATTATTTCTTTGATAGAGTGCTTGATAATCTTATAATCAAAAGGAATGACCTAGATTCTCAAAGTCAGATTTTGCCAGTGTATGCTTTGAGGTGGGAATGTTGGTGTTAGAAAGTCACTGTTTGTGGAGGCTGTTCACAATTGTATTGGAGTCGAAAAAGATGAACTTATGAATTCATATAAAACATATCATTATTGAAATAAATATCAATTTTGGTTTTTTTGGTCCATAAAAATAAGAAAAAAAAGGATCTCCAATTTTGTACTACAATTTGGTATAACAAGAGTGTTTCGTGTTGGTCCTGAAAAGTTTTAGAGCTGCTCTGTCAAGTGCTTCCATCAGAAAGTATAGATTATGTAGACAGTTGGGCAATTGCGTATTCTTAGCATCAGATCCAAAATTTATCACTGAAAGATACACACATTAACCTAAGTTACTGAAATTCACTTTGTAGACGTTAAAATAATTAAGTGATTAATTGCATAACCCTCTCTGTGTTTTAGTGATCCCATTTAAAAAATTCCTTTCATTCCCTGAGAAGTTTTGTTTGCTTTTACAGAAACTATAGCATATCAATCAACTGTTTGGGAAAATAAACTAGAAAATCCACATGACATCTTATTTTCAACTGGTTCAAGGAATCCTTAAGATTTTTATTATTTTTAAAATTTCTTTGCATGTGATATCTTATGTTCAGTGAGGTTTTAGAACCCTTAAACTCGTTATATTTAAAAAGTTCTTTGCTGATTCTCTAATATCCCTTGTGCTTGTTTTTTCTTGATTCATTTGGAAAGTCTGTTAGATAAAAACCCTGCTGGAAACAAAATATCCTTGAGGACAGAGAGCAGCTGTCACCTGCTCTCTCTACTGCTGCGGAGTAAATGTGCCTGGCAAAGATGGCAGTGCCCTGCTCATTGCACTTGAGGTAGCCCTTGTCAGGGGTAAATAGAATTGGCAGAAGCATCTTTTCCTTAATAGATTCCTGGCTCCACATTTCCACCTAATTGCAGCGCCTATTCTAAATGCTTTTGTCATATCTGATTCTAAAGTATTTGCAATGAGATTCCTTTTAGTATTTTCTTTTATTGTTCATCCTTCTCTTCTGTTACTTTACTTCTGTCTCATTTATTTCTGGGTCAAAAACTTTTTGAATGTAGAGGGAAAAAGAGTTTTCCCCTGTATCCTTCCATCTCTTTACCTTGTCTGCAGAAAGTTCTTACTTCCTTCAGTAGATTATACGTGTAGTAAAAAGCATAGTGAGATATAGGGACATGGTCAAAGTCAGGTTTTTATAAGTAATATTTCCAATTTTAACCTTTTGAACAGATATTACTCCTTAGATTTGTTTTAATTGTTAACATCTGGATTAGCTCGATTTATTCTTGTACTACAGTGAATAATTATAAATTTAAAAATTAATAAGTGCAGTTTTGGTAAAACAAGGATAATATAGATCTTAAAATGTTTTAAGTTTATGACCATGTCTCATGAGTTGTGACAAAATAATGACAAAGCAACTAATTGAAAAGTAAAAAATATTATTCAAACAAGTTATCTGACAACATATGAGCAAATTAAAAGTTTTAGTTCACATTTAAAGCTAAATAGACTTATTGAAGCTGCTTCGTATTTACAACTGCGATCAAGTTAAAATTATATTTCAGACTTCAATTTGAGAGTATGTTTCTTACTCTGTGTTGCAGACTTAGTGTGTTTTAATTTTTATATGAGATAGTGTTGCCTCATATTTAATTCACGATGGTAGAATATATATCTACTTATAATATATTAGATATAGAATTTTTCATGTAGAAAATGTATCTCTATAACTAACACAAAAGTACTTAATGTTTCTATTTTGTAACCTTAGCTAAAATATTCACTCAAACATCACCATCTCCTTGTCATGTTTCTTATCTGACCTTTTTAAAAATTTCTACCTAATTTTAGATGATCTCAGCCAAACCTGAGGCTAAAGGAGCCTTCATGGCTCCTAATAGTTAATTTGCATTTTGACCTCTATCCCTAACTCCATCTGCTTTCCCAGCATTTCCAATTGGACATCTAATAGGCATCAGATTTTCCATGTCTCAAAACAAACATTTGATTTCCAACTCCTGAACTGCAACCATTTCAGTGAATGACAATTCTATTCTTCTAGTCACTGAGGTCAAACCCTTGGAGTTGCCTTGTCTCATTTTCCCACACCCTACATGAAATTCTGTCTCACCATCTACACTAAGCCACCATATCTCTCTCCTAGAGTATTGCAATAGCCTTCTAACAGGTCTCTCTCCTTCCTCTTCTGCCCACTACACTGTATTCTCCATACTGCAGCCAGAGTGATACTCTGATGTCAGAGGATCATGATACTCCTCTGCCCAGGTATTCAGTGTGTCCCATCTCACTCAGTAAAATCCAAAGTTCTTTCCAGCCATGGCTCTTCATGATCCCCGCACTGTTGCCTTCATGACCTCATCTTATACTCCCCTCCACTTTGCTTACTTCTCCCTTACCAAGCCAGCATCCTCCCTGTTCTTTTAGCAGAACAAGCTGACTTCCATTTCAGAGTTTTGCTGGTTCTTCTCTTGGAAGGTCTTCCTCTGGATATATCCTTGCCTTGACCCTCACTCATGTTGGTCTCTGATCAAATGTCACTTTATCAGAGAAATATTCCTGGGTCATCCCATTTCTGCTTCCCATCTTGGGCATTCCCCTAGCCTCAATGGCAGCATGCTATTGTATTTCAAAGCATCTTCACCACCTTACATGGTTTCTGAGTACAGGAGCTTTGCCTGTTCATTGTCATCACCAGGACCCAGACAGAAAAATGCTGCCTATTAGGTGTTCAGTAAAAATGTGTTGAATGAATGAATAAATGAACCTTATTTTATCAAAATGAATTATTTTGTCAGCAAATACATATCGGCTATGCCTGGTACTATTTCAATTGTTGGGGACTCAATGGGAATAAAACGTGGGCTCTGCCTTCAAGTGGTGGAGATGGACACACACAAAAAAGTTTCTTATAATGTGATGTGACCATTGCTATAATTGAGCCTTATAAGAAGTTCTGTGAACACTGAAATATTTATGAATGACATGATGGGATATCTAGGATTAGTTTCAAAATAATATGGAGGGGAGGGTGTGATTTATATAGAACAATGTATTCACAATTGTTAAAGCTGAACAGAAGATACATAGGAATTCATTACACTATTCTACTTTTAAAAGTACTTGACAGTTTCCATAACAAAGATTTTGTTTTTAAATCCTAAGATAATATAGTAGATGAAATGGTTAACTTTTCCTATGGGGACAGGGAGTCTTTAAAGAGAAAATGGTATTTAGGCTAGCCTAGGAGATGAGGCGGGAACTCAAAGTGGTGGGTTTGAAGGGAGCTGCACACCCCCTCCCCACCACTATCTGCCCTGCAAAAGAAAATAATGCAAGGACTTGATACTTTTAGGTGTGGCTCAAATCACACAAGAAAATAAGGTGATTTAGAGGGGTAGCTTGGGGGAAATAGTCAGGGACCTTGTTTGAAATATGAAGGGATATGGAATTATTCTGTAGGGAGTCAAAACCCAACTGAGATTTTAATACTTCAAAATTTAGAGTCGTAACTCTAATAGCATGACCATTGAGCAGCCATTGGTAGTCAGGAGACATTTCACTGACTGCAGAAAGATTTCCCTAATAGAATGCCTTTTGATAATTTGCTTTGGGTATTGTTTGCCTGCTTCATTACAATACTTGATACGAGCTCTGTTTGCTGAGGAATTTTTTTAAATAACAACTGTTTTGTCATACTGTATATGTCAGAGTTTTTAAAGAACTGTACAATTGATAGTGCATTTCAAAATTCACTCTAGATTGAAAAGCTGTGATGACATGATAGTAAAGTTTTTGCAAAGAGATTGTGCTGCATGGATACATATGGGTAGATATGTATCTAAACTTGAACCTCTTGAGTAAATTCTTTGTATTTTTTCATTATTGGATTCTTTCATTTTCAAAGGAAGTTTTTATCTGTAATGGTTGGGGCATGTTGTCTTGCTATATTTGTTGATGTCTTGACTATAAACTTTTCAGTCTGCTTGTGTGTGGTTGACTAGGGGGGCAGATCATGTAGCAAGATGCAGGCATTCTAATGAGGTCCACTTCAAGGGCTTAGAATCACAACCGATTTCACTGTGACACTTGTTTCTATTCTCATTTTCTTTATTCTCTAAACCTTCTCATTCAGTGGGAGTTATACAGCAGCAAGTTTCACTTCAACCCTGTTATCCTTCATGCTTTGGGTCCTATTAT
Source organism: Pteropus medius (assembly GCF_902729225.1). NCBI lineage: Eukaryota > Metazoa > Chordata > Mammalia > Chiroptera > Pteropodidae > Pteropus > Pteropus medius. The sequence continues at coordinate 6,811,120 of NW_024349519.1, read as the reverse complement.
GCCATCAAATGTGAAATATAGTGAAGATAATGACCTCTAAATTACTTAAGAACTGAAAACATTGCTTTGCATAGAAAGCCTCTACAATTTTTTCTTTTTACTCTGAAACATAAGTAGAATGCTGTATAGTCTTCAGCTGGGATATTTTGTTTATTTTTAGTCCTTCAGGAATTAATATGTCCTTTATTTATTCAGCATTTTTTAAAATTTAACATTTTCAGGTCTATGACGTAATATAATGCTAGTGGAACCCTAGCCTCAAAGAATTTAAAATTCAGTAAAAGGATTAATAAGTACCCAAATAATTATGATCTAAGGTAGAATATGATTAAGTAAGAAAGTTTTGGAACTACATAGGAATGATGTATCATGTCTGCTTGAGAGCTCTGGAAAGATGCTGATCGTAAAACCTAGTACTTTATCTTCTAAATGTGGTGTGTGGACTGACAGAATCAGCATTCTGTGAAAACTTGCTAGGTATGCACATTATCAGGTCCCAATTAGACTCTCTGAACCAATCACAGTCTTTGGAAGTACAGACTTGCACTCTGTGTTTTAGCAAGTTGATTTTCATGCATGTTAGTACATGCCACTGACCAGTGCAGTTACTTAATATAAGTGAATTGTTGATTAATTTTGGCGGGAGTGGGGATTCTTTTTAAATGTTTTACATAATGAGCAGAAGTCCCTCCTGTGTGGTAGAGTGTACTGCGTAACTGCCTTTTGCTTCACTACTGCCTTGGGCTTGGCTTTGTTTATGATTAGCTCAAAAAATATGATAAATCTCATACATATTGACTGTTGCATGTTTCTTGGCAAAGTAGGCTTAGATAGAAGAAAATAAATTCATGTAACAGAATTTTTTTTTAAAAAAAGTGTCCACCTATCTTCTATCCTTTTAAAAATATGCATATATTTTTAAAATATTTTAAAGGTTTTTTTAAAGGAAACAAAATAGCCTTTGTGCTTAGTGTAGCCAACTTAAAATTCTTGTATTTAGATTTGTTTTTGGAAGATTTAGGCTCAAACTAAGATTTTAGAAGATTCAGGTTTATATTAAGTTGATTAGGACACTTATACAGGCATTTCAGCTACAGAAAGCACTAGCATTAGGCCATGTCCTGGGAGAGTTTATAGATGTGAAATTGACTAGAATGTTGTTTTAGGCGGTCAGGGTGCAACAGGAAATGACCTGCACGCAGTAGGCTGCAGTGAATTGAAATGATTCTAGTTCTTGCAGATTTACTTCACCCATTCATTATGATATTTAAAGTGATATTGGCCGGAAGGTTTGCAACTGTATTGTTTTGGGGGCTTTTTTGGTCTTCTGCAGATGATTTCTGCTTCATGAGGCATTTTACTGAGTACTTCTATCAGATTGAGACAAAACCCAGTGTTGGATACAATTTACAAACTTAAGTCATGCATTATAATGATTTTCTATAAGGGATTTAGAAATTTTTTGGCTGAGATTCTGTCATCATGCACATGCACTGTAGGTTTAATAAATTGCACATGATATGCTGAAAATAGAAACTTAATGCAAATAAGAAGAAAAGTAACATTTAAATTGCTTGAAAAGAGAAAGTTTGCTTAATATTCAAGAGCTAAATCCAATAAGTTGTTGTATAAATGATAGTAATACCTGAGTTTTTATCCTCCTGTTCAGGAAATTTAATGTGAAATTGAGATTTTAGAATGGCAGTAATTAATCATTATGGTAGACTGTCAAAAAAGAGTTCAGGTCATTTATGTTAATGATTGCAGTATGCAGTTTTCGACATTTACTGTGAGCCCTAACATATTTCATATATAACAATTAACCAAAAATGCAAACATCTGGAAAGCATTCAGATGCCTGAATTTTTGGAAGAAGTGCTATAAATTAATACTTAATATATTAAAAATTATAAAATATTATAATTTAAAAATACTATAATTTTAAAACATATTTTAATAAAATATATATGTCATTGGAAGATACCTCAGTGTAAATAATTACATTATAGAACAACACTTTAAAAAATGAATTGAAACACAGATAATTTACTTATCATATGATAAATTTCTCCAAAGCAGTTTCTTTGAAGTTGCCAGTAACCACAACCTGGATTACATAGTCATATTAGTTTGGTAATAACCAGAAAGCATTTAGATGCCATAGTTATGTGAACCATGTATGCGCTGCACTTAGATTAGTGGGCATTTTCATTTCTCCAATATTTGTTTTAAATTCCTATGAAGTAAAACTTCTTGGTTATTACTAAACAAAAATGACTGTGTAATTCAAGTTACATATACGCACGTGCATACACACACACACACACACACACACACAGCCACACACACAGCATCAATTCCCAAAAAGATAATTGTTTTCATTACATTAAAAGCCTGAACATGTAGATGGGGTAAAAAAAAAAAAAAAAATGATGTGAAATGTGTCCTACCACAAAAAGTCAATTACATTGTTAGTCTTGTGGATACTAGATGTATTTCATGAAGAAGTACTTTGTCACCAATTAGGAAACATTTCTGTGTTGAGGATGATTTATAAAGATTGTATATAACATGTTAAAATAAGTTGTTTTGGGAAAAATTAATTTATACATGGAACTTTCACCATCATTGAATGTCCCTGACAATGTGGCAGTGTGCTACTATAAAACCTGTGGTTTGGCTTTATTACTGAATTGTGGAGACTTGGGTGAAGAAGGGACCTGAATGAGTAGCTTTGAGGCTGTAGAGAGGTCAGTAGTAGGGACATACTTAGGCTCTGAAAACATTATTCCCTTGCTAATTTAGGTTGCTTTCAGCCTGAAGTATGACAGTGGATTCACCACTATTCAAGAGTGCTATACAGATGACTTGCCTGAAGTAGTACACAGCCATCCTTTGCTTTTAAGACTTCTCACTTTTTGACAGATATTGTTGACTTATTCAGCACAAAGCTAAGAATGCACAAAATAGTAGGGAAGAAAAGAGGAAGCAGCGATCACTCATAGATACAGTGTCTAGATTTGGTAACCGAAGCCTTGTCTTTATTTGTAGGAAAATGTGTGTGTGTGTGTGTGTGTGTGTGTGTGCGCGCGCGCGCGCGCATATGTGCATGTGTTTAAATTTCTCCATCAAGTTTTATGGGGGATCAATCAAATTTCCCCACAATTTACCCCAGCAAACATAGTTGTGACACGTAAATCTCATTTAAAAACAATTTTATTTAGACTGGTCTTTTATAAAATTCTAGGTATAAATAATGATGGAAACAATGAGTAGGGTAACTTACATACTTTATTTTTTTGCTCTTGACTCAGATGTTCAGACAGATTATTATAGGTACATTATAAAACAGCCTTCTAGCCACCCTAGACACACAAAGCACCTTTTTTTGGTAACTAGCTTCTACTGGTTCATTCCATGTTCCAGCAAAGATGAACAATTGCTTTTCACTGACACAGTTGTGTGGGATAGAAAAGACAGCTGTCATAGTATAGACTTGGCCATTTGCTTGCCTCCAAAAATCATTTTTAGAAAAACTAGAAGTCTCTGTTTGAAATCTTGTGTTAGAACATAAGACATTTCTTGATTATTCTACCATCATCTTGTTTTCTTTTTTTATAACCACTCTACGATAAATCACTTAAGACCCTGCCTTCCCTTACCTGAGCCAATCATCCCTGTCTTGCATAGTCAAATTACAATATAGATCAACAACTCCTTAAATTGTAAAAATCAGGAAACAAAGTAATTAAAAATATGTTTTATTTGAAATAATCACTGCAGTATAATTACTTTGGAAACTTTCGGCAATGTCTTACAAAGTTACACATACTTTGTGACTAGTAATTTCACTCCTAGATATTTACTAGAAAGAAAGAAACACACAAATATATATGCTCTTTTTATAATAGCAAAAATCTTGAAGTAACTCAAATGCCCACCAACGGGTAAATGAATAAACAAATTTTGCTATGTCCAAACAATGTTTTTATTCTGGTAAATGGAGGGAAGGAGAGAAAAAAAGAAAAAAAAAGTCATATATTAGAAATGAAATATCTCTTTTTATACATAATTCAGAGTAGGAGTTGTTAGTGATAGAGGTTCCTCTTTGTGTGGATTACCTATAAGGAATCTTTCCCTTCCCCAATTAAAAGATTATACCCCAAAGTGGGAGAAAAACAGGAACTTTATAACGAATACTATTTTAAACCATAAAATATTTGATAAAAAATATAAATACTGTTAAAATAAAGTACCCAAAATATGTAACTACATTTAATTTATTCATTCCACAAACATTTATGTAGTGCACACTATTTGCTTAGATCTATTCTAGTGCTAGGGATGTAACAATGAACAAACAAAATTCCCTGCTCTTAGGGAGTTTATGTTCTAGTTGGAGAGATAGACAGTAAAGAAACCAATAGGTGTATAGTATGTCAGGTGGTGATATACACCATCATGAAAAAGGAGGTTAGGAGAAAAGGGAATGCTGGAGATGCTGTCCAATTAATATTACCAGATGATGATGATGATGATGATGATGATGATGATGCTGGTAATGAACAGTCAGACTCTGGTCCATTTTTTGTCTCTCATGTTGGTAAAGACAGGGATATAGAGAAGGAGCATTGTAGGGAGCACACTCAGGTTGAAACATCAATTTCTAAAACAATTGCATATGTTTAGAAATTAACATACATTTAAATACATACATAAAAGAGGCTGGAAGCAAATACCAAAATAGTAATGATGGCTATCACTGACCGATTTTTATTTTTATCTTTTAAGCATATAGAAATAGTTCTATGATCAATAATGATAAGAAAAAAATAGCATTTAACACTTTTATGTTAAACCTAGTAAAGAGGAAAGAGTGGAAAGAGAAAGAAAGGAGAACATAAGAGGAGAATAGAGGCAAAAAGACAGCAAAAATAGATATAAAAATACAAATACACAGAAAGACATAACTTTCATTTTAAGAAAAAGAGATTCAAGAGAAACATGTCTACATTGCTCACATAATAGCTCCATGTTGTACTCTTTAAAACCAGCCACTGAAGAGTGTAATCTTGCATTTTAACAGGACAACATGTCAAAAAATTCAGGTACTGAAAAATTGTTATTTATGTTGGATGAAATTAGACCGAAGGGTGGATCAGCTCTTGATGGAAGAATTAAAACAGTAAATAAAACCTGGGCCAGACTCCAGCTTTGGTTCTTAGATGGTCTTTTTTGTAGACTCTAATCATATATGTGGACAAAGCCTTCAAGACACAACAGAAATAAGTTTAAAAATTATTTATGTTCTTAAGAATTAACCTTTAAAAGGAGAATATATTGGCAAGACTGATTACTTTATACCGTGTAATTATTTCACAAATAAATTTAGTCTAGAGGGCCACTAATCAGCCTAGTTTTAGCTATCTCTTTTGATGTCTTTATCAATAACTATTTCACTTACTAGGATTATAAATTCTATTTATTTTGCCAGTAAATCTACAGAAATTGACATGTCAGTCAGATACATTGTTTTCATCTGTATTTCTGATAAGATTCAGAGAAAACTGACCTTGATGAAACAGCTCAGACTTGTATTAAGTCATTTTCTACTTTATTTCAGGATACTGCTTGTGAACTGGTTTGTTCAGAATGTCTGAGAATAATCTTTGAAATTGTTTTTATATTTGAATGATGAAAAAAATGTATCTTCTATCAAAAATACTGAATGCAATTTATATTTTAAAAGAGAACATTCGACAGTCATTTTTTTTCCCTTTGACTTTTTGTATAATAATTTTAGAAATATTCACTTGACATGTTTTGTTTTGACTTATATTAGAGTAGGAATAATAGTATTTCATACATTGTACTTTCTAGCAGAATTTTGGTATAATTTCCAAGATGACAGCTGAGAGGGGTGTGTGTGTGTTTCCATTTTGGTACAATTTATACTAAAATTTTAGTCTTGATTCCCTTTTAAACAAAGACCGTAAGAAGTGTCATATTTGGGGTGGTTTCTGATTAAACAAACTAGTGCTATTGAGTGGAAATGTCATTGTTTATTTTATTTTGAAAATAAGATAAACTCAAGCCTTGAGGAAATTCAGATTGTAGCAGATCTAAGTTATGACTCCAACTGTACATGAGTTCATGTAAAATTGTTTCCTTTTTTCTATAATAGAATTATGTAGCCAGTGTTATCTGATATAATTATTAGTAATAAATATGTTTCTTGATATTAAAAATTACTATATGCTAAATAAATAAGAGGAAAAATTCAAATGTATTAGTGTCCATCGAAGTTTAATCGAGGGTCTGTTATATCCACTAAGGAAGTACAAAGAACATTACATAAACTTGTGTACAGTTGAAGTCAGGACTTGGATATTCTATAATCTGCATTTCCTTTGTTTCCCTCACAGAGAAACATTAGTATTTCTTATACTTTTCCACTTAAAATACTTTTAATGGCAGAAAATTAGGCACTCCTAACACCAGTTTTCTGCTGATTTACTGCAAAGTCACCGCCCCCCCATCAAGATATTTTTAAAATCTTGTTTTTTTAAAAAAATTAAACTCTAGGAAGTATCTTTTCTTTTTAATTAAAAAAGCAACATGTTTTCATTAATTGAGTAAAACTAATGATCTCAAAAGATTCACTTATCTTTATTTTGTTGCTTCATGAATTCCATGGCATATCCTAGTTTGAAAAGGTGAAGAATCCTCTATCCCATAGACTTACTAGGAACGTATGAAATGTCTAGCCGATCTGGGATTCCCTAGAATTCCTCATACTAATTTATATAGATTTTTATAACAAACGACTTCAGTTAGATTTTTTAAAAAATGTGTATAGTATACTTGTGAGGAATGTAAATTGCAGTACTTAGTGAGGAAGAGTTACAGCTTTCTTTAGAAAACACCTAAGGGCAAATTTCATCCCACGTAGATAGTTTGTGGAAAATCTAATAACTTCTGATAAATGAGTTATGCTATATCAGAAGTCACAGGCTTAATCAAGATTTAGGAATTAAAAAATCAGGGCCCATTCTTCTACAAAAACAAAGTAGTTATATTTTCTTTTTATTGTTTCGGAATCTTCTAAATTTAAGTAAACTCAATAGTTTATAATGAGTTACAAATAGAGAAAGAGAAACATCTTGTACTAGCAGTGTTTGGCTCCTCATTGAAATCTGGATATTTATCCTATGATTGCAGTCTCTTCTGTCTTCATCTTCTTATTGCCTCATCTTATGATTCCATTAGCACTCCTTCAAGGCTCTCAGATACTTGGTCCAGTTCCCTAAAGTACTGTCTTCTCTAACATCAAGACTTCTGGAACTCTTTTTCTACTTCCCAATGGCACTTATGACATAGTACTATAAGATGTAACAACAATTACCACTCTGCCATCCTATGGCAGAGCCTTGAGCTAAGCAGTCATGCATTGTGTGCACAAAGCCAACTTGCAGGTCCTTGTCTGATGTGTTAGCATACATTTGGTTCTTTTAAAGAAGACTCTATCAAGTATCTTTAGGAAATGTAATGCCCTTGGGCTGGGTATGCAAAATATGCAAGACAAAGTTTGTGATCTTCAGGAATTTTTAAGTTAGTAAGAGATAGATAAAAACAAACAAATAATTTCAATATATTGTAACATTTACAATTCTTACAATAATATTTATGCAGTAGCATTATCATGGTCTTAGAAGTGCTGGCTAGAACTCATAAAAATAGAGAGTAGAATGGTGGTTGCCAGGGGATGGAGAAATGGGGAAGTGTTGGTGGAAGGGTACAAACTCCAAGCTATATAAAATGAATAAGTTTTGGGGATCTAATGCACAGCATGGTGACTATAATTAACAATATTATATACTTTAAAGTTATTAAAAGACTAGATCTTAAATGTTATCACCATACACACACACACACACACACACAAATGGTAATTATGTGAGAGGATGGAGGTGTTAACTAACCTAATGTGGTAGTCATTTTGTAATATATACATGTATCGAATTATCACATTATACACTTACATAAGTTGTATGTCTGTGATATCTCAATAAAACTGGAAAACAGATAAGAAATGCCGGCTAGAAGATACTGGAGATACAATTTCCCTTAAGGAAGCAGCATTTGAGATGGTTTTTAAAGATTGTGTTAGAGTCTGAAAGGATGAAATTCCTCCTGCTTAATAACCAGCATAGAGTAAAACCACAGAAGTAATATTTGGCAGAAGATACATAAGGGAGACTGGTTCACAGATTAAATATTATTTGTTTAGATGATCTAAAACAAAGAATTTGGAGAAATATGAGCACTAAGAGCAGGAATAGCAGAGATTAACTTTTATGCCAACTCTGATCAATTATAGTAGCTGCTTAAATCATTGTGCTTAAGATCTTACAACTTCTTCTAGACCTCGTGGAAGGGAGGGTCCCAATAATTATCAATGCCTGTCCTGGGTTTGAGACTCAGAAGGAATGATATTCATTCTATGGATATTTAATCGTTGTTTTATAGTGAAATTACCTTTCTTAGACAAAGCATTCCTGATATATGCTAGATTATTTAGTAATTATATCTCATTTTAGATTGATTCTAGGTGAAACTGGTAGAAGGTAAACGTAAATCACTAAAGTAAGATGTCTACATTCTTAGAATTAAATTGAAGGCAAATCTTAAAGATTAATAAATAAGTCAATTGAATTGCTATTTTAGCCTGAAATTTTGATTAGGAATAAAAAGCACTTATACATATTAACATTCTAAGACACAAAGTGTATACTATTTAGTTAAAATATACATAGTATTAGAAGATAATCTCATACTTCCAATGATAAACCACAAGGGACTGTAGTCAGTTGTATCTATTGACCAAAGCAAATCACAAAAGGGATTAATTTAGTCACTTTAATTATTTCTCAAAATTATTACTTAATCCTATAGTGACTCCCAAAGGCAAAAAGAATATCTGTGTGAGTATAAGTGTGTGTGTGTTTACACACATACGTATATCAATACGATATATAAAGTGAATTCTTCAGCCATACTAATTTTTTTTGTTTTGGAATATACTAATATAGTCATCTTTATTTAATTGTATCTAATATTCATTTAAAGAAAACGAAAATAGAATTCATCAATTAGGTAAAAGCAAAATGCTGATGGGATGAAAAATTAACAATCACATTTTTTGTGCCCATATTAAATTTAGAAAAGAATTAGTTTAAACTATGTAATAAAAATATTTACCATAAGTAATCACATATCTTAAAATGCAGGAAGCAGACTCCTCCCTTCCCCCTGCATTGGTAATATTAATATTGGTAATTAATATTGTGCTGGAAACTATCAATCCATAAACATGCTTTTATGTGTGTGATCTAGGACTACCCCTGATGGCAAGTCAAAGTAACTGCTTTTATAAATGCACACCTTTGACATAGTATCCTAATCATTGGAATTCTCACAACTATTTGAAAATATAGAACTATAGTTAATGAAATGCATACTTACAAGTGTCCTAATTTAGGGGAAAGGAAAAAGTTTAAATTCTATCATTTTCCTACTATATAACTACTCAAAGCTGTAGGTATAATGAATACCTTGTTTTTATATGATAACAAAATAATGAAAAGATTTTTATTGGCAGGACCGATAATGAGATCTAATTGCAAAGATCAAGTGACTGTGGCCTTATGAAAGTAAAATTCACACTGAGTGAATGCAATTTTAAAGATGACTATGTTAATTGGTTTTAAAATCATAACGAATTAAGCATCATTGCAATAGCAATTGAAACCAACCTTATATTAGTTGTAGCTCTTGGAAATGTGCTTATCACCACTAAAATATATTCTTTTTGCCATTTTCTTATTATCTACATAGTGGTTTGTAGTGGTTCAAAAAATCCATTAGAGGGCAATATAATATTGCTCTGAAGCTAAGAAAAGGTACTGTAGAAAGGATACAGAATTATTCTGCCTCTTTGTGTGGGAGTTTTGAAAAATGGGCTTCTTAATAACGAAATAAATTATTTAGTTTTGGTCTTCCTTTATTCGTGTTTTATTTTTCTGAAACACAGACCCTCAGCTGAATTTTAAGCTCTTTAAAGAATTTACGGTTATAAAGAAAATATTCTAAGTTTGGATTTTTATCTTGCGTTTGTGTTTATAATTTGATAGATACAAATAGATAGCACAGGTAAATGTCAAGTTTTATTTTAAAAGATCACTTTTTCCCACAATATAATATAAAAATTCCTTAAAAATGAATAAGTAACTTGTTTCAAATTTAAAATTTAGGGAATATATATATGAAGAAAATCTGGACTTCCTCTTAAAGTTGATTAATTATATTAAAGGACATGTATCTTACATATATGTTTCATAATTTGGGTCGATGTACTCAACCCAAATTATATTTGTAAACTGAGACTACATCTTAATTCATGTAATGAAGTAGTTTATATAATTTAATATAGCCTTATGTTTTATTTAATTTAAATGTAATTTAGGATGAATATGTCATGAATGTGGTTTTACTTTAAGAAATGGTTCTGTGTGACACAGAACACAGCAAGGACCTATCTCAAATCATGTCTTAAGTCCTATGGTTTAAATGAAAGTATATTAATCTAATTGCACCAAAATAAATTGAACATTTAAAGAAAAAAACAAGCATTAAAGAACTATATTAGGACTTTGTTTTCTTCTAAAACTAGAATGGATTAGCTCTGAACTCATCTTAGCATGGGGGTAGCTGCTCTCTGGGCCAAGAATGAGCATCTGAATAACACAGGAACCTCTTTATATAAAGGCTAGTGAGAGTGTGAACTCAAGAGAAGGGGGATGGTAATTAACCAATTAGACTTACTGTCTTTTGGACTTGGACTAGACCAATGCCCCTCAAACTTTAAGCCATGTCCATGTATCTCTTGTACTGTTGTTTACTTCACTGGTCCAGCTTTTAACTTAAATTGTTGTATTGTAAAGGATACCATTACCAGAAATTGAAATACAAAGTGATGTGCCATAAATACTAGGAAACAACAAAAATAAATACAAGGAAAATATTTTAAATAAAAAATGAAATTAAACAGTAAAAAATAAACTACAGTGAACCTATCTATACAAAAATGCACAGAAAATAAATTCAACGCAAAACCTTTTTATTATCAGTTCATAATAGAGGGATTTGCTTTGGTCTAGTGTTGCTTACTTTATGATGTAAGATGAGATTTTTAAATCAATAATCCTTTTTTTCCTTTGTGTTAATATTAACTGGAACTTAGAATCCCATTTCACAAGAGCACTTAGTTGGATATTATGAGCCATATCATAATTTACATTTTTAATTATGAACTGTGGTCCTTTGAGCAGTGAGAAGCAGGTATGAAGCAAAAAACTAGATTTCAGGCTACTATTTTCACTCATTTCAGGTACCCACCTCAGGAAAAAATATTTTCCTGCATGGTCTATGACCCAAAAAATCATAAAAATCTGCATGCCACCATCACCTTTGCCATGTATGAATTAGCCCTAATTAAAGATACTAGCCTGAGATCCAAAGAGAGAAAAGCTGACTCCAGTCACCTTAGAAATCTCACTAACAAATATTCATCCTCATACCATCAAAGATTATTTTATTGGCATATATGTTCCACATTTGGGGAACACCGAACCAGAGAATGTGGACAATATTAGAAAGTTATGGTCAGAAAAGAATGGGCAAAGACCAATGCTGGTGAGAATGAAAGTGTACATAGTAGCCAGTCCCTGGACCATTTCAGTGTTCAAGATCCAGTCCGCTCATAACCTTAGACTGTTCTGATTTTTCACTAGTGTTACCTGGGCAAATATGCAGAAATTCGCTTATTTGTTGGAAAAGAAAAGTTTCTTGTTTAAAAATAGTCATATGTTTTTTGAGAATGTATCCAAATCTTGTATCATTCATAAATGATACTATCTTTTAACAATAATACATCCATTAGTAGTTTAATATAATACCATGAAGTGGAGTGTTCTTTCCAGTGTATTCACAAATTTTGTATTATAGATTACCAGAATGCTATTAGTCTGTCTCTCTATCTGTCCATCCATAGAATTAGAAAACCAGCATTCCATCTCAGTGAATCAAAGCATTATTTGCTCATGTAAACTCTTCATTTGGATGCCAGACAAGCTGTTAATTAAAAATAATTCAGTGCTAGTCTATGAACTCTAAAACAAACCTGTCCAGCCTTTGGCTGTCATCTTATGTGGATAATATAAAAACTATCATGACTTTCAGCATATAATGAAGCAAAAATATATCTGTAGTGAGATTTGGTTAGGGCTGGCAAGTACTAAGCGCTCATAATTTATTTGCACCCCCTGTGCCATGGCAGGCATTGCTAATTGATCATTTCTACTGATCTTGATCAGAATCCATCTCTAGACAGCCATTACCAACCAATTGGAGCAGGCATGTTACTTGAAACTTCGATGCCATTGTTGTATTTGTAGAAAGAAAAAGAAAAAAAAGGCAAACATAAGGGTATGGGATAGAAGAAAGAAGAGGAAGTACCAGGGTTTCCCAGTGAATCATAAATTAGAAATGTCTTTTCTATGTGCTGCCAATAAAAATTGAAGTTGAAGCAAAGAGAAGGAAAAGGGATGGGTAAGAAAGTTACTCTGATAATCCTTTTCACAATAGAAAAAGAATCCTACACAAAGTAACCAGTTACCAAGGCTGCTATTGCTACTGGGGGAAGCTAAAGACCTCTGCTATTCACTACTCAGACTTCATTAAATTAAATTCAAGGATATTTGTTAAGGGATGTTATGCATACTGCACATAGTTTCCTACTATTTTAGGTGATAAGGTAGGTACAAAAAGGACGTTTTATAAACTGAGCCCCTATTAAATGCTAGGCACCATGCCAGGTTATTAACATATGCTAATTTTTCAAGTCCCCAAACATCCAGGCCTCAAGTAGCATTGTGTCACCTTTAGAAATAAGAAGACTCAGGGAGGTTAAGCCAGTTGCCAAAAGTCATGCAGTTATCAAATGAGGCCAAATATTGCACAAAAATTCATAGTCCTGTCATACTTTGTTGTCTCACATGGCCAGTAACATAGTTGCACTTGTCTTTTTATATATCTCTGGATGCATTGAAGCAGCAAAAGAGCAGAGACGGTCTTGCCTCCTGATCACATACATCATTTCCTTGGACAAACCATACAGGCTCCAAAGAATAAACACACACACACACACACACACACACACACACACACACACACCATTACCCATTCTTGACTACCTATCTACCTATTCTGGTCTCATTACTTATTATCAGGTATGAAAAACTGACATTTTCCCTCAAAAATAGTTGCCTATTAAACTTTATTGTAAATATAGTTTTAGACACTTAAAGATAGCCAACATATTAGGAAATCACATTCAAATTTTCCACTTAAACACATCATTATTTTCCAACATAGTGGAAAGAATTTTGGAGTCGGACAAATGAAATCATATTTTTTTAGCAATGTTAATTTTATTTTAATGGGGCCACCCTTCATTTGAAGAGACTAGAGTATTTTTAAAAATTCAAATTAAATTGGCAGAATGAACATAAAAGGAACATGATAAACAAATCATTGAAGAGTAAAAACATGGAAAACTGCATGATTGAAACTGACGTATTCCACTTTATACCCTACCTTATAAGTTATCAACTGGATAGTATGATTTTGTACAGTAACGCTTAGTCATTAATTTTTTACTTAAAATGAATTGTCTGCTTCACCTAGCTGCTTGCCTTGAGCTTGGAAATTGCAAACAAGGATATTTGGGTTTAGCCTAGAGCAATGTAAAAAGAGATGGAATAAAATCTCCAGATCTCTGTGTGGCTAGTCGCCTACAGCAGAATTGGGGTTATAATGGTTCTACAGCTAAGATCAGTATTGCTCATGTTCATGAAAATGGAAAGCAACTATGAAAATGATTGACATGTCCTATAAAGTGGACTTTTACTGTCAATCATCTAGATATGATTCATTAATCATACTATAAGCATTTGACAGCTGACTGACAGTAACAAATTCTCCCCAGAGAAATCTGTATAGAAACTTAAGAGCAGCTTATTAATGTTGATACTATTTAAGCTGGATGTTATGCATGATACAGGAAGCAGATAGCTTCTTGCAGTTCAACATAATTGATTCCAGCAGAACTTTTATTACCAGAGTGCATATTACGCAGCTTCTGATGCGTTCCTAATTACAGAGGACTAATTGGTTTTATGAAAATCCTTTACAAGAGAAAAAAGAAGATAGAAAACATTTCTGATCCAAATTCAATGATTCAAAATAAACTTTTTCTAAAAACTGCGTTTTCAATTTATTTCAATAATTTAAGAGCCTTACTATTAAAACACAAACATCATGTCAATTCCTCTATGTTGCATCATGATGTGCCGGAGTTCAGGGCCTCACATGCTCAGGAACCAGTGGCTTTTTGTGTCACACTGTCATTTCCAGGGGACTCCAAAGAAAGATGCAAAGTCAAGCTTTAAATAAAGCACAAAATAGGAAGATTAAGGGTGTAATAATGACTTGTTTTGCATAGATCCACAAGTCCTTGAGGAAGACATCAGTCAACATTAGATTTTGAACTGATAAGCATTCCGCTATACACACACACACACACACACACTCCATCAATATCATCACACACACGCACACACACACCATTGCCATAAAATTTCTAGACGTTAAATATGCCATAGGAGATGAAAAGCACCTTTTTTTCCTCCTCTCTGCTCCCCTCTTTCTCTGGGGTTTTTGAATAACTTCTAATAGAACACCGATAAAGAGTAGGAAGAGTTAGGTATTACACAGACCTGAATTTGAATTCAGGTTTCAAGTTTTGCTTATTTAATAGCTATGGTGAGTCAGTTCTTCATTTCTAAAGTCATGATAATTATTTCCCCATCTCCAAGATTGTTATAAATTAAATAAGCTCATAGATGTAAGAGTGCTTGCTGCTCAGTTAACATTGCTATTATCCAAGTTAATTTTGGGTTGATACCTACTGTTTGTATGCACATGTGCATGTTTAGAATTCGATTTTCAATGCATATAACTTGGCCATAATTTGAGCAATTTATAGATATTTAAACTCAATAAATTTTGCCATTGGAAGGTGTTGTTGGGGATAATCTAATTCTCTAATTTAATTGTAAGAACTAAGTCACAGAAACACTTAAATGGCTTGCTTAATAAAAGATTTATTCAATTTTTTAATGGAATTGTGTCCTGGAATTTTTGACTTTATCAAAATTTCTGCTTGTTTTCAGTGAAGATACAAGGTTAGAATTTTTTCATTTGCTTTCATCTTGCCATCATTGCACTTTAATTTATCAACCTCATAATAATTTATTCACTCTTATAGTAATTATTTCTCGATATTTTATATCCTAATAGAATAAAGATGCATGCAATTGGAAGAAATGATATATATTTCATACAAAACTCATTCATTCCTTCATTCATTTGTTCAGTGAGTCAGAAATCTCAAAATATTTGTTGTGTACATACCATAATGAGTATAAAAACTCAACACTTTCCATGGGAAAGTAATATTTTGAATGAGAAGTGTTCTTTTCTAAAGTGTGTTTCTATCTATCTTTAGATGTAACAACTTTGTATTTAAAAATAAGATAAGATAGTCAAATTGATTGTTAAAAGGTAAAAACCTTGTTCATTATTATAGATTGAAATTATTATTATTTTAGAAATCTTAAATATAAGTCTTTATAGCATCACATGTAGTTTTCCAGGACTAGAGTAATTCTATTTGGTTTCTAAAATTTACTTTTATATCATTTTTTCTTTTGTATTTTATATAATTTATACCTCAAGGTATAAAATATATTCTCACCTCATCAGATTAAAATAATATAGCTATTTGTTCTTGAATGACTATATTTAGAGTTTTTAAAAAAACTGATTTAATATATTCACCCTCCCCCAACAAGCAGAAAGTAGAGACATTAAATATCTTCCAAGTATTGTTTTATGAATAGCTGATTCTCATTATACTTAGATACTTTCCCTTAGGTACAAAAAATGTGGGTCAAGCCCTATTTTCATGGCCTTATTAAATCACAACGGTAGGTAGCATGTTTAAGTATCCATGGCATTGTTTTAAAGATATCTTTCATATAAATGTGTTTTTAAATCACTTTTTTTGTGTTTTGCATAATTATTTTCTTCCAAAACTCAGATTTTTTTTTTTATGTTCTAAACATTTTGCATCTTGCCAATTAAAATGCTAGCCTCTTGGCCCTAACTTCCTTTCCCTTGTTCCCAGCAAGCATCTGTTTTTCCACATTCTTGTATAGTTTAACTCAAAATGCCAATCAGTGATGATTGATCACATTTTCAGACAACAGCCTGGACCCCAATTCTGCACTCCACATGCATTTGCCATTTTGATTAATGAACATAAATCAGGGGTGACAATTTACATTTGCAAGTGGATGGAAAGAATTATTAGGAATGCAGCATGCTAGTAAGCTAAAGCTTTCCTTCTTTCTATTACAATTGCACTGAAAAAAATACGTGCCCCCTCAGAGAACCTTGTGGTTATCATTAGGGAATATCTGAAATGAAGAAATAAAACACATGCTGCCCAAGCCTATTTTCATTATTTTGATCTCAAAAAGGTCAATATGGCATAAGCATCAAGTAATCTTGAAACATCATTTCTACATCTACATAAACCTGTATTATATAGAAAGTCTCAAAAACGCAGCTGCTTTATCTACCAAATAATGAGTTCATAATTTTTTTGGTATGAAAGAGAATGATAAGCAGACATCTAAACTCGTTTTCTCAATTCCTACAAACAATAAAAATCAAGGACTTTTAAATGTCTATTCAGTGAACTATTTGCTTCTTTTTCCCCCACCAATGTTCACTTTAGGAACACAAAATTCATAATGAACAACCTCATTTGAAGCTAAAGTACCAATATGGTGAATAAATCTAAAATTATCAGGTGAAAATACTTTGTTTTTCTTGATTGCGAAAATTTCTGACCTAATTGGAACTTACTGATCTGGATCTTCACATAAAATACTTTTAAGTGGCATCCATATAAAATATAATTCATAGACCATATGTATTGATTCTGAGAGTGACCTGCTTGACATATTAATTTTAAAGCATCATAACTATAATGGCCCATTCATTGTATTAAATGAGTATTAAATCTTTACAACTACTTAAAACTGTTTTAAAGGGTCATGGATCTAATTGCTCCCAAAATATATACCTACACCAGCAGTAATTCCCATCTCTTCAAAAAACCAAAAGCACCACAATGTTCAGTAAGTGTAACCCACTCTTATGTTTAAAAAATAAAATGGATATGCTTTTAAAGCACATGTACTAATACTACCAGAAACATCTTTACAAACTTTATCATCATTTAGAAGATAATGAAAATATTGGCCATACTTAGATTAAGTTTCTATCTTTATTTTATTATAACATATTTTCTTAGAAAATACTTTCTTTTCATTCTTTGTGGCAGTCAAATTATCCCTTGAAGGCATCCGGAGTGGACACTGGAAGAGTTGGTTAAATTGTTCCATGTGAGAGAACAGCAAAATAGGTGCTGTTGAGTGTTAATCTGAATTTGCAGAAGTTACATTAAAGTTAAAATTCTAATCAAATCATGGGGGAGGAAATTAATTTCTGCAACAATGAGAACTGTATAGTTTTAAGAGTGTCTTAAAGGCCTCTTTCTTGATATCTTGCTTAAATTTGGGCTTCATTTAATTGTCTTTTCATGTTAAATTAGCACTAACGTACAGCATGGAAAATGAACAAAGTGCTGACTGTCCATTTGAATTAATTTTATTCATGCGAAAAAAATATTTTATTGAGGCAATGTGTTAAGTGCTGCAGATGGAAATAACAGAGACTCGGTTTCTGCTTTCAAAGACTTCTTAATCTAAAGAGAGAAATATTCTTATGAGGAAAGTAAGTTATAATCCAGTTTGATAAGTATAATAATGGAAGTATGCATGAGATAGTGTTTTAACAAGAGGAAGAATGATCACAGCTGATGGGGGAGGGTATCATGAAAGACATTATAACAAACCTGAAAATGCAGTTCCCCTGACATATAAAGAAAAAAAAAGTGTATTTGAAAAAAGTGAATTCAGAATAGAGAAGAATGAAATAGTGTGGCATGATAGAAAACTTACAAGTAGTTTTAACTACAAATTAAACATAAAGCAGAGATGAGAGAAATGAAAAGGGATGAAGTTAGTAAGGCTATTCTATTTAGACATTATTCTAAAAGTGTTGAAGAAACAAATAAATGAAGTATTTCATTGAAGAAAAAGTATATTTAACCAGAAGTAATAATTATAGGAGTTTTTGAAATACTTAAAAACAAAGACTCAATACAAAATCATATTTTTAATTGATAAAATATTTCGTCAGTTCTATCAGCAAAAAACTATAGTTGATTTTGATATGTCTTATTGTAGTAGAAAACCACCACATGCATGTAATGTATCATTAAATTTACCTTCACTGTAGCAGATGCCAAAGAACTAGTTCAGCAATTATGCCTTAATGTCATCCCATTATCATTTATCATTTTTCTCAATATATCAAGACTTAAAGTGTAAATCCATGAAGGCAAGCTTGGTCAGCAACCATAGAAATATGGAATTCATATTGCATTTCCTTTCCTTTGTCATAAAAAGGGTCTTGCCTTCTTATACGTAGGACATGACATTTAAAGTTAAGTTCATATAACCTTTTAAGTGAGTACATTTTTTTAAAAATTTTGAACTGGGCTAACTACATTACCAGTAAGTGGTAGAATAAATTGTAACCACATGTCAAAAAGTAGGTCATCCTAATGAGTGTGGGTTAAGCTGGTATTTTGCTTTAGAAAATACCCGTTTTGTTTTTTCATAGAACAGTAATATGTTTTTTAATAACTGCTGTGTGTAATGTGAAGTTAAAATTGACTTTATAACATCTGTAATCCCAAACAGTATTTAAAATAATTAATCTTTTAAAATTAAATTGATATGGCATCAAGGTGAAATTTGAATTGAAATATGTAGACTTCATATCTATGAATGGAAAACCTTGTAAGTGCTGGGCTTGTTTCTATGTTAGCAAAGCCCTTCTAGATGAAATTAGAAAGAAAGATTGCTCTGAATTTGTAAAAGGTCTAAATTAGAGAATACTTTGGAATCAAATACAATACCATAGACTTTCAAGGACATTAGAGGTTATCCTTTAACCACTACCTGAAGTCTATACGACATCTACAGCATCTCTGCCTACTGGCTTGGCTCCCTAGACCTCTGAATCACCTGAATCAGGGGTGTAGCACACACCCACCAAGGCAGGCTGCTGCTTCAGATGGCTCGATTAGAAAATGCTTCCTTACATAATTCCAAGTCAGTCTCCCTGTAACCAGAATTCCCTGGCCTGAATTCTGCCTGCTGGGACCATATATGAGTCCTTTAAAAATCTGAAGACATAGTGTTTACCAGAGAGTAGATGGGAGGGGGGAGGTAGACAAGGTAAAGGGGATCAAATATGTGGTGACAGAAAGAAAGCTAACTATGGGAGGCGAATACACAGTGTAAATATATATATACCTTACTGTTAAAGTGTGCAGCTGAAGCTTATTGGATTTCGTTAACCAATGTCACCATAAAAAAATAAATAAAATTTTTTAAAAATCTGAAGACAGATAATTTTCTAAAGATAATTTCCTTCCCTTTTTACTAGATTGCTATACTAAGTAGCCACCAGAGGAGTGTTGTAAACAAAAATGCTCTGAATTTAACCAAATATATTCTAAGTCTCCTAATAATTCTTATAGACAGAAAATGCTGGCTGACAGTACAATTAATAAGTTCATAACCAGAGGCTAATTAATAGGTCAGTGTCAGCTTGGAGAGCTGAAGTCTCCATGTATCTTGGATGTGGTATGGTTTTGTGCTTTAAACTAAGATGCTAAACATTTGAATTCATGACAAAGCTGAGGACCTTGATCGACATAGGATCAAATTGACAGTAGAGGCATCTCTGAGAGAGAGAGAGTAGACATGTTTGATGACGCACTTCCTTGTTTTATTCAAGTCTAATAAAACTTCATATTTCAGATAGGCCCTTTCTGATCACCTCATACAAATTAGCATTCTCCCCCTAGAGTAAGTCTCTACCTGCTTTATTTTATTCATAGTACTTATAATCACCTGGTGTGTTGTATATTTATCAGTTTGCTGGAAAGAACCCTCCACTAGAATGTAAGTCCCAACATTTTTTTAGTTTTCACTGACAAAATTCAAACATTCAGTTCTTCCCCACTAAATGGTCTAATGGCCAAGCTATTGGCAAGAGCTTTGCAGTAGATTGAACAATAAACTTAGAAAAAGTAAACTAATAGAATGACATGGTAAAGAGGCAGAAAATAGATTCCCTCTGACACACCTTCTTCCCCACTACATACCCACTACATAGGGTCTATGATAGATGTTTTATGTTATTTTATTTATCTCCTCTAAAATTTCATGAGAGTGTGCCATAGACATTAAAACACATAATCTGAGGGATTATTTTATTATATATAAGGCTATAGGTATATAGTAAGTGAAGGAGATAGAATTTAAACTCAGATATGACTGACCAGAAGACTAGGGGAAAGCTTTTAATATCTGACTAAGGGTTGCAGTGATATGTGTAAAGGGGGGAGGAGGGTGTGTTGAAATTAAAATGGAGCATCATTGAGCCTAAGGAAATCATTTAGAGAAAAGGTAAAGCTTGATGTGAAGAATGAAGGTGATTCAGAGGGATGTGAGAATAGTGAAGACTGTGACAAGTACTTGTGAGTTTCAGAGTTCAGAAAAGGTTGCAGGCATGGGACGCTCAGATTTATATACTTCTATCTTGGTGGATATGGTGGACTAGCAGCAATTTAATTAATATTAAGAGGAAGGGTGGCTGGTGTGCTAAGCCTAGAGTATTCTCAATAGAGATGATTATCAGCCTCAAAGGGGCAAAATTGGTTCTTGAAGGGCAAAAACAAAAACAAAACAACAACATCAACAAAACAGTAGATTTCGTATTCCAAAGGATCATGATATAGAAACAGATGTAACTGTGTATCTGAAGTATTAAGATTTCACAGGGAAGGGAGAGGATGATAATGAAAGATAGAGACAGACAGACACAGACCTAATGTAAAAGAGTAAGAGAGTAGAAACCATAAGGGAAAATAATTTATACAAAGGAAAAGTCTAGTAGGCTGTTCTATGGTGTTTTAAGAGCTCTTCTTAGTATATTATGGTAGCTTAAGGAGTAACTCTGTCCTCAGATAGATCCAGGGATTGCTTTATGTCTAACATGTACTATAGACTCTTCTAAATGTTTTCCATGTATTCATTGATTAAAGCTTTGCGATAAATTTATGAGATGTTATTTGAATGAAATCCCAAGGTCACACAGCTCTTAATGTTAGGGGTAGCATCACTGTGAGCTTTATTTTCCTGACTGGGAAAGTGGGATAACAAATAGTAACACCTATTTTGTAGGTCTCTGTGAGAATTACTTGGGATCATGTCTGTAAAGCAGGTAGCGCAGTGCCAGGCAGGAATGTTAGTTTCTCATATTAACCTCATGTTGTTGGTACCCTACATTCGTCTGGATCACCAGAGTCAGAAGCATATTCTTAAAGATACATTTCTACTTTAGTTATTAGTAATGCATCAATATTGTTAGTGTGATAAATGTACCACTCTCATGTAGGAGGCTAACAGGGGAGAAAGTGAGTGTGAGTATATGGAGACTCTGTATATTCACAACTTTTCTCTAGACCTAGATCTGTTCTTCTGTTTTAAAAAGATCCTTTTCTAGCAATGAGTGCGTATTTTCTTTTAACTTTCAATTGAAAAATATTCAATTTCATAAATCCTGCTGAACAATGAAAATGACAGAAAATCCCAATAATGAGAGTGGATAGGAATTTTAAACATTCCATACATAAACCAGCAGATGGCAGAGTACCCAAGCATCTGAATTTGGGCCTAAAACCCTGCTTCCCATCAAAAGAAGGCTTTCCTTTTTTAATGGAATTTTGGTTAACTAGCAATACCAAAAATATAAAATCGAGTTGCCTCTAAATACAAGGCTGACGCTGAAAACAAAATGGGCTTGAGTACGGGGTGGATACTTTAGCTCAGAGGCATGGAGCAGTGAATTCCCCACTGAAGGAAGAGGCAGCTTTGATTCTGAACGTTGTGAACTGAGGAGTTTATTCACAGTCCAGGTGTGGTGTCCACAAACAGACAACGAGCCTTCTTGTCCCAGTTTCTTCTTCCCCTTATGCTCACTGTGGCAATTTCTCACCTGGTCCAAGTGGGTGGATTGTCAACTCAGTAGACTAGAATAGCTGGACTAATCAGTGATCTCCAGTTGTGCCGACACTAATCTAGACTTACTGCTGGAACAAAAGTGTGACTTCCAGCTGAAATAAGGTTGGGGAATGGTTCTTGTTGCAATAACTGAGAATGCTCTGCTGCTCTTTGGTGTGTAGGAAAAGCTACGTTTGGTGGAAGAAATCAATTTCTCTTTGGTAGATTAGTGGCCACGGATAGAATTCACACACAGAGGTTCCATATGGATAAAGATGATTTTTTTTTCTTATGTCTGGGAGAGAGGGAAATAATTTATGTGAGCAAGTGAAAGGTAATGTAGAATAAAAGGGGTATTAGTTAGACATTTTAGTCCTCAGCAGAGAATTTAAAGCTAATGGCCTTCGTCTGATCCAAAAGCCAATTATGCTAATGGCACTCTTAGATGTAAAAGCTGTGGCCATAAGTCAGCCCAGACCTTTGGCACTTAATATGTTTGCCTGGACACTTGCATGATCCTTTTCCTCCTGTTCTCTGGCTGTATTCAAAGTTAAAATCATTTTTTACCCTTTGATATATGCATTACCTATAAGGTAATAGGACTGAATGGAGTGAAGACTCTTTATAAAGCCAGGATTGTACATGTCCTCCAAGCTGAGTCTTATGGTATATTCAAAATTATGGAAGAAAAAATAGACACAAGATGCAGTGAAAATAAAAGTGGACATCTTTCTATCGAGGATGATGTATTTCACCAAATGCAGAAGACTTTTCAATTTCTTTCGTGCAGATGGGTTAATGTACAGGCATTGGTTAATCTTAGCAGTCTGTTAAATGAACAGGTTTATTGACTTTGCAAAAGGTTACTTTGTGTAATAATTACACTGAAAGAGCACAACTCAACAGTACAGTAGAAAGCAACCTTTTTCCTTCTACTCTCCCTAAAACTCTGCTAGACAGGCTAGTTATTTCCATGAAATGTCAAAGCAGTTCCATCGCTTCAGTCAATCCTAATTACAAAAAAGGTCTCTTAATAATCAAAACTATCCACATCATTCAACGTTAAACCCTCTTCAGTAGTTCCTTTAAACTCTTACTTAGCAATAAGAGAGGAAACTGAGAAAATGCTGCAGCACGCCAACAGCTCTCACGTAAGAAATTCTATCTCAAACCATCCCATTTCTTGGGTATTCTGATTCCTAAATATCTTCAAAGTACAGGTTGAGTTAAAGGTTTCAGTATTTGTTTTTGGACATCATTTTTTTCAATCCTGCCTGGTGATCTAGCATAGACTCAAGTAGTGGGGATAATGGCTCTTGACTGAGTCTTTGTGCCTTCAGCCAAAAATAGAGATAGAACAGGTCCCATTTAAATATCCTGTCATATTGGTAACTCTGGAGGATTTCTGGGACATTAAAAATAAGGCCGTGTAATACGAAAATAGCAATATACTAGGATTCTTGTTTAGTGAATCCCAAAGGGAATATAGAGTCACATGCGGGGCTTGAGTACACAGTTTTTCAAGTGTTTGAGCTGATAAATTTTGAGAACCACTTATCTTGTCA
Source organism: Pteropus medius (assembly GCF_902729225.1). Taxonomy (NCBI): domain Eukaryota; kingdom Metazoa; phylum Chordata; class Mammalia; order Chiroptera; family Pteropodidae; genus Pteropus; species Pteropus medius. Next base: position 6,787,098 of record NW_024349519.1, on the reverse strand, counting down.
CACCGTGAGCAAATATAACATTCTTGATATAAGTCATCTTATTTATAAAATAAGAATGTTGAGCTAGAGGGACTTGTAAGGTTCCCCTCAGCTCAAAATCACTTAAGAATGACAAACAAAAAAGGAAATGCAGTTTTCAAAATAGCTTTGATTGTATGCATACAAAGTAGGCAATTATTAAAGCCTAAAAAACTAAAACACCTTGACACAATTCATGAACCTAAACGAGAAGCAGCAAATCATTGTATAAAAAGTGATGGCTGTGGTGGTTAAAGATAAGGGCTAATTTCCAGTAATAAGAGCAACTATTATTGAATTTATTAGTTTCTCTTTGGGTTTCTCTAAAGAACACTGTGTTGTCTAGGTGCATGCGTGCGTGCGTGTGCGTGTGTGTGTGTTTCTGAAGTCTCTATGTCCTCAGGGGAAAATATTAAATGAACCTGGGTTTAACCTGTGGGAAATGTGAATTTTTAAAACTGAAAATGTGGAAATCAAACATATTACCATTTACATGTGAACAGTAATGCTTCTGATGGAGGAAAAAGAGATTTGTTAAATCAAAGTAATAGAGTTTATAAGTAATAATATTGAGGAAAGACTATAAAGAGACTCTGATGATTAATTAGAAAGGAAGCTGCAAGGCACATACCAAGATTTATTTTTAATCTTAAGACTTCTTTTTCCATCACTCTGAAGCACTATCTTAACTGAGTAGAAAACAGCAACATAAAAGCTGACTTAGGTTCTAAGGTAGATACTAAATAAGAATAGCTCAGAAGGTCCCATTTCTCCTTAATAGGTAATTTTTTTGTCTGGTACGAGCTCACAACAAACTTTAGTAGCCACGAGAGAACTCCCTTCCCCATACCAACCCCCTTAGAAACTCTCTCTTTTTTCCAAAAATGTCCCCAGCTTATCCATGACCTGGTCTGCATGATAAACTGGGCACAAATTCTAACATGTGAGAGACAGTTAGTGTACAATGATTGTTCCACAATCCCATTTCATTAAATAAAAGCAGGCTCTGGTTCTCTCACTGCTCTTGGATGCATAGGTGGCTGTCTGATGTGTACATGGATGTGTCAACACCAACCAGGCAGATTAAATGTTTGAGTGTTCACTAGAAGTCTTTGTATTGGACACTGCTGATGTTTGCAGTAAACCCACAGGGCAGAGAGCACCATGGGAGCACTATTTTCCTAGCAGTAGTTTCGGATTTCACCATGGCAGATGAGTCTGATGACATGATGAGACACCCCATACACATAAAATGATGACCATTTATGTTTTTAAACATAGGCATATTGTTCCATATAGATCATACAATACTTTTAACTTCTTTTAGTAGTCATTATGTTATCTAGGTTTGGAAATAATATCTTTTTTTGGGAGGAATGATCAGTAAATTTTCCTTACTTAGGCATAAAAATACATCCAGGGTAGCTTCGGCAATCTTCTCATTCTAGATAGCCTCTGCAGAGGACCCTAGGCAGAAACATCTTTTAATGATGTGATATGCAGAAATAGATCATTGTATTCAAATATTATTTGAGTCATTTAAATATATATATTATATATATATAAATATATAATATATATATGCATATATATAATTTTAAACTCCAAAAGGCCACATAGAAAGACTAAATAAGGAGACAAACCTGTGTTCTAACCGTGGCCTCTGCTAGAGGCATAACCTAGAGCAGATCACTTGACTTATTAGCTCAGATTTCTAATTTGTAAAATGAAATAGTTGAACTGATGAGCTCTAAGATCTTTTTCAACTCAAAATTGTATCAGTTCTTGATGTCGAAAAGAAACTTTCCTTTATTAAAAGTATCAGTTACCCTAAATTAACTTAGTCATTGCTTTTAAACTATTCCTTCATAAATGGAATAAAAAAAGGAAATTATTAAATTTATTTGCAAAGATCCACGTGTCATTTGGCTATGCAGTTTGACTAATGATAAAATAACCTGTAAAACTGCAAACTGCAAAGGAAGTCTGAGTTAATGGAAAATCTCAGGTCTTCTCAAAGGGCCTTCTTCTCAGGACGTGTTTTAGAATGAGGCACTTCACCATCTGAGGCAAGAAAAGAAAAACCAAATAATGTAATAGCAAACTGACAGGACCTCTCCTTTTTAAATTCGACTTCCTGTTCTTTATCTACGACCTGCATTTCCTACAGAAGCCTTCCTGTTTAACGTAGAATATCCCCAGTGAATTTGGGTGGAAAATTATAAACATCTCTCAGGGCTTTGGGCAGAATTTCTCCCTTACGCCGTACTGACATTTGTGCAAATCCCCTCTAAATATTATGAGAGAAGGAAATGGCTTTTTATTTGGAATGCTAGTTGTGACTTAGGATTATTGGTGAAGCCCCTTTGTTTGGACTTTATTGAAGCATGTCAACAGCTGTCAGCAATAATATTTGCTCCGCCTGCTGCAACGTGATGTATTGATATGTATACAACAATATGTTATAAATTGAAATAAAATATGCATTTTTTCATAATTTATCAGCATTATGATGGCACAAAAAAGGCAGTCTTATGAATAATACAGAGCTCTTCAGCGGGCATTATGTACTGTAGGTAATAAACGCAGCCTCTCCCCTGGACTGCCAGGAGAGTTGTAAAGCAGAATGCATTAGTTCAGCCCTGTGATAATAAATCATTTTAGTTTGTCAGTAGGCTCTGGCTAACTTTTACTCCTGAGGTCTGAAAGAATAGTATGCCATACGGCCCTGGATGGTTTCTGAAATGTTTAGACTGGCTCCAATTCTCCTGAGTAATGTTTTGAGTGAGCGATATGGTTAGATAACAAGTGGCAGTATTTCTCAGGTATCGATATTGTGATGCCTCCTGTTGTTTTATTGCCCGGAGTAGCTGATTTTGTCCTAATTGGAACTGTAGTTCTTCTTTGTGTCTCTATTTGCAAGATGGTGCAGTGTTTCTTTAAAAATAAAAGTTGTTTTATATATAGTGCAACTTCTCTAAGTGATATCACCCTGCCTCTCAGTTATCTTTGTATGGATGAGAAATCAATAAGTCCTAACTGTTCTTATTTATCCTCTTAAAAAATATAGCTACCCTTATAGGAACTCTCTTTCTTGGAGCTGTGATGGCCATTAGTTCATCACTACCTCATGTGTTTTGAAGGATGACAGCCCAGTGTGGTTGGTAGCAAATTTCAACTGTATATGATTTAAATAATCATGTTTACATAAACTTTGTTAGTATCTCTGAGCCTTCTGTATGTATTAATTTCTCCTAAAATAACAGCAAGGGTGATGGTTGGTGTATATGAAATAAAGGCCCAATTCAAAATCATTCTTTTGGCTGAGAATATACACCTTTTTTTAAACATCAAAATTTTCTCTAATGGTAACAAAGATCTTAAAAATTTTATAAGAAACACTAGATTGAAATTAACAGCTGTTCTGAAGGAGGTGAGACATATATTTCATTTTGTTATTTTTACATTACAACTGTGTAAGCTACTTCTGAAAAGTAGTTTAGCTCTTTATAATGCATAAGATTGAACAGTCAAGAAAACAGTGATTTGATGCATCCACACAGTACCATTTACTAAAGTGTAATATTATGGTTGATAACTTAAGCCCATTTTAAACATTCGAACTAATTACAGTCATAAAACTATAATAATAGTGTATTTTAATCTACCGGCATCTAAACAGATGTGGGAGGGGCTGTGCTTTTCATACAAAAGATCATGAACTAGTCCTGAAGTATATTTGGATTGAAACAGGTAGAAAATAACAGTTTAGGCCCACTGCTCCTTCATGTTCCTGAAATATAAATGCAGAGACTATTAGCAGCAGCACACCAGCTGAGCTGTATAAAGATGGCCAATTTCTAAGAAAACCAGAATTTATATAATACAGAGCCTTTTAGAACACATCAGCTCGACTTCATTTGGAAGCAAATATGTAACTGGTACAGCTCATAAGGCACGGCATGGCTCTTTTACATTTCAAATGGCTTGTGTGGCCTCTGTTCTGCACCAGCAGGTCCTCAAAGCTGGCTCTTGCAGAAGAGATTGCTACAGTCCAATATAGGGATTAGAAAAGCATGGAACACTATGGTGACAGCAATTTCAAAGACAGATGCCTTCTATCTGTCTCCAGATTGGAGATAGTGAAGAAAATAGGTGTGCAAAGTCTTCTCTATCAACTTAACCTCTTGACTGTACCCTAGAGAAGAAAGTAGAATTCTGACATCGTAATGGAAATCCAGTGATTGTTATGAAAGAGTTGGAAATTTTAACACCTAATAAGGCATGCCTTCAAGTATTTAGCTTAAGAATGTCCATTTATTTGTGAAAAGCTACTGTGGTGCCTAGGAAACGCTGATGATGGGTCTTTCCTTTGGGTTCATGTGTAGCTAGAGATTTATTTAATGTTTGAGATCCATTGTACTTTGGAGTAGAATCCTCTTAGCTTCCTTACCATAAGCTCAGATGAAAGATGATTTAAGTGCTGTGGTTGGCTAACATGCATAGCTTTTAGTTATGGGAGATATTTTTTTTTAATAAAAAGATTTCAAAGCAAAATATCAAATATGCTTTAATAGGGCATTTTATATATCACTGAATAAAGACTTTTCTTAAAATGCTTTTATTCAAAGACATCTTTTGTTTGGAAAATAGAAATAAATTCTAAAGCTGTTTGCTCTGTCTCATGACACTTTAAAATAAAAGTAAACAATCACTGATTTATCACATTTTCTGTAGAATTCTTTTTGCCCTTTTGTTTAGGAAAGTGTAAAACAACAGAAAGTCCCTTCTCATACATATGAAACAAAATCACCCTGAGAAAAAAAGCATACACATTCATACATATGTGTTCTAAAGTACACACATATCTTGACATATATACAAGCACTTTAACTCGGGGGAAAGATCTAGAAAAATATAAAATCCAGTACTGATATCACTTAATGAACTTCCATGAAATGATAATTCTGAAATAGATCATGATTAAATCTATGAGGGATAATTTCATATACCTTAATTTCAGGAAAATAGGGATTCAAAATCTTTCAAGAAAATAATATGTCATTCTTCACAATCTTATCAGAAATCATTACTTTTCCTGTGTCTAGCAAGGATGCAGTCTCTCTTACTTTCAGACTTTTCAACCTAATTTCTAAATATTTGTAATTTTCTAAATCTAAATAATTTGACGCACTTTTTAAAGTATTTTTTGAATTCTATATTTAATTCTCTCTAAATTGGGTAAAACATAAATATCAATAAGAGAATAAAAGGCTTTTTTAAGAAGTGCGATGTATTTTGCTTGTTTCTAAACTTTTTTATTTTTATTTTTTCTTTACTGTGCTAAAATTAACCTTAAGTCATGTGAATTCTGAGACAGGATTTACAAAATATTTTTAAGATATACAAATATTGTTATCCATGGATTATAAATGTATGTTTTGTAATTTTAACATTCAACTTTATTTTACTTTATTACTGGGATCATTATGGAGATTCAAAATATTGACTAATTTCTGAGATACTGGTTATCAGCGACACTATTATTTGTTCTAATTGAAATGCTTCTAAAGTGTATGGTGTAAGTGGAAGAAATCAAGAAAGCCATGCCCTTGCCATATTTTTGCTTAAGCGAAAGAATTTGTGAGCATTACAGAGTTTCTTGGGTACAGTAGAATTAAGTTTAACCCTCAATTTTCTCATTCACTTGCTCTATAAACTTGGATATATTACTTAAACTCTGAATCTCAGTTTTATCATCTGTAAATTAAGAATTATGGTTCTCAAAGTTTCTGTAAGATGTAAAAGTGCTCAATACATTTTCTTTTCTTTATTTGTTGTATAATTTAAAATACAATTCTTCCTGATTCTGCCAAAGTCAAAAATAAGCCCTAACTACAACAGATACTCAATACACTGCACTCGTGTAATGTATATTGTTATTGAGTAAGACTGGAACTATATGAATCTAGGTTTGTATAAATAGGGGTTGTGAGTGGAATAAGGAGATAGACAACTTCATGGATACCATGAAGAAGGTCTATTGTAGGGAAGCAAATACTGCAATTATTTCCTCTCCATGGAAACTGTATCCCTCCTCCCTCTTCTCCCCGCTGATACATCAGATGCAGCCTCTCTAAAAGTCTCATCATAGGAACTTTGAACATTAAATGCAGGAGGAAGCCAAGTTGAAGATTGTCAGAAATCTGCTGCCACTGGGAAAACAGGCTGAAGAGCCTCTATATCCGCCTAGTGGTATTTTGCAGTCTTTAGCATGTGTGAAGTAATTAATCAGCAGGCAGACAAGCAGAAATTAAAGCATTAGTATAGAGGGTTAGAAAAAAAATCAGGTCAGTTATAATGGTTCTTAGGGAAGAGATGTAATTCATAGTTGCAACTATGCAGTTATGGGTTACAATAACAAAGGGATAGAGAAAAAATGGGCAGAACAACAGATTTAAGGAACTAGCTGCAGAGAGTTGTTAATTCCCACCACGATGTTCAAAAATTCTTACCAAAGGGGCAAAAAACTGCTCCAGAACATGAAAAGACCTAGTTCTATGTTACAGGAGATCATTTGTGTGCAGAAAGTATAGACCATGAGAACAGCAAATGCACAGAGGTCAGAGAAGGAAGCAATAAATAACCTAGTAAGAGAAGTTTACTTATAACTGTATTTCTGAGGCTATCATTTGGAATATCTTTCCTAATTTGATTTTTATATCTCAAGATGCCTTATGACTGTGTTTGCTTCCTTTTGCTACTACTTTGAATAGAATTAGTGCTTCAAACCCCAGATAGCCCAGAAATTCACTTTTTAAATATACATGATAGCACCTGGACATCAATGGAAGCATGAGACTCATTTTTAATTGTTAAGATTACTTTCCAAGAATGATGCCAACCTGTTACCTTTATCTTTAAGGAATATGGAGAATATGGCACATCCTATATATTTTAATTGGGTTCAGCAACCACTGAAAATATGTCCCAGAAAGCTATACATCTGACCAGTATTCATAATATTTTATTTAGGCTCTATATATGACAAGATCAACTGGACTATTAAGAGTCTTAATAAACAACTTCCAAATCTCCATGACTTAATCCAGTAAGTGTTTGTTTCTTGCTCATGATAAGTCCAGTGTGAAAATGTTCCTGGTCAGGCAGCTTTCCTCAGTGGCTCTTTTCTGAGATAGGATTAGAACTCTGAGGTCTTTGCATTGTGTGGGTCCACTGTCATCTTGAAGTCCCTTGCTTCCAGCTGCTCAATTCAGGGAGAGCAGAGGTGAGTGGGAGATGGGAGAGGAAGTAGAAAACAGACGTTCCCTCTGGTTATATGGTCAGGCCTGATAAAAGCATTTATGACTTTCATTCATATTCTGTTAGCCAGAAGTTAATCATGAGGTCCCACCTAGAGGCAGAATGTCTTTGGAAATGAAGTCTTCCTGGTGCTGTTCAGGAAAATAAACTGGTTGGGGCACAAGTATTGTTGTACCTGCCACAGGCTCTATAAAGTTTAATCACATCCACTCAAGTGACTGGCCTGTTGTTCTTTCCCCATTCTTATCTCCAGCATTTGCTCCCCTTCTCTGTCTGTGCTCTGCTTTAAGGAAGTCAAGAGCTATCACCAGGAAAGTGTGTGAAGCCAGTGGCTGCTCCCCACTCTCTCTGCTGCTATTTACAATAAATGTCATGGCAAGGTGTCGGCATTTGGGGGGATTTTCTTAGAGTCTTTAACTGCTTCCCTCCTCTTTTGAAAAAGTAAACTCACCATTAATGCATGTCCCGGGTATGTTGCACTCCAAGTGGTGGCAGAAATAACTCATCCTGGCAAAGGAAATCACCCTGGAAATTACCAGAGGATGTGACATGGATTATTTAGTGTAATGGCTAAAGGTGTTTTCAGTAAAATGCAGTGTGTGCTGTGTTCCCTGATCCCATTTGTCCTCTTAAAATTAATTTTTGTAGTGTTTCACAGTTACCTGTTTAATTATTCATTCTGGATGTCATGGAGAATGATACAGTACTGTAAAATAAAGCCAATAAAACATGTTTCTAATGCTAAATATCAAAGCTGGAAAATATGACCATTACAAATAAGTGAGAATCTGTCTTCCCTTTACATAAATATTCTACAAAACAAGTACCATACAATAAACAATAGTATTGCTTGGATTAATTTGAAGATGTTTGCATAAATATGCTCAGAGTTTTTTATTATTATTATTACTTTTTGCACTACAGTTTGTATCACAAGAGTATGTGTTTGCTGGGCAAAATATTCATCCTGATCTTTCGTGCCATTGAAACTTCCACTTCTCTTTGCAGTGTAGTATTATGGAGAGGAGTGAACTTTTGGAGTCAGATCTGAGTACAAGTCCTGAGTTTATTACACTTCGTATGCAAATTACTTGCCATCTCTCACTTTTTCCCATTTATAAAATATAGTTCACAAAGTTGTATGTATTAAACTGTATGATATTAAACAAAACCTGAAGTTAGCTAACTGAATTGCCTTTCTCTTAAAAAATGATTAATTTCTACTAATAATTTTATATGAATTATAAGTAAGGTTGATTTCAAAAGATAAAAATATAAATAAAAGTAGCGTGAGAATTGTTTTGACTTTATAAAGATTAATAAATGATTAAAGGAATTCATTTTAAATATTTAACATTTAAAATTAGTATATTGAAAATATTATGATATCAAATAGGGTGACTTTGAAACTAAATTTCTTTATTAAAATAGAGATGATCCAAATTTGATTAACTTAAATATTATCTCCTTTCAAATCTGAGCTCAAGGAATCACACTTCACTAGGGAGAATACTCTGAAATTAAGGCAGAGCCCTAGTATATTAAAAACACGATAGCAAAAACAACTTTTTAAAAAATCTATCGTAAGACCTGGAAGATAAAGTTGAAAAGGCCTCTTAGAACAAAAAGACAGAGAAACATAGACCAGCTCAGGAAGTCAAGTATTTTCAACATAAATTCTAAAAGGAAAGAAATGATAAAATGGAAGTGAGGAGACAATCAGAGAAGTCATAGGAGAAAATTTTCTGCAGCCATATAGAGACATGAAATTTTTTCAAAAAGCCTAAAGTCTTCCAGAAAAAGTAGTTATCAAAAAGATGTAAAAATTATAGTAGCGTTGATTTCTCATTAGTAACACTGCAAAGACACTGGAGCATTCCTTTCAAATTTTGAGGGCTAATGATTTTCAATGTAGAGTTCCATACCCAATCAAACGTTCCTTAAACTATGAGTTCAGAATAAAGATGATTGTAGAAATGTAAGAACTCAAAAAAAATTTACCTTCTAATCACCATTCTGAGGAAGTTACTTCAAAGTGTACTCCAGCCAAACAGTCATGAAAACCAAGAAAAAGGAAAAGTTGAGATATGGGATGTTGGAACCAGTCCATTAATTTCAAATACCAAAAAATGTCATATTGTCATTCATAAATCAAAAATGGTCCTCACATCAAACAGAAAGCAGAGTTGAAACTGATTCAATTCAAAGATAAAATGACAAAGAAGCTAGAAGCTGTTATCTGGGAAGACATGTTTTTTCTCAACAAGACAAAAGAATGGCATTTATGAAAGCCAGAAAATGCAAAAGAAAAAGTAAACACAGGTATACTACTGATATATCCTTCACAAACAAAAACAGAACAAAACCTAAAACTGTATAAGAAAACCATGGCCCAAAATATATATTTTAAAACAATATAGCGTGCTTTTGAACATGGATGAGCTATAAGAAGAAAAAATTTTGACATAATGTTTGAATTTTAAGTAGCATAGAGATAATAACATTGAGCTAAAAGAAAAATAATAAAATCCTTAGCCCACAGTTAATATGTCCCAGTGGCCCTGGTTTTGGCCCTGGCCTTACCCTCCACTACAGCTTTACTGTTATGAAGTCCATAATAATGCTTTGGATTATTGTTGTGACTTTTGGCCAACTAATGTCCAAACTAAAGCCTGTTCTCTGAAGCTTTTTAAACTATTTTTCATATCTTTAAAATTTGGGACAGACAATAAACTAGTGTTGGCTGGCCTAAAAGGTGCTAAGACATTGGGAAAATGGTTTGTTAAAATACAGGCTATTTACCTTGCATTATTGGAGGAACACATAAAATATTCCTCTCCATGGGGAGGAGAATCCTTCCTTCTCTCTCTTTCTCAACCCAATCTCAGTGGAAAATTGTGTCTCTGTAACTTGTGCTCTAAGCTGTGTTCATGAGATATTCAAACAGTCATTTCGTTGAAGTAAAATAATACAAAAGTTTTGACTAAATTGACTATTAGGTTATAAAGGAAAATGTGATATTTGATGATAATCAACCTTTAAGAGATATAGGAATCCCAAATGGAGAGGGAAATTGCGAAGTGATTTCTAAGCAGCCTGGAGAATCGCTCCCTTTAGATTTAATGTAATGCTAAGATGACATGGGGACATCTCTGCAGTTTCCTAAAGTATTTGTCACTGTTTTTCACTATCCCTTTCACGCCCCGTCGCTAGCCTGCCTTCTAGAGTATAGAAACTAATACATATTTTCTAGTTCAAATATATTTTAAAACTTTAATAATCATTTTTATATTATAGAAATAATGAAGAAAATTAAAAGTCTCAATAATCCCACCCCAGAGATAAATACTATTAACAGATGTGAATATTCAATATTATTTTAAGAATTGAAGTTCAAGATTATTCTCAGTGACAATTTAGAGCTTCAAGATTTTTTTGTGTATTCATAAACTTTTCTGTTTGCTTGTTATACATTCTTTCCTTGTTTTCCTGGCTAAGAATGTGCTATTCTTGTTGAATAATCCTGAACTAATAAATTGAAAATAACATAGCTGCGTTGCCAGTCAAGTTTACCTTAAATTTTAATTTGTTGCCTTATGAATATTTTGAAATGAAGATGTGCTTTTTGTTGTAGATGTCTTTACAAATTACCTGATAAGACATAGATGAGAAATGGTATATAATGGACCTAGAATATGAATTAGAATGAGGTTAAAAGGCATTAAAATGAGCCAATCCAGTGAAATAGACTAGTATACTGTCTTCTAGAAAGGAACATAAGTGTGTCAGATTACAATTAACATTTGAATTTCTATTATTTGTCAATTAAAAAGATAAGATTTGGGGTGGAAATATTTTTTTTCTTTGAGAAAGCAATCTCTACTGCTCTGTTCTTTGAACTGATTTAGTGGAACTCAGTTCTTTTAAGAGCCATCCCTCATTCCTGTCCCAGCGCTACCAGTCTGCTGTGCAATCATGAACCCCACCACCTTGGCCTTCTTTTTCCATTTCTATTGTTCTGTGCACTTTTTTTCTTTGACAACATCTAAATAGCACCCTCTCCGAGGCTAGCGTCAGAAGCCCCGTGCATCCTTCAGAAAAAGCAATTAAGCAGGAGTGACCCTGGATTCTTGGAGGTATTCTTTATATTACATAACATTCTAAGGCAAATGACTCCCAAAAATAGATGCAGAGTTAGCCATCTTCTCTAGCTGCTTTAACCACTAAATATAATCAATCAAAAACTTTAAGTGAAATGTTCTTGTACTTGGTTTTACAACTGGAAAGTTAAAAAAAAAAAAAGAGATTGAAATTTTATGCAATTAAATGGCCTTCATCTGGACACTCATTTTTAAGCCTCCTCTTGGATTTTTCTCCTCTTTTGTAATCTGTTAAATCATCAAGATTTGTTGAATCTCAGAATGCTTCTGTTGGACACATATTTAACTTGTGAAGTTATTTTAATTATTGGTTCTGACCTTCAGATCCAAATTGATTCTAGATATTTTCTCTCCCAGAATTCATTTATTTTATAATCCTCAGGTTTTTGAGGCTTAGATGGTATCCTTATAATCTTTCTTAGTAGTGAATTACGCTTCATTATTCAGTGGCAGAATCACTATACCCTTTGTTTAGTTCTTAACGAGTAGAACTTTCAGAGTGTATTTTCAGGTAATTATTTAATTTAATTTTATGACAAACAATTGTAAATAATTCTACTGTGCTTTTACATTTTCAAATTGAGTTCATTTTCAAAGCATATTTCACAATATATTTGTGTTTCACAATAACAGACTCAGCAAATTCAGCCACTAAACGCCATTTGAATGTATTTATATATTGAGATCTTATACAATTTATATTTTTCATCTTCATAAAACAAGAATATTTTATGATGCTTTCATGAACAAAAGTATTTTTTTTGAAAAGGTGCATGTCATCTTACCCTATTAAAAATAGACTTAATGCGTATATTTTTATCTAATTGTTTTATCTTTCTTGACCTCTGAATAACCACTACCAATATTATTTTAAGGTAAAGCATATTTATTCATTTATGTTTATTTATTGCATCATATGTAATATATATTACTATATCGCCTTTATATATCCATTAGTAATAAATATATTCTAAATAGGAAAATACTGTGTAACAATAATAGCAATGCCACATTGCTTTTATATAGTTCTTTCAACTACTGTTTTAATGTGTATTTTCTTTTATCTTCTTAAAGCTTTTGAAATAAATAGATTTATAATCATATACATTCATTTTAAGAAATTGAAATACTATAGCAATAAATAATATGCCAACATCATAAAGCCTGACAAATTCAGTACTAGAATTAACATACAATTTTCTTGAATCACAGTTTAATATTTCAACTACAGATAGTCTATAGTGAGGAATAAAATAACTTTAACAATTTCATTTCAAGATGTGTATGTGTGTATGCGTGTGTGTATTTTTATGTGAAACAGTTCAACAAGCTTCCTGGCACACCCAGAAATGCCCCCAATTAAAACTGAACATATATTAGAAATATTTCATATTATGTAGTTTTTATTTTTTCCCTTGCGATCATTATCTGTTCTTTGAAAAATGACCTCTAATAAAGATATTCATTTGGCCCCAGGATATGTGTACATTAAGGAAATAAAAACCTCAAGAGTTCTCCCTTCCCTATTATATCTGTAAGATATTTGTCAAATATCCCTAGGGCCTTTCACATACTGGTCAGCTGTACACAGAGATCATTATGAAAACTTCATGTAGTTTTGCAGTATAACTTTGTGATCCTTCAGAGCTATTATATCTTCGAAGACTTCCTTGTGCTTTATTGAAAGCTTCAGGGAAAATAAATGTGTCTTTCTAGATCCAGAACTTGAAATGACAGTAGACTCAAGAGATCAAGGTTATCAAAACATTAGTTCTCTGTTATGGCTTCTGTTTATCTGCAGGAAAGCTGCCAAGGTGAAAGGGGTTGTTGTTATTTTTAAAGTATTGAATTATCTGAAAGAGGAATTTCTTATCAGTATAGATTATTTTTGTTTCCAATTCTAAATGTCAACCTTATTTTTGATATCATCTCTGTCCTTTGACAGTTATTAGCTTATAGACGATTGCTGGAAAATTACTCTCAAACTTGCACGCACAGGAGGTTATTGGGGACATTTGGCTGTTTGCTTTCAAAGGGGTTAAAAAAAAAAAAGAGGTTGAAAGATAGGAAAGAAAACACAGACACATCATACCCATCAGAATATACTGTCTTGCTTCCCAGGTACCCACTTTCAAGATTTCTAGTGTTTTGTATCTGATATATTTAGCTTTTCTCAAATCTGCAGTATTTGAGAAATTCCCTTTGTCTCCTGTAGAACAGACAAATGTGGAAGAAATGTATCTGTGCCATGTTTCCATTTCAGATTTGATAAAAGGAAGATCTGACCATAAACAGACTTCATGATCTTTATATCATTTTTATAGAAAAGTAAAATGTTATTGGGGCTTTATCCTTTCCTTCATATAATTTAGAAGTTTTAAATATCTCACTTAATTCAAGGCCTTTTTGCAGTCATTCATTCTACATACCATAACCCAAATGAAAGATAATGCTAAATATAATAGCTGTGCTATGAGTGATGGTTACCAAAATTCTTTTTCCTTTTTCACTGCAGTGAAGCAAGAGAAAACAAGATTGGATAGTGGTGAGCAGAATTTAGATATTAGGAGTCCTCACACCAAAATGTGGGTGAAAAGAGCCCAGGATTTGTTTTGGAGCCTCACAATCCTAGATTCGAAATCAAACCTCGATAATTATTAGTCATGTCGTATCAGCAAAGTTATTTAACCTCCTCAAAACTCACATGGCTCTTCTCTAAAAGTGGCCTAATACTAATTTTCAAGTTTGTTGGCATTATTATTTGAGATAATATATTTAAAATGTCCAGCACAAGATCTAACACAGTATTTGCTCAATAATTTTATTTTTTCTCTTTTCTCCTCTCTTTTTGATTATAAAACTAATAGAATGTTCCACATGATATATGTGTGTTTGTATATGTATACACGTGTGCACACAAAGGTATATGTGTTCATGTATGTGTATATGCATATACTTGTGTGTATATGTTTGTATATGTTTTTGTGTGTATATATGTATATATGGACATACCTGCATATAGCATATTTTGTTCAGAACATTTTGACTGACCTCAAGCATATTTTTTTAATTTCTTATTAAATCTTAAAATTCCATGTACATTTTGTATTATAAGGTCATATATTTTAATATTAAAATAATATCTTTACACTTACCACATTTTAGAGTAAAATTGTTTACTTCAAAAGATACTCAATATTGATTTTGTGGATTCTTGTGCTTTTTATTCAGTATATTTCCAAAGGAAGAGGAAAACTCCAGTTTTCAAAGCACAACATTAAATGATATTTTGAGGATGATTTGTGTGCAGTTTTTAAAAAAGATGTAAAGATATTGAGAGCTATGTAGTCTCTACATACCTCTTATAAACAATTAAATTATCCCATAGGTAGTAAGTTTTTATAGGATCAGATTCTTAATCCCAAAAGGAATGAAATCTGTTTCACTCCTGCCAACTTTTACACAATGGATTTTGGAAAAAGTTCCTTTACAACGTTAAAAGTTTTCTATATAGTCAGTGAAATATCACAGCCTTGCGGATTTATTTTCTGTCTACAATTTTTTGTAACTCTTAGCTTATCAATTGTTCATTTTACCCTTTTATCCCCCATTCACAATTGATGACATCAGCTGCAGCTGATGTGAGTGAACCTTCATGTGTATCCTAAAGGGTAAATCACATGTTTAGAATTTTAGTCCTGGCCTAATTTAATTATGGGCCTTGGCTTAATAACTTGGATCATTACAATATGTATATAATTTTGTTAGTTGAAAATCTAAAAGCTGCAGATATTAATTCCATGACACTGACTTTAGTACTGATAGACTGATAGTCAGTTAACCATGAATCACATGATCTGAGGAATATCCACTGGGAGCACATGAATTCATGGCAGGATAAAGACGGTCTTCGGGGAGACCTCCATGGCAGTTACAATTATTGCTCCAAGTCTTCTATTTTCATAATGTTGTCCATGTTGGCCAGTAAATCAGTCAGACCATGCCCTTGGCAAAATATGATGCGGCATAATTACAAAGGAGATTTTTAGAGAAAACTCCCCACAGTCCTTTGTGCTAAGTGCCTAAGGAGGTTTTCTTGCTGGCCTCTAATTTGATCCCAGGCATGCATGCATCTCATGCCTTTCAGCTTCTTAGAAGTTTCCTTTATACATGAACTATATTTAGAAATTATTATGTTTTACATAAGACAAGGGCTACATCCAATTATAAAAATGCTGCTTATAAATAAAAGTAGTGAAGAATTCACCTGTTTCTTCTGGAAATCTCACATTCAATTAGGTTTCAAAAAGATTATATCTGGTTAATCACTCGATATATTATTTTTTATTTAAATCTAGAGTAAACGTGTCTAATTTGTCATTATCTTGCTTATTTGAAAACAATGCTAATATTGATATTATTTTAGCATTTGATTCACAAGATTATTGCAAAACTGTGACACACATTAGAGGAGAACTATATACAGTAGATCAGTTTTTCCCTTAAATGATCATGACATACTTTACAAAAAAATGAAAAGTTCTGTCTTAGGAAGTTGCTGAATAGAGAAGGTGAAGAAAGGAATTTCAGTGGCGTAGTTCTGAAGCATGAAAGAGTATGCTATTTACATATTTTTGAGTTTACAGTGTTTTCAAATACATGATAATCAGCTTTAATCTTTCACTAGTCTTGTACGATAAATATTACATCAAGAGAAATTAAATGACTTATACAAAGTCACCCAGTTAATAAGTATCAGTACTAAAGTTTGAATTAATTCATTCTTTCCTTTACACAAAAATATTTACTGAATGTTAAAAAATAATAAACAGGAATCTTGATTAAGTGCTTACTTCAAAGCAGTGTTTCTCAACTTTTTAAAATTATCACTCCACCTAAGGAGGCTTTTTAGACTTTTTTTAACCTAATTTCCCTCTACCTAGAATAATTTTAATACCTCAGATATAGTATGTATCTGTTTTACACTGTGACTCTTGGAGGGCTACAAACCATTGTAATAGCTAAGATTTTTTTCACTTCCTTCCCAAGAACTGAATGTTGCCCCCTTGAAGTTGTCATCCACCTCATAGAGAATGCATGCTTTAGAGACATTTTGCCAAATGCTAAAGATATAAAAATGAATAGGATATGGTCCTTTCCCTTTGTCATTTTGATGGCTAATAGATGAGAGGTACAAGTAAACAATTTCAGTAGAGAGTGAGTTCAACAACAGAAGAATGTACAAGGTACAGTAATAGCACAAAAGAGGCTGTCTTCAACTCTGATTGAGAGCAGTTAGAAGAGACTTCATAAACTCCCTTCATGGTTAAGACTTGCAGTACAAGGATGTGTATACCAGCTGGAAAAAAAGGAGAAGGACATTGCAGTCAGGCAAGACTCACATATTGAAAGGCAAAGAGGATGAAACAACATGGGCAGTTTTGGGGTCTGCAAAAAAAACTTGAGAGCACTGGAGAATTGTCAGGGCTATGTCATAAACTAGGAGCCTAAACTGTTATGGAAGCAGTGGAAAGGAGATAAGATCAGTCTGTGTCTTATAAAGATCACTGAGACATTTTACTTCCTGTTCAAGGTTGCTGAGGGAAGCCAGCACATTTCTCTCTTCTCCTCCCCTGCTAAAATCCTACTGAAATCACATGCACACCTAAAAATCCACTTCATCATTGGAAATCTGGAAGGATGCCATCAGTAAACCAGAAAGGGTGAGAAAATTTTGGAAGACTTGGGAAGATAAATGAATTAAAGCAGATGAATACTGCCTGATATACAATAAAAACTATTATTAGCTGTTATTTAATGCAAACAGCTAAGAGACTATGAGATTTCTTACCTAAAGCAGGTGTGTGTTGGCGGGGAGAGGGGGGTAAAGCTATTTTTTAAAATAGTTTTCTTTGTTGTACTATAGCAGCTTCACACAGTCCAGAAACACATCTAGATTGTCTTCATATCACATTTCTTCCACAACAGCCTTTCCATATCTTCTAAATCCACTCTAGGCTACATATGAAAATATCTTTGGTTATTTTGTTACCATAGTGCATTAATAGGCTATGGTGTGCTCAAGCATTGGGATAATTGTTTTATAGACCATTATCCATACAACATTTTGTGAGATTATTGCTGTTTTTATGCCTACTTTGTAGATGGAAAAAAAAAAAAGCTACAGCCTAGACAGGTTAAAGTAGTTTTCTCAAGTACCTACAGTTATTAAGTTGTCATTGAGATCATGACTATGTACCCCAGCTCTTAAACATCTGCTATTCTGCTTTGTATATCATTATTTTCTCATAATATTCTTGTCTTAATCTGTTCCAGCTTTAATAACAAAATGCCATAGGCTGGGTAGCTTATAAATGACAGAAATTTCTCACAGCTCTGAGGTGTAGGATGTCTAAGATCAAGGCACCAGAAGATTTGGTATCTGATAAGAGATTACCTCCTATATGACCATCTTTTGCTGTAGCCTCATATGACAGAAGGGGCACAGGAGCTCTCAGGCATCTTCTGTAGGGACACTAATCCTAATCATGAGGGCTCTGCCTTCATGACCTAATCAGCTCTGAAAGGACCCATCTCCTAATACCATCATCTTGGGAGTTCGGATTTCAACAGATGAATTTGAAGGAGACACAAACATTCAGACTATAGCAATCCTCATGGCCTTTTTTTAAAAGAATTTTTCTGCTTTAAAATTAACAATATTTCTAAATTCTTTAAGTTATTATGATCATTATTTCAGTTTTCCTTTCATTAAGTTAAAATTAAAGAATATTCCTGGCCCATGTGTAATGTATGTGTTTTCAAGGAACGGAAAAGTGAGACATAATTATTTACTGTCTGACTGCTATGTACCAGACTCTATGCTGGGCCCTTTTCTCTGTCCTCTCATTTCATGCTCACCTTTATTTGTGAGGTAGCATTGGGATACTCAAATATCAGATGAGGAACCTGAGATTTGAAGATTATAATTCTCCTTGTATACCACAGTATGTGTATGTGCAAAAGAAAATCTCTTACCTTTAGCACTCACAGTTCAAAAGAATGAATCACTTGTGAATTAGATTATAACGTCAGAAGCAGGAAATCCTCAGAAGCAATATCAAAGACGAAATCCTGAGGCAATTTTAAATTCCAGAAAAAGAACTGAAAATGAATCCCATGTTGTCAACTCGATTATCTTTTAAATGGGAGAAAGCAGAGGTTTATACAATGTCAAATAGCAATTAATCTAAGAATATATCCATATGTGATTTTAGCTTTTGTGTGGATGTTTATGTTCTAAAAAGAGCAATATGTATATTTGAATATTTAAGTATTCTAGAAATTATTTTCAAAGAAGTTTATTTAGTGAAATTAGATTCATATTCTTTATTTATAGTTCACACAAATTTCTTAGAATAAAGAATACTATTCATTATTTTCTTTCTAAAAATGCTATTATAGAGAATCTGATTTATCACACCCACAGGTATATTTATAATGCAGTATTTCAAGGTATTTTATGTTCACATTTCAATTTGGAAAAAAGTACATATTCCTATTTAAAAATATACATCAAAATAAATTCCAGGTGGATTATAGACCTACATTAAAATGCAACATTCCCCTTAAGTACAGTACAACTATAAAAGTACTGGAAGAAAATATAGGATATGACATTTTATATTATTTTAGTAGGGAAGGCCTCCTTAAACACAATCAAAACACAATTTAACACTTGAAAATGAGAAAAAGTATAAGCAAAATTAAGTTAAAAATATGACTAAAAAACTATTTGCATCATGAGTATTAGATAAGGCTAATTAATGTTCTCAATATGCAAGAGCTGATGCAAATAAATAAGGGAAGTTAAACATCCCCACAGAAACATGAGCCAAGGTTAGGATCAGGTAATAATGAGTAATGGTAAACAATTTTTAAAAACTATATCTCATACTAATGATCCAATAAATGCAGATTATCAGTTATCAAAATGACAAAAAGGAAAAATGATATTGCATGACAATATCCTACGGTGCCTGAAGATAGGAAAAGTATGCTCTCCTTTCTCTCTGAGAGACACTGAGGAACGTGTGTGTATGTATTTGAAGTGTTATTAAAATTCGAATATCATAAATGTCTACCTATAGATTAAAAATAGTAAAGTGATGGGCTTTACATGTTAACAATATCTAGAATTTTTTAAAGATTATTTCACACTCTTAACCTCATCCTCCTTTTTCTCACCTTGTGACTTGCCTTTTTAAAGAGCTCTATTCAGTTACTATTAGCCCTTCCAGACTTGCAAAGAGAATTTAGCTTGGATCATAGTTACATTTGCAATCACCATCCTCAGGACCTAAGTACATTATAACTGCATTGATGGTTACATTATCACAGCTTGACCATGCCAGGCTTTATATGGTTGCTAAGTAATCAGTGTCAATTGTTGCTCTTGAAGATGAAGGACAAAATATTTCTTAAGATTAAAGGAAAGCTTTATGAAAAAGCAAAGGCTGTCTTTTCCCACAGTATCCTATTTCTAAAACACTATCATGTTTTAATATTTTATTCATAAGACAAATTCTTACAAATATTCTGTCACTTTCTTTAGTAATTTTACCTTGGAAACCATTTATATTTAGGGCAAATGGTTCTAAGAAACATAAAAGCATTTTTTTTTGCATGTTCACATAGTTCATATAGGATTATGGGAAATATACAGATCTAATGTTGAATCTCATGAGCATATGATTATTCTACTACCAACTTCTTCTGATCTGGAATGTAAATTAGGCCTCCTGCTAATAATATATTTCCTTCAGCACACATAACAACGACTAAAAAATCTTTCATACATTTGCAAAACTTCTTACTGCACTGAATCATCAAAAATAGATGAAAGCATTGAACAGTTTGAATATCCTTGTTAACAGTTTAGGATGCTATATGATTTTGTTCCAAAACTAACACTCCAGTACCACATCATTGCATACCTTAATTTGGTTGCAGTAAATCTTTTAAAAATCACATCAGTCAACAAATATGTATACTGAGTCAGATGTACTATTATGCTACAAGCAGGGAGGAATTTAAAAAAAAGAGGCAAAACTCTTGCCATGTAGGGAAATTACACTCTTGCCTATGAAAAATAATTAGCAATACACCAGACATTATAGTTGTTCAGAATGGGGGGTAGAGAAGTATTGCGTGCTGAAATTTTTAGGATATAAGAATACTTCTTTGGCTTCAAGTAAGTTCAAGTAGGTCTGACTATCTATAATTTTAAAGGTCCACAAGGTGATTTTGATATACACCTTGGGTTGAGAACTATTTCATTTAAGCACATGAAGATTGAAATATTAGGTATCACCGTGTAGGAATTAGAATGATACATTAGGCATTTAGTACTTCAATGACTTGACTTCTCATTTTATTGCCTAGTCTTCTAGAATACAAGATATCCCTATAAAATGTCAAAATCCAGTGGTCTTCAGGAAGTGTATATGACCGATATTCAGATTTAAGAATATAGATGAATCATTTCCTAATTCTTTTACTTGTTATATGAAATACTGATGACCTATAAAAACAGAAAGCAATTTATATCAGGTATAAAATTATTCTCATTTGACAAAGATTCAAAAGTTATTGAGTGAATTTTAAAATATATATATTAGAAAATGATTATGTTCATTACAAAAATATACTTAGCTTTATAAAAAGTTTTTGCTTTGAAACATAGTATACATAAAAATATTTGATTTGAAAAAACCTGGCAGTTTTATATTTAAAAAATATATTCACTGACACTGACTTGGCATCATGCTTTTTATAGCTACTAGCCAGCTGAGTGGGAGGAGAGCTGGGGTTGCTTCTGATGCCAAAATCATATTTCCCTCAATCAGCATAAGGTTTTTTTTCCTGCCACGTTCAAATACTAAAAACTTAAATAATATGACTTTAAATACATTTGTACAGCACATTCAACTTTGTCCAGTATCTTCACGAACATATTTCATTTGTCACTTTTAACTTTTTCTGAGTATATTCATATCTATGGGCAGTCTTCTCTCTGTGCCAGATGCTTTCATGGGAAAAAAAAAAAAAGACACATACACGTATACACACATTTTACATTTCTCTGTAGCAAAAAAAAAAGACTTCCAGAATTATTTTACTGAACTTAGAGCTTGGTAAAAGTTATGTTTATAACAAATCCAGGTCTTGCAGCATCTTCGTCTGCCTGCCTGTTCATACTGTACCCCTGAAGACAGGCAAGTAGCTTCTTTCTTTTCTTCTTCCTCTATATTCTATTCCTGGGCAATATTATTCACTCCTATAGCCCTTAGAGACTAGGGGCTCCAATGTTCATTATTGCCAAATCACATTGCTTTATTTAGTGTTAGACCCAAAAGTTCTGACTGTCAACCAGACATCTCCAACTGGAGGAAGGAGATGAAAAGATTCCTTTGAGCCTATTTGTTATTTCTTGTCTCAGAAATCGCCATCTATTCTCCATAATTTGAAGGCCTCGGAATCAGGAAAATTACAATATAAATTACAATACAGCATAAGTGGTACAATTTAAAGATGCACAGTAGTCAAGGAAGTGATTATTTCTTGGTCAGTGATGGGCTTTCACCAAAGAGGTGACATTTTAACTGAGTCTTGAGTGTTGAGTGGGAATATTCTATATAGGAAGAAAGAAGAAGGCATTTCATGTATGAACAAAGATTTAGACATCAAAAAGAATGTGGAATATTTGAAGAAGACTGGAAAGTTTGTATGACTGAAAGGCTATGCTTTGTAAATGTTTAGTTTGTAGTTGGTCTTTGTCTTTTTTTGATTTCTTTTTTTTAAAAGATTATTTTTGTTTATGTTTTCCCCATTTAGATTCTCTTAATATTGAGACATCCAGACTCTTCACTGTGTATTCTTTATATAAGTTTCCTGTGGTACTGGTCTAATGTAAGTCTTCTGAAAAGAAATAAAGTAATTTAAGGGAGATTTTAGGGTTTAGATATCTATGAAAAATAATTGAAAACTAACTTTAAGTCATTAAGAATGGGAGAAAATGCAGGCAGAGGTCATGTGGGAGAAGTTATGTCTCCCAGTGATCTTGTTTGCTTGGTTTAAAGCGATATACTCCAAACCAGAGCTATATTCCTGAGCATTCAGGAGAATTCATCTGCGTATAATTTTTCACTCCTTTCTGAACTCTTCTTTGTTATATTACCCATATTTTCAATCTAAAAGCATATGAAGCCAAACCTACATGAAACAAGTGAGTACATATTTCATTGTGAAGTGACATTTTATGAACTCCACGTGTTCTTGTTCTCATGCATTCTACTTCATAACAATGAAAACCTCTTCTGTCGACCAGTATATAAAATTTAGTTTAGTTTATTCTTTCTACTATCATTATCATGATAGTGAAAAAGCCAAATGACATTTGATTTTTTCCACTCTTGTTTATTACATTTGATCCACACCACTGACATTTGACCTTTCAATTAAATGAAGATGTATATGAAAGGTATGAGAGCAAGTAAACATTATAACCCCTTTGTTTGAAGTAAAATAAAAATAAATATAAACAAAGATTTTAATGTTATTTGTTATTATCATTTGATTTTTAATCTTGGTTAATAAATCGTTCTTGTCCTTTATTTAATAAATTATAGATGAAGTTTTTATGTAAATAAGTTTGTAGCACGGGGAAATTTGGGATTATTTGATGATAGAATTTATCATCACGCTATGCAGGAGTTGTAAAATATATGAATTATCCTGGAACTATATAAAGTACTATTAAGGTAGATTGCCCTTATATTAAGTTATTGTACTCATTTATATTGCATTGCAAGTTGTTTTTCTTTTCTTGTATTCTTGCTTTTCAGACTGGAAAGGTAGAAAAGTCCTGGTCAGAACTTAAATTTGCAACCCAACATAAATCAAAGCTCCATTCTCCAATCTGAAAGCTCCTGTCCCCACCTTCACTCCCAGTGACCCTGTGAATGTAATCTTTTCAGGAAGAACCTTGAATCTGGTCAAGACAGAATGTGACTTATGAAGTGAGGTAGGGTGAGGTGTCCAGGGAGAGAGGCAGGCAAATGCTTCAGAAATGAGTCTCAAAATAATGTATTTTCTTTCTTGGAACTCTAAAATAGAATTGTAGCCCATTTTCCTTTTTCACAGGGAAGTTTACCCAGATTGGAAAGCTTTCTCTTCCTTCTGATATTCATGCCTGATGATCATAATCTTTTATTAGATTGTTTCTATTTTTCATGTATTGATACCTCTGGTTTAAAGAACAAGTCAATATAAATATGTAATCTTGGTTAAGAGTGAATGTATAATAAAATCAGGATAAGGTAGCAGTGATTAAGAGAAACTGCCTTTTCCTTCTTAATAATTCAAACGGTGCTTTTGTTGTATACATAGTGGTCACTAGGAGGAAGTAATTTAGGAAATATTTCTCATGAGAAGTTCTGAGGCCAGAGTGATTACCAGAGGTAAAAAGTAAAAAAAAGTAAATTTTAGTCCAAGATATTGAATTTCCTACAAAGATGGACTATACCTAGATAATATTTACTTTTACTTATGGATGTAATACAAATGTCAATTTCAAAAAAAAAAGAAAAATATTCCAACTACTTGTCATCAATGAAAGTGATTGAGTCACAAGATCACCTATATTTGTATGGCTCATAACATCTCTAATACTCTACCATTATTTAAGTTAGTACTTTTAAACAATTTAATCTACTCGGTTTCTATAAAAGAGATTGAAATTTTATTCCACATGGCCTTCAGGAATATAGAGTTTTTTCTTTGAGAAATAAAAGCAAAATAGAACAAACAAAGAAAACCTCTGAGGTTTATACATATTGTCCCTAGTTGACCAATAAAATATTTCTCTAGTGTTTTCAGTGTGACTCTTTTGGACAGCTATACACAGGGTCTGAGCTGATGCTTCTGCGTTGTCCTCCAAATTCACAAACCAAAAGAATTGAACATACTAACATGAAACACTGACTTACTATCAGAGTTATTTTCACCCATTTTCCCATTTTCAACTGGTGTATCTGAATCTGAGAAAAGATAATAGCAGGTAGTGTGAGATGTTTATGCAGATTTGTGGGTTGAAAAAATCTCCACAGGTAATTTTGATGTTCCCCATAGTGGCAGGTACAATATAGTCCTTTACCCTTCTCTTTGCCCTGTACCTTAAAACAGTAAGTGGTTTATTCATTATGTATTTTTCATTAAGTTGTTTATTTAATAAATATTTATTGACTATCACATTACAAAACAATCTAGAAAGTTAATATAGGTGCAAGAAAACTGTTGTTTAAACAGCTTATTATTACCTAGATTTGAGTATTGGGGCAGTTTTCAAAGGACATTCAGAATGAGCTGGGGTTTCGTATACTTTCCCTCATTGTTTTTCCAATAGATAAGTTTATGTAACTACATATATATGTAACTACATATATATATATATATATGTAGGAAGCTTTACTTCCTATAGTTTGAATAATGAAAATATATATATATTTATATATATATGTATATATATATATTTCTATTTACTTCTATTTACTACCTTTTAACTATGACTACTCAATCAAAAATGATTTCCATATTAAAATAAACATCAAATTTAAAAATTGAATCGGCATTTAATAACTACTTTATGATTAGGAAGGATGCTAGTTTATTGTGGAAACTTGGGAAAACAAAGAAGGAAATAAAACTTTGCCACGATCCCAGCACCCAAAGAGAAATAAAATTAACATTTTGACATCCTCATTTAGCTGCCTTGTATACATATCCCACAGTAAGTCAGTGAGTTGAGATGCAGGTGTTCACTAGCCACATAACCCTGCAGTGTTTTTTCAGTCTTTTATTTAGTACACCCACTAGCCAAGAGCATTTGTATCAAGCTTTACTTCCTATAGTTTGAATAATGAAAACAGCAGGTATATTGCTTATGCTTTCTCAAGCTATGTACACCTAGATTCTGATGATTTCCTCCATCGCCTCCCCTCCCACTTCTATTTGAGAATTACAAGTATAATCAGGAAAAAAAAATGAAAAACAGGAAACCTCTCATTGTTCTGAATCCTATTGTCTCTTACTGTTCTGACTTCATTGCTTACAATTGTGTGATGCTGGGTAGATTATTACCTCTCTGAAATTTGTTAGACATGTTAATAGTCATTTCATAATTTTTAAAGTGGCTTATGAGCATTAAAATGAAAAATGCATGTAAAGTTTTCTGCACAGTGTTTCTTAGAAAATATTAAGTAACCTCTTTATGCCAGGACCTGGTTTGGGCCCTATCATTTATGTTATATAATTAACTTCTCAGAACAACTATGACCTAAAATAAACATATGAATTTTTACATGTAACTTGAATGCCCCAGGCCTCCTTATTCTATGAGTGCAAATGAAATCACAGTCACATTAATGCCTAAATTGGTACACTTCTCCAGCAGTCCCCATTCAGAGGACCTCAACCTCCCTCGAAAACCTTCCCAGTTTTTCTAAGAATCTACAGAGGGATGTTGGAAAGTTTGTTCATGTTCTACTGCTCCAGTTGTTTTCAATGCCCTCTGTGGAAACCTACATACTCCTGCAATGGAGGCTATATAATGAACACCCAGGATGCCAGCTCTGCTGGGCGGGTTGGCTTGCAGAGAGAAGAGAGAGAAGGCAGACCACAGAGTGATAAGCTGTGTCACTTAAGGCCTGGTTCTCAGTGTTTGTGGCCACAGTCTCACAGCCTCACATGCATACAGTTCCTTCCTCATCAATCTACACAAATCACTTGGTCCCGCGCCATTCAACACCAGATGCTGCCCCTCCTCAATGCCCACATCTGTTGTCTTTCCCCAACACCTTGGCACAAACCTCTTTCCTCTTCCACCCAAAGGTGGCACAACATAGGCCTTCCCATGAATAATCAGCTCATCCATTCCAGAGTCAGCTAGAGTTTAAATTCCTGTTGTTTTTTTTCCTCTCAGCTAGAACATGTTGGTTCATTCAGAGAAGGAAACTGAGGCTGAAAGTAATTATTAAATATTCCTAAAGGTAAAAGCAATTTACTCATTTCACCTGCAACCCTATGATTTATTTGCAGAAATGTGTAGTCTGACCCCTGCTTTTTATCTTATGGTTGTCCTACCCTTTTCTACAAAAAGAGCCACTTCTTCTCTGATGCTTGTCTCAGATTGGTCCCTGCAGTTGCTTCCCCAGCCACCGGCAGCTATGCAGCATGGCTTTAGGCTGTGCTCTGTGCATCCTTCGGCATTTATTCTGCCTCCTGAGCTTGCAGCAGCCCTGCACTTGCCTGTTGTTCAGCTGCCATCTGAGTGCCTGCTGTTAGCCACAGTCCCACCTGGGGGCTGAGGCAGAGAGAACACAATTTCAGCACTAGGGCCTTGGCCGAGTACCAAGTCATCACTGGGAGGTCTTGCCATACCACTTCATACTTCCTGTGGCTCAAAAGAGCTTCTGGGGAGGCTGCTGTACCCCCAGACCTGTGTGCATGCTACCGATGTCCTTAGATGTGTCACAGTGTTGCATGACATTGTCATTTCATCTTTCGTAATGTGTGCTGACTAAAAATATTCCATTTTTTCATTCCATCCGTCAATAAATACTCAGAATTTTAGCTGCTAAGAACTCAGTTATGATTATCAGTTTTATATCTTAAATATTCAGGAAAAGCTTTTATTTGTTATACAGGACATCGTGGGAATGGAGAGTATCAGGCAAAAAACGTTATTCATGTTGCCTTGAGCTGTCTCCTCATCACTCTTTGTTTTGCTTGCAGTGACCAATAACTGGACACTTGGTCAGAAGGAAACAATGCTTATTTCCAGCTGACTTCAGGCTGTCCTGAAATTAGAGACAAGCAGATGTCAATAGTAAAATAGTAAATTCAGTATAGTTTTTAGAGACTGAACATGTAGAAATTTCATTGAGTTAAGTAGGAACTGACAACACAAAGGAGAAATCTCTCCCTTAGAATGACAATCTATGAATTAAAATTCATTAGACTATATGAGTGAAGTTTATAAGGATAAATAATCCTAAAACTATAAAAGTGTCAAGAAGAAATCATACCAAAAAATTAACAATGGTTATCTGTAGGTGATTCAATTAGATGTAATTTTTACTTTTTTTCTTGGTGCTTATATTTTCTAGAATTTCTACAATAAATATCTATCTCTTCTATAATAAAAAATATATATGAAAACTTTTACAAGTTTAAATAATCCTACCCCCATAACATTTAAATAATAAAAATACTCTTCTCTTTGCAGTTTCTAAAATTTTTCTCACATACTAGAAAATCTAATATGAGCTAAACAAAACCGAAAGACCCTTCTACACACCTTTTAAAAATAAAGTGTCTGCTGTTTATGTCACAAATGCTGGACTATGCAGATAAGTAATAAATTGCCCTCCAGTGTTTGAGTAATCCATCTGCTCTCTAAGTAAATTACATCCGTCATCAGAAAGCCATGAGCCTGGACCACCTTCACTGAGTTATGATTTAGTGGTGCATTCTCTGCTTCTAGCCTGAGAATCATTTTAATGTTATCTCTGGGTTCAGTTTTAAAACTATAATTCAAAATATTGCCCAGACTCATGGTTCTTTACACACAGACTGACACAGAACTCTCTTTTGTGACATTATTCCCAGGAAACAATTTTTCTATAGACGGATTTTGTGTAAAATGAAAACTACCTATCCCAAATCTCCCCTGCCTTAATTCCTAGAAACACAAGTCAAATTCACTGTTTTTTTAATTTTTATTTTTCAATTAGAGTTGACATTTAATATTATTTTGTATTAGTTTCAGATGTACAGCGTAGTGGTTAGAGATTTAAATAATTCACTAAATCATCTCCCCAATTAGTCTAGTACCTACCTGGCACTATACATAGTTATAATATTATTGACAATATGCGCTATGCTGTACTTCACATCCCTGTGACTATTTTGTAACTGCCAATTTGTGCTTCTTAACATCTTCACCATTTTCACATGGACCCCCAATACCCTTCCCATCTGGCAACTATTAGTTTGTTCTCTGAATTGGAGTCTGTTTCTGTTTTGTTTATTTTTTTTCTTTACATTCCACATATAAGTAAGATCATATAGTGTTTGTTTTTCTTTGACTTGTATCACTTAACATGATACCCTCTAACTCTATCCATGTGGTTGCAAATGGTAAGATTTCATTTTTTATGGCCAAATAATATTTCATTGTATATATATATACACATCACATTTTCTTTATCGAGTCATCTGTTGTTGGACATAGGTTGCTTCCATATCTTGGCTATTGTAAATAAGGCTGTAGTGAACGTAAGGGTGTATATATCTTTTCGAATTAGTGTTTTGAATTTCTTCAGATATACTCAGAAGTGTTATTCCTGGGTCATAAAGTAGTTCTATTTTTAATATTTTGAGGAGCCTCCAAACTGCTTTCAATAGTGGCTGTACAATATGCAATCCCATCAACGCATGAGGATTCCCTTTTTTCCGGATCCTCACCAACACTTGTTTGTTGATTTTTTTTATCATAGCTGTTCTAAGAGGTATGAAGTGATATCTTGATTTATATTTCTCTGATGACTAGTGACATTAAGCATCTTTTCATATGTCTGTTGGCCATCTATATGTCCTCTTTGGAGAAATGCCTCTTCAGGTCTTCTGCCTGTTTTTTAATTGAATGGTTTGTTTTTTTGGTGTTGAGTTGTATGAGTTCCTTATAAATTTTAGATATTAGCCCTTTATTAGGTATATCATTAGCAATTATATTCTGATATTCAGTGGGTTGTCTTTTTGTTGTGTTGATGGTTTCCTTTGTGTACAAAAACTTTTTAGTTTGATGTAGTCCCATTTGTTTATTTTTTCTTTTGTTTCTCTTGCCCAAAGAGCTATAATCATAAAAAAAAAAAAATTACTAAGAGCAATCTCAGAGAGTTTACTGCCTATATTTTCTTCTAGTAGTTTTATGGTTTCAGTTCTTACCTTTAACTCTTTAATCTATTTTGAGTTTATTCTTGTATATGGTGTAAGAAAATGGTCTAGTTTTATTTTTGTTATGTATTTGTCCAGTTTTCTCAACATCATTTATTGAATAAGCCGCCTTTGCCCCGTTGTATATTCTTGTCTCCTTTGTCATAGATTAAATGACTATATAGATCTGGATTTATTTCTGGGCTCTCTATTCTGTTCCATTGATCTATATGTCTGCTTTTATGCCAGTACCATGCTGTTTTGATTACTATAGGCTAATAGTATAGTTTGATATCAGGTAGCATGATACCTCTAACTTTGTTCCTTTTTCTCAAGATTGCCATGGCTATTCAGAGTCTTTTATGGTTCTATATAAATTTTAGGATTATTTGTTCTAGTTTTATATTTGGATAGGGGTTGCACTGAATCTATAGGTTGCTTTGGGTAGTATGGCCATTATAACAATGTTCATTCTTCCTATCCATGACCATGGTATATGCTTTCATTTATTTGTATCTTCTTCAGTTTCTTTCTTCAATGATTTATAATTCTCTAAGTACAGATGCTTTTCCTCCTTGGATGAATTTATTCCTAGGTATTTTATATTCGACACCATTATAAATGGGATTATTTTCTTAATTTCTCTTTCTGATACTTCATTATTGGTGTATAAAAATGCAATGGATTTCTGAATATTAATTTTTATATCCTGCTATTTTACCGAACATATTTATCAGTTCTAACTGTTTTTTGGTGGAATCTTTAGGGTTCTTTATATTTAGTATTGTGTCGTCTGCAAATAACAGTTTTACTTCTTCCTTTTCAATATGGATACCTTTTAATTCTTTTTCTCATCTGATTGCTTTAGCTAGGAATTCCAATACTATGTTGAATAAAAGTGAAAGTACGCCTCCTTTTCTGTTTCTGATCTTAAGGAAAATGCCTTTTTGCTTTTTTCCATTGAATATGTTAGCTGTGGGTTTGTCATATATGGCCTTTTAAAATTTGCTTTTCATTTAGTGATTTGTATAATTACCTAACTAGTACTCCTTTGCTCTGTTTGCCTATTTACTTGTTTTGGCTTTGGTTTTTTTGAGTGGAATCTAATCTTTCTTAATCATTGTATCTTAAATAGACTGTCTCATATTTTCTTAGAAGATAAATATATAACAGGACAGTAATCACATCTATAAATGTGACATATTAACCTTTAATTTCTTTGAGCAGAGATAGTCTCATCACCAAGAATATTTTATATTATTATTTTATAATTTGAATAATTTTAGGGGGATCTCCAGCTAAAAAGCTTAGAATTCTATCTTCATGTGGGTAGATATGGTTATAAGCCAATGGAACTGCCTTTTCATCCTACAAGAGCATCTGAATATATATATTTAAAACTGGTTGTTCATAATATACTTCAGGTATTGGTCCACCAAGGTTGCATTTACCAAAAATTTTTCTAACTAGACTTTGAGGATTGTCTACTGGGCAATTTTAGACTCACTAAAATATAGCCCAAAATTTTATACTCATTTTATACACTCATTTTATATAATAAATGCATTTATTAAATATTATATAAAATTAATTTTGGAAATTTTGACTCTATTAGATTCATTAGAAACATCCTTATTTAAAGGAATCTCAACTCTGATCATTTTCTTTTTCCTTTTATTGTAAATATTGAAAGGGGGAAGGTTATATTTTTATATCTTGAAAATAGATATCTACTACATTGCCAAGATAATGAAAACCATGGCACAGGGCAAATAAGGCCAATCCAGTAAAGAAATATGTTTCCCAGTTTTGCTGTCTGACTGACGATGAAGGTGGCTAGATTAGTAGTTGCATTACTTTTGTTTAAAACTTCCTGGATCTTATCAAAATAAAGCATTTCTTCTAAGCCCAGCAGTATAAATCATTCTACTTTACCCCCAAGGTTTGCATCTCAGTTGCAGCTCAAAATGACAAGAGGACTATGCTGGGACAATATTCTAATGATAGAATATGCCTTAAAGGAAACATCTAAATAAATTCTTCATTGTTACTGAAATGAAGGATCAAAGTCAATTTTCAAAATATAAATTTTAGCTCCTGAGTGTATGAAAATATTGACCCCACTCTTGAAATCTACATAAGACCTTTAGTTGAGTTTGATAGGCATCTAAAAAAGCATATGATAAAGGAACAATGAAATAGAATAAACTCTAAAAGTAATGAATCTATTGAAATTGAATGCTCCTAAGATAAACAGAAGATGAAAAAGCAATATTTTTTGCTAGATGAAGAGATAGGTCTTCTTATTGTATTGTTCACCAAATAAAAGCAAGAAATAATCATAGCCAAGCTATAGAATAAAGTATGAGAAATTTTCAAACAAATTGAAATGATAACATGTTTTAAATCAATCATAAAATTGTTTGTTATCCAAAAAGGATATCACTAATACAGTAACAAATGCTAAAGTTTAAACATTCAAGTTTCTCTTTTCTAGTAATGAATTATAAAATGTCTAAACATTATCTGCACATTTTTATAGTGATACACATTAGTTTTACTTTATTAAGAAATCTAGCTATAAATATTTTTCATAGCAATGTGATTTATATTAGCTTTCTAAAATTTTCAAGCTAATACACTAAATGAGAAGTTAACCTGAGTTAGTATATTATAAGATTTTATTAATCTCAAACAGAAAGCAAATTATAAAAACATTGTCCAAAAAATTTAGCTGTATAGTTTTAAAAAAAAACTACATAGATTTTTTTTCTTTTGCATTCTAGGTATTTATCTATTTTAGATGTTCATATTCTTGTAATCAAGTTTCCATGAATCATTTATTTATGAGACTATACTTTCAGTAATACATGGAAAAAGAATTTTTGTCACAGCTAATGTTTTTAATATGTCATAATGCACTATAACATAGAAAGATTGAATAAAAGTTGTGTCTAAATAAAGGTGATCTAATTTTTCCTCTTTTTATTCCTCTGCATGGGATTTTGCAAGCACCAGCAAGTTGTTAAATATTTCTTTAATCATTACTATCTATATTTCATTTTACAGATATATAGATATATATTTATAAAATATATATCTATATAAATTTATATGTAAAACAATTTTTGAAAATTAGGTCATATTTTAAAGTCAGGAAAGAGGTTAGTGTGCAGGAAACAGTAGGTGTGCAGTTTGTTAACCATTGAAATAATTCAATATTCTAGTGTTCTGTGAAACATTATGAAGGACCAGAAATTTACAAATTATATGAAGAACACATTTTCATCAAGAAACATTTCATTCATTAACCACATTTTTTTGTCTTGTGACTTTGGAAAGATTATTATTTTTTCATTGTAGACACAGATTACTATAATTTACGCACCAGTTTTCATAGATGCATCCATCAAGAGTAACTAGTTTAAAGGAACTTTATAGTAAATATTTTTTAAAAACCAAATATTTTTGAGTTCTGTGCTTTCCAATATAGTAGCCATTAGCCACAGATGGCTATTTGCCTAATTAAAATAGTACAAATCTGAATTGGTATTTCCTGGATTTTTTAAATTTGGTATAAAAATATTAATTTTATATTGATTACATGTTGATATGAGAATATTTTGGGTTAAATAAAATGTATCATTAGAATTAACTCTACTTGTTCCTCTTTAATGTAGAAACTAGAAAAATGAACATTTGAAATTATATATGTGGCTGTCATTTGTGCTCATATGATTTCTGTTGGACAGTGCTGATCTAGATACCTCATGTATCTATTTCATAAACTAATATAGTAGGGAAAATATCTTTTTTTAAAGCATGGACCAGCTGTGAAGCTATTTAAATGTACTTTATTAATATTTGTGAAATCATATATCAAGTATTACGGCATGATCATTACTTGTATTTCTCTACTATATACTAATCTTAAAAATCAATATTCCAATGTGTAGGGTTTTATTTATGTCATATTATTATATGATGATTCTGTGGCATTTGAATTTATACTTTAAAACATTAGAAAACCTTATGTTAAAAATTAACATTTCTGTGAGAGTTTGTACCAATATGTTTAGCGTAATGTAGATTAGACATTTTTCTGAAAATAGAATGAATCAAAATGAGTTTGTACACACCAATGATTACAATATCTTTATGCATAGTTTAACTGAATTCTCAGAAACAGTATAGTAATCAATTTTAAAAACTCATAACAATAAGTCTCTAAGGAAGTAAGATGATATAGGCTCTACTAGGGAGGAGGAGACCAGGACTTGGTAAACTCACTTCAATAAACTTATGTCAACAGGGAGAAGGTTGACTGCCGTGTAAACTAGGGGCAATAGAGGCCCCTTCTAGAAAAATCAGTTAAGTTTAGCTGATGAGCAATATTCAAGACCCAGAATTTAGAGTTTCTGCCAAAAATCATTTGCTAGAGTCTAACCATTGATCTGCCTCAGTTAATTGTTATTTTTGAACTTTAGATATTGTGAATACAAAAAGTCAAAGTGATTTAAAAAAAGACATTTTAGCAACTGTTATCATTCCTACTATGGACTATGATAAGAAATAAGCAGGTTTAACATGTATGTTGTATGTGTCTTAAAGATGGAATGCAATAAATATATTATCAAATAAATTGAAAAAATTAAGATAATTTCATTTGGAATGTTTTTGACTTTTTTGTCATGGTTAAGTACTTTTCTACAGTAATGACTTTCAAAGTTTTTGGACCATGATCAGCAGTAATACATTTACATCACAACATACACACATGGAGTTTACATAACCATATTTACATCATTCCAGCTGATGGATTTTGATATTTTCTATCTAGTCTATTCAATTTCATTTTCTGGTTATGATCTACTAAATTGACCTCACAACCACAACTCACACCATTAATTTAAAATCCTACTCAATTTGGAAAAAAAAAAAAAAACTATTCTATGTAGATGTCAGACAATAGGAGTCACAAGGTCAAGCTTGAAGATTGAGCAGCAAGAGATTAAAAAGCAGTAGAAGGTTTAGGACCAACATACCCTATCCATAGAAAGAGCAAGGGAATCAGAAATCCCCAAGCACCAAACACCTGTGATTTGGGTCAAGTGTAATTTTGATGTGGTTATCTTCTACCCAGTACATATTCCTCTGTGAAACCAATACAGCCCTAACTAGATGCACCAGATAGGGCAATCTACCTCTCTACTTAGATTTGGAAAATGAGGATGCAAAGAATTCTTTACAAATGCAGACTATAATAGAAATTTTAAAGAAAATATCATTTGCTAAAATGAATGGCATTATATAATATACAGCTTAGGATATTCAAGTACTAATAAAGTACATGGACAAATTACAATTTTGATTAAATTATAAATATAAGAAGAAAAATGAAAACAAACAAGATTGAATGATGGAATTTTGATCCTGAGTATCTGAATTGAATTATTTTTCTACCCATCTTTTCAATCAGTTTCTCTCCAAGGGAATATGGTCATTTATAATTTCTATTTCTCTTGAAAGTACAATTCCACTTTATTTTCCTCGTTATCCTTCTATTAAGGAAAATACTTATTTTCTTATTAATATTAGTACATATTCCACTTTGCTAAATTGGGGTGCTGGGTGCAGCATTGCTCTTGCATCATTCGGGCCATTTTTTAATTTCTCTCTGTTTCTAGCATTTCTTTCTTTTCTTCAGCTGGTAGTGATTGATAGAAAGCTGTACACGGCCTCCTGCAGGCTTGTTCCAAAGGGACTTTCCTTTTGCTGTTAATCCATGGTGCTAAAGCATGGGCCCCTGTCTGCACTTTTGATGTTACTTCTTTGCTAAATCTTTTCTCTCTGTACCAGAGACAACTGAACTGTGGCATATTTGTTGAAATTTAAAGGTTGACCCTCATCACTGCTAGAGTGTGCTACTTGATTTCTGCTGCTTTAATTTGGGGTAAGTGGTTGTACCTGTGAATAACAATCAAACCGAGAAATCTATTCAATTTGAATAAAATTTTTATGTAGCTTGTGAAGGAGAGGGATAAACAGTGAAAAGCCTGTGAGTACATCCCTGGATCGGTGGGTAAGGCCAGCAGCTTATGTTTACAATGGCCACTATCTCTTTAAGCCCTCTGTTGGTACAGAGCTCAAAATTGCTTCAGTAACTGCTACCTCTAGTGGTATCATCTTTAAAAGTGATAATCATATAGTATGTAACTAGGATACAAAATAATGTTAAACTGTTCTATGTTGTATATGTGTGTGTGTGCATGTGTGTGTGTGTGTGAATATTCAATATGAATATACACATGCATGCCTATGTATATGAGATCTCTTACATATCTACTTTTCTCTATATAGTTATGCATTCAGATACATTTGTTTAAGTTTACTGAAATAATCAAAATGCATTTTGTTTTGTCTATGCTGAAGCATGATTCCATGATATTAATAAACTACACTAAATGAGTCAAATATGAAAAAAATTGGTAAATATAATTATGAACTCAAACTGCACTTAATCTATCTCAGAGGAAAGGATGAGGGTTTATCCAACTGTAATAACTATGTATTTAAAAAGAATAATGGAAAATAAATCTAAAAGCAAAACTTGATTTCCAATTATAAATAAAAGTAGTTGTTTTTAATCTTTTATCTGAGCCATTAGTATTGTACAAAATGTGAAGTTTGTTATGTGCCTTTGACACTTGATGGTGGTATACTAGATGAAATGTGTTCAGACAAATATATATATATATATATATATATATGTGTGTGTGTGTGTATATATATATATATATGTATATATGTATATATGTGTGTGTGTGTGTATATATATATGTATGTGTGTGTGTGTGTGTGTGTGTGTGTATAAAAAACATTAAAAATATAGAATGCAGATTTGGAGAGTTTGTTATAAAACAGCTCAACTTTGTTTAACTTCTGAGATTAGATGAGATCCGGCCCCTTCAGGGTGGTATGGCCATAGACTCAACTTTGTTTAAAAGGTTAGTTGTCAAAATTCTGTTTATATGAATTTAGATCTCATTTAAAAAAGATGTGTCAAACTTGTTTCTAAAAGCCCACTGGCTTAGAGAATGGTGCTGTTTGCATTGATAGACTTACTCTTTACACAGCAAAATTCTTTCCAGGGCCAGATAAAATGTATCTGGAGACTCAAAGCAAACATATCTTATGAGTCTTATGAGAACTAGGAAGACAGGAGACCAACCGTCATGAGAATTTAGGCAAAGCCAAGTGGACTTTATTTTGTGAGTCGAAGTGAGGCTTTTCTGATTTGGTACCTTATTAAGCCAGAAGGTGAAGTATTATCAACAGTAGTCCAGGGAGCAGCTTTCACAGAGAGTTCACTAATAGGTTTTGAAGCTTGAGCAAATTTGGACACAGTAAAACAGAATGGAACCAACTTGATAAACTTGAGAGGATTGTCTGCCTTTTAGATATCAGACTCGCTCTTCACCTCCATTTCAACTTTAAAGGTCTTCATCTCTAAGTAAATTTACAGAATCATACTGCATATTCTTGATAGCATCCTCTGCTAGTTATTTGGTAGTATAACTTGTTGTTATACTACCATTTGGAAGGCACCAGAAATGGGAACCTCCCTTGAATCAATCCTAGTTGCCTATCTTTCAAAACTCATTCTCTCAAAGTAAGCAGGACTATATTTAATAGAGAAATGTGTTTTCAATCTTTTCTACCATGGCTAAAATCAACTTTAATACCTATCCATTCTATGCTAATTCTTTACACATGTTAATACACTGATTTTTTTATACATTACGTTTTTAAAAAGGCAAGCTCGGCAAAGAGCATATATTTTTCAGAGCATGTATTTACAAATCCTGTGGTTGATAGGGAAATTTTCTTCTGCTTAGTTAATTCAGCCATCTTAGTCACTTTTAATCAATTCCCTAATCATGTTTTAAAAGTCAGTTCAGCATACTACTCATGACAATAAACATATCTGTTGTCATTTTTGGCATGACCGTATGTAGTAATGTAGTGTTAATGTACATTTTTTTTTCTTTACTATAATCATAGAATAATGCTAAAATAATGACTACTAAGAACAGGCAAAATGAGATTTTTAATTGCTAATTAAATTTCTTTTCTTGTTTCTTTAAGTAAATGCTGTTTCATCTGATATTGCTTATACAAATTCAACCCCATTAAACATATGAGAAAATATAACGTATAAAATAGTCAAGCAAGGAAAATAGTAGATTTAACTATCATTCAGATCAAATACAGTTTTTACTCCAGTTACTCAGACCTGACTACTAAAAATGAACCTGCAGTTCTCCCCTGTAATCTTTTATACCTGATACTCTCATGATATCAACAGGCCAGTCTTTGCCTGAAGGCTAAACTTTGATTAATTTTTGAATTATAGCATACAGTGATATAATGTGCTTTTTAAGTTTATCAGGAAATAAGCTGGACCATTTAAAATTCTTTGTTATATGATTTTCAGTAACAATGGAAAATTTAGGATTATCGTGTGTTGTTTAGAAATCTGTTTTCCTTTCATACTTCTAAGTTAATATAATTAGTGTTACACGGTCTGACAAAGTACAAAGAATTATCTGATAAAATCTGAATGAGTTGAACCATTGATAACTCAATGTTGCAGACCTTAAGAGTTATCACTGATCAAAGTTTTCTGTTATAAGAAAAAGTTATTTTGACATTCCAGGTGTTGCTAAGATACCATTCTGAGTTTTAAGTTTTTTCAGTTTTTACAGACCTTACAGACCTTGGTATGACACAAGCCTTGAGTACTCAATGTCACCTCTCTGTACCTTAGTATCATCATCTGTTAAATGGGGATATTAAAATTAGGTTAAATCATATAAAATTGCAAGTCTGTAGGTCACATATAATAAAAAAAAATCATAAGATTGATGAGATTAAAAGACCTACTACATGTAAGCTCTTAGTACAATGCCAAATATGCTATAGTAAGCTTCCATAAATTTTAGTTACTATTTTTTATTGTTAGAATAAAAAAAGCTAAGGATTATTTGGTCAATCTCTGAGTGAAGGAAATGCATTCAAAGCAATACCATCCAGCAGCCCAAAGTAGTTTATAATAAATTCTTTGCTTATATTTCTAAAAGTCATAATAATTAAAGTATTTTCATTTATGGATAAGGAGTGTTTTTGTGAAGCGTGCATCCACATGACTTGGTCTGCATTCAGTGCAAGAATCTCTCAAGAAATCACCCTCCAAAATATTGTTGATACTGCATTTAGCTCATATCATCAAAAGGTTTTCCATATCCAGCTTTAAATTATAGTATATTGTGCAGCTTTAATATAGCTATTTTCTTCCATTACCACTGAGGGAAAAAAAAAGTGAGAATTACTAAGGTGAATTCAAACTCAAAACATCTGAAAAATAAATAGGTTTTGGGAAAGACCAATTAACATTGTGAATTGCAAATTACTCCAGCTGATTTGAGAAATATAACCACTGCAATGAATTATTCTGAGTGAATATAAGGGATATTTAGACTCTGAGAACTTGAATTTGGTGATTGTGAAAGCAGAGAAGCAGAAGATATGTTTAAACTATATCTAATTTATTTTGCTTCGTAAAAACCTGACTCATGGTTTTAGAATTATATTCTTAATTATTTCCTATCCTTTAGTAGGATTATCTGGCCATTTACAGATGAGTATGCTTATATATATAACTATATCAATAATTACATAAACCCAGAAACAATTATACCCTTCAAATGTTTGTAGACTTGAAGAGCTAAAACTATTGGATCTAAGTTAAAAACAGGAGTAAAGAGCTTGAAAGAGAAGCCAAAATGGAATCCAAACACTTGCAAAGGGATTAGCATGTACATTTCTTAGATATAAAAGGAGGGGAAAAGAGAAGATCTGTGGGTATATAAGTAATTTGTAGATCTGGCTATAAGGAACTTGGCATCGGATAATTTCAATTTTCACAGTAAAATATAAGGTGGGACCATTAGCTAAGAGTGAATCAAGAGCTGGAATAGGAAAGGAGAGAGGATAATATCTAAAATAGTCATCTCAGGTATTGGGAATTTAGCTTAATTGAGAAACATGGAAGAATTGCTAAGAGCCCATTTGAGATGTGAGATCATAATGTTAAAGTAAAAGCAGTATAGTATGCCTGGTTGTATAATTTTTTCCAGCGACATTCAACTACTCAAGGAGAAGCATTAAGAAAACATTACATTCCTCTGGAATTTGAGTTTTGCAAGAAGAATGCAATAGAGGAGGAGAGAAACAATGTAGTTGAGGCTATGATTATAATAATGGACTTTGTAAGTTGCAGGAGTGAAGACAGGAGGAAAGTGAGAATAGATGAAAAGTCAGTGGAGCCAATAATGTTCTAAGGAGAGCACTTATATGGATGAGGAAGCGAGATGGAAAGGAAGATATGATCTCAGGGTGGAATGTTTGCACTTCAGATTTGGGGATGGTGCCGATTCTGATGATGAAGGAGCCTCAGCTGTGATCAGGAAAAAGGTGTTATGAAGGATATTATCTAAGATAAGGAGGTCAAGAACCTGAGGGTCTATTAAATTGGAAGGATTATCCCAATTAATGATGAAGTTATCGAGACTGGCTAGAGTTGAAATGACAAGGAAAACAGGTCCTAGAGCTAAAATATTTTTTAATCAAGGGAAATGACCAAGAAATGAGTAAAAACAACCCCAAAGAGGTAGTGAGGGCAGAGTAACAAGTCTTACAAGAAGCAGATAAAGAAATAGTCTGGGGGGTGGCTTCATAGTGTAGTGGTTAGCAAGCACGTCTGCTTTACACACAGAAGGTCCTGGGTGCGCCAGGCCCCAGGTGCACGCGAGAGGAGATGCCCTGCCTTCAGAGATCCAGCTCTTAAAAGGGAAATGGCAGCATCCGTAGGGGTAGAAAGGCAGGGCAGAGGGATTAAAGAGGGGAAAAAAATAAATAATAAAAAAAGAAAAAAAAGAAATGGTCTGGAGGTAGAGACCTGGGGTGGGGCTTGGGCTGGGGGGGAAGAGAGTCAAGAAGTTTGCCACCTAGATCTGAAGTATATGAAATAATAATAATGAAATAATTTTTCTACCTCTTTGATTTGAATGAAGTACATGAAGTAACAGTAACAGCAGCAGCAGCAGCAACAATGAAATACCTATTGAGAATTTACTATGAGCTAAGATACTGTTTAAATGCTTTACATTGATTCACTTATTCAATCATTACAGTAACTCTTTGAGAAGTAAAAACTATAAACAATATTCCCATTTGAGTAAACTGAGGCAAAAAAATTAAGTAATTTTGCCAAAGTCACATAGCTAATAAGTGATAATAGCTAAAGTTCAAATCCTGGCAGCAGGACTTCAAAGCCAGTGCTTCCGAACCAGGCATAGCAACCTTAGTCCTTAACTGGGAATCGAGAGAATCACTTTTGTAGGAGGATGTGCCCACTGAGTTTCAGGTTACTCTGGGACCATTTGGGATCAGTGGGCTATGGTTCTGAGATAGGAAGTTGTGGTTGCAGGAATTCATACTGCAGGATGGAGAGGCAATACTGGTCTCTTTCTTAACCCTTCTTTCTTGTCAGCCACATGCTCCTACACAGCAGCCTCTCACTGCCCCCTCACTATTGTCATCCCACCTTGAACCCAAAAGGAGCCCATTTGGACCTCTGCTTACAAAGAAGCAGACTGTTTGTTCTGTGAATAGAGAGAGTGCTGCTCCCACTGGTCTGACAGCAGGTTCTGCCATTTCATTCTCAGACCATAACTTATTGCTTGTGTGCTAGATCTTGAGTCTCCTACTTGCCTCTAGTCCAGTCTTCAGCCAGTCCAGATCTTGGACCCTATCTTACTCTACGTTCATTCCATCCCTCCATGGCAAATCCCCAGTATAGCTTGTGATTTGACAAAATGAAAAAAAGCAAAACAAAACATACATAAATACATACATGCAAACATACAGACATATATAGAGAGACTATCTTGTTATCCATTATGCCCAAAACATTCCATCAGAAAGTCTCTGCAGTTTATATTGACTGTTGACCTTTCACTGTACCCAAGTCCTATTAACGAGTACATATTTGTAAAGAGATATGTGAAAGAAAGAACATAATTTGTGGTTTATCATACATTGCTTTGCTTTTATCTGAGTATCGAGGTTTCCAAAGAATCTTTGTTGAATCAATCAGGATATGCTTTTTATACCCAGTTATCTTTGTGAGAGTCACAAACAGACTGAAAATTTGGACAATTAATCATTCCATAACCCTTGGAAGAAGGGAAATTCTCTTTCTAATTCCACTGGGCTTTCAAGTTACTGACAGGGACCCCTATTATAAGTTAAGCGTCTACCACTCTATTGGTAGTTTTTTTATTATTGTTTTTACTTATGCACACCTCTTGGGCAAAGACCATCCTTTTCTCTGGAAGACTCTGTTGAACCTTTGCCTCTTAATTAGCATTTGAATCTGTGAGTCTGTAACTAGCATCTCACCAATCCAAGTCAGAGTCATCAGAATAAAATCTTTTACAGGCCTTCCTGCTGCTGTCTTTTCATCATACTCAGATCTTGTCAATGTTTTTATTTTATTTGGCTTTGTTTGCTTTCGAATACCAAGACTCTGTACTTGGGTAGCTCACTAAATGTAATAAGACTTTAGAAGTATTCAGTGAAAGAAAAAGGAAAAGCAAGAAAAAAAGCAGCCAAATTGATGACTGTTGTTCTAAATGCAGATGGCACTGATTAGTTTGCTGGGATCTTTCTCAAAAATAAGCTCAGCACCATCACCTTCTTATCTCAGAATCGGCCTTCCTGCCAGAAGTGATGGCTGGAACAATGCAGATGGCTCTCAAGTGGGAGCTTCCCTCAGAACCCAGTCCTTATCATGGCTTTGACTGGCAAAGGCTGTCATTCATGCTGTCACTCACACTGGGTACACAATGGATCATGTCTGCCTTGCACATCATAGATAACTAGACTAACTGGGGCTGGATTTAATTCCTTGATTAAAGAAGAGGAGAAAAGATAAATCATTGATTATAGAATATCTGATTTTCCTTTAATTCACTTGTCACTGAAACTGTAACCTTGTGTTCTAGATCAGTTAAATTTGTCAGCATCCTTAATAGAAACTGTCATTTAATAAGATTTTTTTCAAACTACCATATACTTAAAAGACCATATATGTGATTCTTTCAACCCTATGTCTGTGTGACAAGCTTTTCTTTGAAAAATAGCAACATGATTTTGATGTGCCTTGGAATTTTTATCTTAACATTTTAAAATAAAAAGCATTAATGATCTTGATAGAGCATTCTTGAAAAATAATTAGGCAAAAATTGAAAATATGAAGATATTAAATATAATAGTATTTTGTGTGAAAGTCTACTGTTTATATAATGCTCTGAGTGGTGACAGCAGAGGTCTCATTTACACATCTAAAGTAGCTTTGTATATTGACAAAGAAAATGTTGGAGACAGAACCATAATAATAATCACTATGCCTATTCACTATGCTATGCCTGTTCACCACCATTTTATGTTATGTATGTCAGAAATGTTGCATGCCTTATAATATATTAAAATAATCTGATAAAAGGAGTAATAATTCTTAGCTAGGTTAATTATTGAGTTTTGAAGAGCTAATTAATGATTTCTGACCTGATTTGTTTTGCTATTGAAGAAGGTATTGAAGATTTTAAGATATGCAAACATGTTTTCGTGTACAATAAAACATGTTTGCCCAGGATATTAGTTATTTCACTGGGTTACAACACTGAGAATGAAGAGGCTAATATTACTTTATGAATCTTTTTTTGCTCATTGGTGGGAAAATAACCACAATGTTCAGAAAAACACATGGAGTTAATGTGTTTAATATGTATACTTATGAATCTTATTGGAGCAGGAAACTAAGAACATGACCCTTAATATTCTACCAAACCAATGCAGTAGCTTTATCTGGGTATCTAATTTCTGGTCATATTTTTGTATTCTTACTCATATTCTTTATCCAGAGAGTTTTAACTAAAAAAGGGCAGTGCATGGTTTATTAAAATGTTAACTGAAATAAGAGTTCCTTTCAGAAATAGCATTTCATTTTATATAACAACTACTTTTAGGATAAGGCATATAAAAACATATTCTTTTAGAAAGAATTCATAGCTCTAATTTTTATATATCTTCATGCAAATTAAGGAGGTATTCCTCCTCTTTTAACAATTCTCATTCAGAAGTATTTATAGTGTGCATGTGCAGAGATAAAATCTGTTGCCCTTACTATTCAACAAATATGGCCAATAATATGCCAAATTATACAAAGTATTCCCTAGAATAATGTATGTGTCAACTGGTTCATCTGAGTGTGAAAAACAGAGCGAAGGAAGAAGGAAGAATTGATAGATTGAAGCTTCAGGAAAGGAGAATAATGTACTGCTCTTGTAGTGATGATTATAGGTCACTGGGAAGTTCAGGGATTGATTACCCTTGGGTCAGATGCTACCCCACCTCACTTCCCACACACACACTCTGGTCCAATAGGTGGCCAACTCTGGCACTCCTTTCCAGACAACAGGGCTATGAACAGGGAAACGTCAGCCAAGAAAAGTTGAACATGATAGTCATATGACTTATGTGGCCAGAACATCATCTCTCATTGTATATGTGCAAATCTAACTCTGGAAGAATTTCAGAATTCACAATTTTATGCTCATTCTTTCCAGTACTCAAAGTAGAGGCTGTCCAGATCAGAGCTGTGTTTCTCAAAAAAGAAAGATAATATCACCAAAAACAGGCAAGATTAATGAACTACCTCATGCAAAATAGTATGCAGCCTCCAAGTTTGCCCTGCCTCAGCCATCAACAGTGGCTCGTGGCTTTAGGGATGGCAATGTAGCATTAAGAACTCCAAGGCTGGGCAAGCTAGAGGAGCAATGAAGCTTTACCCTGGGATTTTTATTTTATATGGATGTTGATTCTTCAGAGGAAGCTCAGAGGAGTCTCATAGCCTCTCCAGGTATCTTAAGATAATGATCATCATCTCAGTTTTCACAGTTTCTGCTCTTCTTTATCTGAGTCATGCCTTTGTTCTCAGGAAGACTTATCAGATGACCTTGATCCCAGAGTTCAGTTTCCTTGGTCACCTGTCAGGATGAGAATGAAATCATTCCTTGGAATCTAATAGAACTAAATGATCTTTGACCCAGTGCTCTCCTGGAATAGACCACACCAAGACTATAAAGGATTCTGGGCTACCAACGCAGATGACTTCATGGAGGCCTCAATATGTATTCTCTTCCTATGCTCTGTCTTTATCATTTCTTGCTTGTATGACCTTTATGACTATGTATAAGTAGAAAATAGAGGGAAGA
This sequence comes from Pteropus medius, assembly GCF_902729225.1. Taxonomy (NCBI): domain Eukaryota; kingdom Metazoa; phylum Chordata; class Mammalia; order Chiroptera; family Pteropodidae; genus Pteropus; species Pteropus medius. Next base: position 6,742,142 of record NW_024349519.1, on the reverse strand, counting down.
TTTTCTATATCTTGTTTTCTTAGAGAAAGTGTCATGTTTAGATATGTGGCTATAGCATATAATTTGGTTATTTAGAAAGAATTGATTAATATTTGTTCTGATCTTTTGTTTTTACATTCCACTTCAAAAGTAAAATATAACCTAGTATTACAGTGAGTTAATTTATTTATTCATCTTGTATTTATTCAGTGCCATAATCTCAAAATTAGTGAGGTCTTTAAGCAATGTATAAAGATTAGCATTCTGAACTTATTTTACTAGAATGTACATGTTCATGTACAACTCTTATGGCCTTTTGCATTTTGAATAGTGGTCATAGGATTCTTTATAAAGTATACATAGTAAAAATGCCATGGGTCACAATAGATCAGTCACTTTGGTTTGGTTTAGTTTTGGTTCTATAGCCTATGTAGGCATATAAAACCATATGTCGGCATATATCATCCATATCCATGGTTCAATAATGGCTACATTAACCAGGTTGGACCAGTTCCAATACTCAAGACAAATAACATGTTTATTTACAATGGGAATGCGGTACTCTTATTAACCCTATACCTACTCTTCTTGGTAGCAGCAAGAACTGCATTAGTTATCAATTGCTGCCTATCTTAGCAACTTAAAACAGCAAACACATCATCTTACACACGTTCTTAGGGTTGGGAATCTGGGAGCAGTTTAGCTGAGTAATTCTGGTCCATTGTCTCTCATGAGGTTGCAGTCAAGATGTATGGCAAAGCCTCAGTCATCTGAAGGCTTGGTTTGGGCTAAAGAGTTTCTTTTTACCACACATATGACTCTTGGCAAGAGGCTTTATTTCCTCGCTGGCTGTTGATTTGAGGCCTTAATTTCTTGCCACTGGACAACTCACCACATGGAAGTTGGCTTCTCCCAGAGCAAATGATCCAAGAGAGAGATTAAGTGAACAACCAAGACAAAGAGCTACAGTGGATTGTAAACTCATCTCGGAAATGATATACCATCACTTCTGCCATATTCTAGTACTAACAAAGACAACCCTGGTACTGTGTGGGACGGGATGACACAGGAGCACAAATACTAGCAGGCAGAGATCATTGGGAGCCACGTTGGAGACTGGGGTCAAAGACTTCTGAACTAATTTCCAGCTGTTTTCTGGAGAAATCTGACCCAATTTGTCCTTCCTTTAAAACACTGATTCTCAAAAGAGGATGAAAAGATGTAGAGCTGGAAAAACATGCTCAATAATATAGTATAATTTTATATTTTGAAGTGAGAAAGCACACTGTTTTTTGAATATGGGCTACAGAAAATGAAATCTAACCATCATTTCTCTGCTTATGGAAATGTACAAGTGCACTCATCAGTCGACTCACACTCTTGGCATGAGTGTGGTTTTTATTTGTCTTACAAGGAGTATGATAGTTTTTGATGCTGAAACTATTTTAAATCAAAATTAGAAACATGGTGAAAATATAGACCAATTATTAGACCCATTGTCACTCCCATTAATCTCAATGAGATCAGGCCACATGTTTCAAAGGTCTTCGATTAAGAAAGGTTTTTTTTCAGATTTAAGAAAAAAATAGTTAATGTTTATATCAATTCATGTAAAAGTATCAAATATTTCTGTCAGCCTTATGGTATATAGATATAAAAATAAATCAAAAATTATATTATCATATAATTCAGTCTTAAAACCACACAGCAAATATTGTAAAATTGTGTACCGCTATTCATTATTAACACGGTATTTTATATTTAATTTCTTCATGCTAAAGCAGCTTCCCTGAATTAAAATCTGTACCAGAGATCAAGGGATCTGATCATATCATTCTCTTGTAGTGGAACAGCAGGCAGGGTTCAATGAGGCTTTTTATCTTAAATTATATTTTCAACTTGACCTCATTAAAGTCTTTTCCTTCTATTTTTCATTGTTAGACTTACTATTTTTCATATTTCCTCTTGGCCCCTTTATTATTTTAAAATTTTCTTTTAGAAATAACTGTGGCATGAAGAGTTCATTATTTCTGATAGTGACAGCATATTGAATGCCCTAATGCACTGATTTCATTGTGCCTCATGACCTTCATTTAGAAAAATTCAGGTAGATTTCCTGGTTGCTGATTGTTTTTTAGAAAAGCATTAAATGTCAAAAGCTATTTTCATGTTTATTCATGTTTATTTTTAAATTTGTTTTTCAACTGTCTTTAGTAGAGAAATTACTGTAGTCTAACATAGGAAAAGAATATCCCACTTTCTTGCCTAGATGTTGTTTCTTAGAGTGGAGAAATAAATAGGAAATGTGGAAAATTTTTCCTCTAACATATGCCCTAAATTTCTATTGCAATGAAGCTGATCTGTTCTTAAATATAATGCCTGTTTCTGTGAATTTTTGTAGCAGTTAATCTATTTTTCATCTACATATTGCATATGCAATGTGGATGTGAATATATACTTTAAATATTTCACATAAGTTTCAATATGGATATAATTTTGATTAGAAAATAACATTCTGAATAAAGTGCAGCTTTCCAAGCATCCTTTAAATAAAGGAGGAGGGGAGAATCTCTGACTGAAATGTAATCAGATGAGCCAATGTTATTAGACACAACCACTAGAAAGACTAAAGCATCTCATAATGAATTAAAAAGAAAAGAGCCATTAAACTGGAGAATCCCAACAATCAAGTGAAGACATTTCAGGCTCTTTAGGCATCACTGCTAGAATAAATATGTTAACCCACTCAGCTTTTATGAAAGGCTGTTATATTTTTACCAACTTTAATCTGTTTCATTTCTGTGTTTAAAGGATGGGAGTTGCATTAAAATAAAAATTCCATTTGGGTTATTATCTCCCCAGCTGTCTGTACAGATCATGGGGCTGGCCAGAGAATATTCTCATTATGTGTGTCGAGCAGTTATTCAGTGATTGATGCTGCATTAATGCACGGCACAGACGCGTTCCTTTTGTTACTGAATAGTAGACAAATTAGTTCTTACAAATTCATGACCCAACCTTTCCCTCCTAGTCAGTGTATCTCTCTCCTCTCTCTCAGTTCCCTACCTGGCCCTACCCCCCATGCCTTCTGCTGGGCACCTGACTTGAAGAGAGTTAATATTGCTAATAACCTTCAATGAAAATAAACTGAGGCATTAGGAGAAGGAGTTTGAAAAAGGAAGTGGCAGAAAACAGACATAAGTCCTTCTGGTCAAACAATATATAATGACGTTCTAGTCATTTTCCAGGATATCTCAGTACAGTGATGACAAATGAATTTTTTTTTTTTTTTTTTTTTGGTCACAGTCCCAAATTAGTTTTCCCTCCCCAACTTTATGTGAGAAACCATTTATCTTCTTAATTGCTTTAAATTTACTTTTGTCAAGATAGGGAGAGGTGAGTAGTAAATTTTTTATTTAGGTAGTTTCTTTATCCATGAAGCAAAATACATATACCTTTGATATACTGATAAGTTGATATATCTTTCTTCCTTTTGCCCAAAATGTTTGTATTGGAATTCTTTCTGGAATTTTTTAAAGACAGTGTGGATATTAAAACAAAAAGTGGATTTCTAAGCATGAGCAATGGTTTTCTATTGGATTATGTGTCATATATACACATATATATACACACACACATTTATATGTAATGTATCTCATCTACTTTTACCCATCTAAAGTACATCTGTGTCCTGAAAAAATGCTGTATAGACTATATTTCATTTATAAATAAAAATAAATTTTGTTTTCAGTCCTACAATATTAGCTATCCCTGAGGATTCCTTTATGTAGTTTTCTTTTAATGTGCTAAATTTTAGTTTCTAACACAATAAATACTGATATATAATTATATTTATTTGATAAATATTGATTTAGTCCTTCTAACCCAAAGCTTGATGGTGTCTTGCATGATTTCTTTTTAAAGTACACAATTTAAATTGTATAACCATCACTATAATATAGTTAGAGAACATTTGTGCCCCCCTAAAAGAAAGCCCACACCATTAGCAGTCACTCCCCATTTCCCTCCAATATCCCCCTACTAACCTACTTTCTGTCTCTCTAGATTTGATTATTCAGGACATCAATGGAATCATAAAACTCATACAGTATGTGGTTGTTTGTGTCTGATTTCCTTCCCTTGGCATAATACTTTGAACGTTCATCTATTTTCTTGTACATGTCAGTACCTTATTTTTAAATTGCTGAATAATATTCCATTGCACAGATATATCATGTGTTCTTTATCTGTTTATCAACTGATGAACATTTGGATTATTCTTACTATTTGGCTGTTATGTATTATGCTATAGTGAATATTGGTATACAAGTTTCTGTGTTGACATTTGATTTCATTTCTCTTGGGTGTTTACCTAGGAGTAGAATTTCTGGGTCATGTGGTAACTGTTTTTCCATGTGCTTATTTGCCGTTTGTGTATCTTTAGAGAAATGTCTGTTCAACTTCTTAGTTTATTTTTAAATCAGGTTATTTATCTTTTTTTTTTTTGAAAATTTATTTTTGAAAAATTTTTTGTCATTTTTTAATTAAATTTATTGGGGTGACATTAGTTAATACAATTATATAATTTTCAGGTGTACATTATAATTTGACATCTGTATATTCTGTTGTATGTTTACCACCCAAAGTCCAGTTTCCTTCAGCTACCATATATTCGATCTCTTTTACCACCTCCCCCTCCCCCTACCTCCCTGTATTTGACCCCCTCTAACCATTTACCTACCCCCTCATCCACCACCGCCTACCCTCTGGTAACCACTAATCTATAGTCCATGTTCATGAGTCCCTGTTTGTCCTGTTTGTTTGGTGCTTTTAGGTTTATATTGACATATAAGTGATATCATGTGATTTTCAACCTTTTGTCTGGCTTATTTCGCTTAGCATGGTTATCTCAAGGCCCATCCATATTGTCGCAAATGGCAGTATTTCATCTCTTCTTATGGCTGAATAATATTCCATGGTACATATGTACTGCAGCTTCTTTAGCCAATCATCTATCATAGGGCACTTCGATTACTTCCATGTCTTGGCCACCATGGATAATGCTGCTATGAACATCGATGTGCAAATATCTTTTTGGATATGGGTTTTCAATTCTTTGGGGTAAATACCCAGTAGAGGGATTGCTGGATCATATGGTAGATCAATTCTTAGTTTTTTTGAGGAATCTCTATACTGTTTTCCATAGTGGCTGTACCAATTTGCAGTCCTACCAGCAGTGTGTGAGGGTTTCTTTTTCTCCTCATCCTCTCCAGCATCTGTTAGTACTTGTGCTGTCAATTATAGCTATTCTAACAGGTGTGAGATGGTATCTCATTGTGGTTTTGATTTGCATTTCTCTAATAGCTAGCAATGTTGAGCATCTTTTCATATATTTGTTGGCCATTTGTATGTCCTCTACGTAGAAGTGTCTGTTCAGGTCCTCTGCCCATTTTTTGATTGGATCATTTGGGACTTTTTTGTTGTTATTGAGTTGTATGAATTCTTTGTATATTTATTGTTGATATTTAAAAGTTCTTTGCATATTTTGGATATAAGTCTCCTATCACATGTATGATTTGCAAATACGTTCTCTCATCCTATGGATTGTCTTTCATTTTCTTGATGGTATTGTTTGCAGCACAAAAGTTTTTACTTTTTATGCAGCCCAATTATATTTTGCTGCTGTGCTTAAAGTATCATATTTAAGAAACCATTGCCTAACTTGAGGTCTCAAAGATATACTCCTGTGTTTTCTTTAGCTCTATATGTATATACATATATATATACACACACACACACACACATACACACATATATATACACACACACATATGTATATATACACACACACACACATATATGGTTAAATTTAACCATAAAATATGGTTAAATAAAATATGGTTAAATTTTATCTGAAACATTCTATAAAGGACACCTTGTGGTATCGGCCTAATTCTTTTTGGTTTTGCAATTAGATAAGTCAAATTCAAAAAATAAGAATTTGTCAGTGATTGTTATATAGTCAAGAAATTTTTACCTAATAAAGAGTAAGACATAACACAAATAACTAAACTGTAAGGTAAAATGTGCCAAGGACTACATGAAAGGGATTGAGCATACATCTTGGGAATTTAGGGAAGAATGATTACCTGTAGTTGTGGAAAGTGATATTCATGCTTGATTTGAATCTCGAAATTAGAATCAAGGTAAAGTTTTGGCAGAATTTCCCTGCTTGAACAAAGATCAGGGACATCACTGATTAATCCCACTTGCATTGCAGTTTCTGGAGTGGACAGCATTGCTGACCTTGACAGTTCTGTGTCATAGAGCAGCAGTTCTAAAAGTGTGGTTGGTAGAACACTGAGAGTCCCTGAGACACTTACAAGTGGTCTGCTAGGTCAAGACAATTTTCCTAATTATATTCAGATATTATTTGCCTTTTTCATTGTATTTACATTGTGCTGATTATGCAGAAGCAATAATGGAAAAACTGTGCATTAACATAAACCAAGGCAGTGGCACCAACTGTGCTGGTAGTCATTACATTCTTACTGACACAGACTTGCAGAAAAGGTTAAAAATAAATAAGTAAATAAATAAATGAATGCCAGTTTCACTTAAGAACATCCTTGATGAGGTAGTAAGATTATTCATTTTATTAGGTCTTAACCATTGATACATGTCTTTTTTAGTAATCTTTGTGATGAAATGGGAAATCCACATAAAGCACTATGCTATACACTTAAATTACCATGTGTGCTCCAATGGCTTACTGATATAATGGCCGTTACTTCTTTACAGTATAGGCAACTGCAGCAATTCCAGAATTGCTGTGACTTTGGTGCCTAAACAAGATGGTGCAGGGCATAACAATTGTTCATAATTAGTCTTATGAATGCCTATAGGCATACTGTTTATAGATAAAAAGTCCTTGAAGTACTCAAAATAGATTAAATAAAAAAGATACTCTTAAGGGTTCAAAATAAACATTATTTATAAAATTCTACAAACTTTGATTAATTAGAAAAAATGCTACGCAATGACAACAATAATAGGACTCTGGAACCATTACAAGTACATTTTAGTTTAAACTGAGTATAAGAGCCTGGTTTCTGGCTTAATAAACATCACCCAAAGGGAGATTAAGATAAAACAGTTTCCTGCAAAACATATAGGAAACAGTAATAACTTTCTGAACTATAGTAATAGTAGCTTAGAACTTTATATACACTTTTTCAATATATCCTTCTAGTCATATTAGATACGTTGTTATTATATCTACTTTTGAGTGTTATTATAACTACTTTATGTATGTTATTATATCTATTTTATTTATAAATGAGGAAACCGAAGAATTGAAACCAACCCAAAACTCAATTTGCCCAACCCAGAAGCAGATTTCCTGTCAGAGTAGAAATAGAAATAGCAGGGCCACCATCCTAACTTCATCTGCCACACACCTGAGAGGGGTGTATGCATCACAACCGACTTTGTACCTGGACTGGGGAGTATCAAAACTTTATTCTGATTCTAGGTGGGACTCAATATATGGCAAAAGTCTGAAGAAGATGAAAAAAGTGCATTTCTTCTGGAGTTTTGGGTCATGAACAAGATTCTGGTTATCAGAAACACATTAAGTTTTTAACCAAAATATCAGTTAAATATAGGAGAAACCTAGGATGGAAATTTGAGTTCTTATAGGTGATAGTCACTCTACGTCACTCTAAGACATGGCATTATATCAGAAATTCTGGAGGGAGATTGTTATTAATTTCATTATAACAAAACAGGTGAGGTATACTCTATATTAGGTAGCAGTAGGCCTTGTAGATATTTTCCTGTAACGAAGTGGAAAGCACTGGGAGATTTGGATATATAAATAGGTAAAGTAAAGGAGAATAAGACAAAGGTCAATAATTTGGAAGACATCCAGTTTTTATTTTATTTTTTTCTAGCTTATTGGGATATAATTGACATGAAATGTTGTGTAAGTTTAAGGTGTACAATGTGTTGATTTGATACATGCATCTACTTTACAGCAGAGAGATCATCCAATATTAAACAGGTAGATTGAAGTCATAAAATTTTTTCAAAGGAATAAAAATGAAGGAAGAAAGCTGGGAAAGAAATGATATGAAAGCTAAGGAGAAGACTTATTTTTTAAAAGTGGAAGTGCCCACGGCTTCTGATTACACCTAGTGGCCACATTAAGTTCTGGAAAAAGTGCACTGGAGTTACCAAATAAAAGCTACATCGTGAACTCAGTTACAACCAGATTGAGTGGAATAGTGGTGCTAGCTTTTATAGGTTTCAGGATACAAAGACAATGAATACAGGCTCACTTTTAAAAAGCGTGGCTATAAAATGAAAGAAAATGAGGGACAGTGTCATCTTGCAAAAGGACAGACTGTCAAGAAAGTGCTTTTGTTGATTTAAACAGGATGAACTTAACCATGTCAGAAGCTCATGGTAAGAGCCAGTGGCAAGGGAGTGGTGGGTGATTTATTTGGGTGACTGGCAGCTCCCATTCTATTCAGGATAAGAGACCTTGAGTTCTTTTTATTCATCATGGCATTTCTGACCCTGATAAACTTATTGTTGTCAATTCCTCCACATACAGAAATTTTGTTACATAGTTTATAGGAAAACGAAAAATATATATGACAACAAAATAAATTATTCTAGAAGCTTATTAGATAATTCTTTGATTAACAGGAAATCAGCTAACTTATTAGCCCATATTTTTTCTACACTTTTTCTTTTATGTGAATGAGAAAGCATGTCGAGGTGGGTGATTAAGAATTTAATTTAAAACCTACTTCAGGGGCAGAACAGGCAATCAGTTAGCATTTATTATGTGCTTGCTCTTCCAAAGATACTACAGTATGTGCTAGAGCTGATACAAAGAATTATAGCACATGGTCTTTATTGTAATGAAGGTTGCAGTCTGTGGATATAAAACTGCACACATGAAAAGATAGCTAACAGTATCACAATATAAATGATAAACACCAAAATGAATGATAACGATTAAATGCAATAGGAATTTAGAAAAGATGGTTAACACTGAGAGCATTCAGAGATAACTCCTTGGACAAGATGGGCTCAAACAAATTCTTAGGTGGAGTAGATGTAGAGATAGAAAGAAAGGCATTTTAGCTAGAATGGAAGTATTACTTTCTCATGAATTGGGGATTACTAGTCAATGGCGATATACCAGGTGTTTTAAATATGCATAATTATAATTTAATGATTAGTGAAGGTGAGGAGAAATGGAATTTGTTTCAGGTGACTGAATGCACCATAAATAGGTTAATGGTTTGATTAGGACCTGAGTTGCCAAAGAGCTCTCTTTGTTCTCTCTCTCACTCTATTTTAGTTTATTTTCTGTTCTCCCAGCACCTGAATTCTCTGCCAATGTCTGGGAAATTTTCCCATATGAGTAATGGTAGGAGACAGATCTTACTTCTTGCTCTGGAACTTAGAAAGTCCAGGTACTTGTTTTCTCAGCTCCCTTACAACATTCAGGTTTGGCCAAGCACAAGACTTATCTGGGACTTGGAATCGGGAACTAGTTGCCTTTGTAATAAGGCATCCATTTTGGCAGTAGAGGCAGCCACATCCACTCATTGTAGTAGCAATAGCAGTGTACCCAGTGTTGACATCCAGCAGTGTTAATGACAGAAAAGTGGCAGGCTGTGGCATTCAGTGGTCAGTGGTAGAGGCAGCAGTGTCCTTATCAGAATGGTTCAGTGGACTGATCTGAAGATGGCTTGGGGTCCCTGGCCTCCCTTCTTTCAGGTCCATTTCCTGAGCCTGGTTCTCTTGCCTCTCCAACAATTCGGCGAGCAACCCAGTCATTTTTCCAAAAATTCCTTTTCTGCTTTAACTGATTAGAGTTGTTCTGGTTACTGGAAACTAAAATTATGAAAAATGCAAGAGTTTAAGGTGAGATTATGAGGGCTTTTAATGTCAGCCTAAGGAGTTTGAACTTTCATCTATAGGAAAGATCCCAATATTTAAGAGTTTTGTAAAGTAGGATGACATCACCTAAGTGATGCTTTATTAACCCAGAATTTTTTAAGCGATGATTAACGTCAGTGTCATGTAGGATGACTAATTTGAGAGAGAGACTACAGCTAGAAAGATAATATAGGTGAGATGGATCATAATAACAAGGGAATGGGTTTGCAGGGGAAGAGGTCAGGCAGTTTGAGTCTAAGTAGGTACAACAAATATATAATTAGGCAATGACAATATGGGACTGGGCATAGATTAGAGAAGTTAGTGTCAAACTTTAATAATAAGGTGTCTGTATAGGGAGGAGTGCTGTTCTAAGCAAAGGGATTATTGCTCTGATGAAGAATTATAGAGCACCAGTCCTCTAGATAATCTGCCTTGACATGCCTGAGGGCGAGCACATGGGCCACACACAGGGACCTGGTTCATTTTGACAGTGATTCTGTTTTCAGCCTCAGTTTACTTGCAATTTGTATTTGGGGGAAGACTTGCCTCACTTGGAATAAGCATGTGAGATAAAGAAGCAAGTGTCCATTGAGAAAGATTCAAAGATTACTAATTAAATAAGCTCCTACTTCATCCCCCTACCCCACTTCAAAAGCATTTCGCCTGGGAGTCCATATTTTTGAAAGTGGAAAATAAAAAAGATGGAAACAAATACAGGCTACACTTATGTCATAGGCTTGTAGAAAGAAAAGAAATTTATAAAAGAAGGCAGAAAAAAATCATCCAAGAAATATCAGGATTGCCAGGACTCTTGGCAGCTGGATTCGACTGCTCTGCTTTAATATCAAGAGGCCTACCCAAAAGTGAGCAGGGTACCTACCATAAATAGCTTGAAATACCAAGCTTAGAAAAAGCAACTTCATATTTTTATATCTAAAATCATCACACTACCGATGAAGAGCTTTAACTTCCTTTAATTGGGATGGTAGAGCATGGCACTGCTCATAAAGGACTCTTCCATAGCACTCTTATAAAAAAAAGTTCAAAAATACAACTTTTCAGATCTCCCAGGACATAGTCAAGGGATACCATACTATGAAAAAGAGCTCAAAATGTATCCCCCATTCCTGCACCATAGTAAGTTGAAAACGAGATAAATTCCAGTTAGTAGATGCAAAGCACAGAGAGTTGAGGGAAAAGCACCATACCATTTAGTCAAAAGTCTTGTTTTGCCACTAATTGTTTGCTCTGATGATTTTCTTTCTCTCTCTCTGCCTCAGTTTCTTTATTTCATAAGTGGAGAGATCACTGAGGGCTTTTACGGGAAAGGACTGAGAAATTGGAGTTGCAGTTCAGGAAAGTAAAATTGGCTACCAGAGGGAATGAGCAGATGATGCTGCAGGATGGAATTGCAGCCTTCACAGCAGAAGTTGAGAACAGTTGCTACTTTCCTTAAAGGTCATTGCTCATGTTCCAACAGGAGTGGGGTGGTGATGGCATGTTGAGAACCTGTTGTCTTTGTCTAGGGTGGGCCCTACCCTATTCTAGTAGTTATCTGTTTACCTTTTAATATAATTAGGCAGACCAGATTGGTATTTAGTCTTGTTCTGACAACAGCAAATTAAGCTTAACTCTTTAATTACAATGAGAAGGAAATCACCTTTCTGATATCCTTCAATTAGCTCAAGCAGCTGTTAAGTTATAATTAAAATTTCACATGGATCATTTGAGTTCTTGGAATGTTTCCATTTAATAACAAAACATTAGCATATATGCATTCAGTTTTCAACAACCTTTTCAAATCTGTCAATGGTAAACCAAGAACATTGATACAGTATTAAACAAAATCTTTGTAGTATTGTAAGCAGACAGCTGGGTCTCACAAAATGAAAAATGAAAATGGAAGAAAATGATCAAAAAATATTAGTGCCTCCAAGTTTTCTGGAGCTCGTTCAGAGAATTAAAATTTGGTTCATTCATAGTTATTCAAGAGGCGAAAAAAACTAACCAGGAGAGAGTGGTTATTTGGTGCTAAACAAATGAATGCCTGCATTACATGCATCCCATTATTTGTTACAACAACAATCACCCCATTATGTCTCTGCTAATGGATTCTTGCCTCCATAGACTTTAACGTGAGAGGAAAAATTGCATGTGAAAATTCAAATATTCTCTTTCCTTTCGTTTTTAATGCTGAGAATTCAATTGAATAAAATAATTACTCTGAGTTGCATTTGTCAGTATCTATCTGATACATCCATGGATTCAACTATGTATGTAACACCAAGATGGAAGAATAAACATATAATATATTAAGCACAATTAAAAGTTAGATATTCAAAGTCTTTGAAATACTAAATATTAGCTAAATTAAACAATTCAATTGAACTATCTAGTAATGTTTTTCAGATTGTGTTTAGAAATTGAATTTATGAAAATCGAATGGCAGAAAACTGATTAAAACAAAAAGACCTAAAACCATTTTTCTCCCTTTTCTGAGATATAATTTGTATCTTTTATTCTTTAACATTGGTAGGAGGAAGTGATAAAAAATTTTGTAGGTTAATAACAATGTTGAGAGGTGATAGTTTTCAGAATCTATACCCAAGACCCTAAACTACTTTTTGACAAGCCAGTATTGTATTCATACTTACTCATTGATAGCCTGTATTGACATGTAGAATTCTGTATTGGCTAAGAACCTAATGATATCTTCCCAACTATCAATCTGTAATGTATATTATTGAATTTCAACCACCAAGATAATTGTATCCCTGGGAATTAAAGAACACATGTAGAGAAAGGAGGGAGATGGAAAAGCAATGTCTCATATCATAATTACACCAGTGTGCACACACTTTGGGACGACCAGCTGTTACCAGCACATTTTCCGTCTGCCTTTACTAATTTTATAATGACCTTTTAGAACTGATTTCATCTGGTAGAGAGTTGGCTCTGACACCTTCACTGAGACAATTTTATCTTTGAGCAACTAAAGGGAAGAATGAGTAACAAGTGGCATTCTATTCAGGAAAAATGTTCCAAACTGATATTTCTTTATTCTTTTGTTGTTAAATCTCATTGTTGAGTGATTTTAAGATTCATTTCAAGTGCTTAGGTTTACCAATCTGCAAATCCACAGGTCATCTTAAGGGATCAGGGTTAGATCTAAACTTTCTAGCAGCTTTCAGGTTAGGATTTTTGGAAAATGTTTGTGTAAAGGGCTTTTATATTTTATGCAAATGAAAAACAGAACCCTAAAAAAGGTACTTTCTTTTATTTTGACTCCCAAATCTAGAAAGATTTACTTTAATTTTTCTCTCCTCACATCCTCTCTCTCTCCGTCCCTCTCTCTTTATCTCTCTCTGTCTCTCACACACATACCTTACACACCTTCTACATGAAGACTGTGCTCTAGAATATTAACATGTTTAGAGCATTTACTGTGTGCTCTAGTGTACTTACTGTGAATAAACTATTTTATTTGTCTTAACAATCCAACAAGCTAGTGTATATTACTATATACATCATATATAAAGGAAAACTGAAGCCATAAAAGGTTGAATAAAGCAGACCCAGACTTAAATCTCTGTGTCTTATTCTAACACCCATTCTCTTAAGCAGTATGGTGTTATATTCATTTCTTCATTAATTTGGCAATTTAGTGTCATTTGGTCTCAGACTTTTCTAGAAGCTAGGAATACAAAATGGACATGGTCCCTATCCTCATGGTGTTGACAATATGTAAATAGTTTTCTTCTTATAAACCATCTGTACGTCAATGGGTAATTTCTGTACATTCATAGGCTTTAGCTCTAAGCATGTGCTGCGTGTGGTATTCACTGATGCTACAGAGGCCTGCAACAATTCTGGGAACTTTATTAATTCTGAAGTCGAGTTTCTGGTGGCCACGTTAGCTTTGGTGGACGGTTCAGGTAGTAGCAACAGCTACACAGCCACAGAACATTTCAGGACCCAGCCACTAGACACAGGATCAGTTTCTGAGTGACTCTTGGAATGTCCCTCACTTTTCTAACAGTCTACATCCCACCCTGCAGTTCCTGGTAAGTAAGGAACAGGCGGCGTGAAGCCAAGAGCAAAATTGTAATGTCTTTTACTTCCACCAAGAAAAAGAATGATACCCTTACTCTAATTCATGCTCTGGGGACAATCAGGAATGAGGAAGGAAAGGTGTGAAACACAGGGGACAACTAGCGAGTCTGAAACAGTTTGATTCTGAACAATGTGAATTTTCTGATTTGTGGTGATGTCTCAGAGGGGGTTTTTCCCTTAGCAGAATTTGATATTAAAAACATGACGAGTGTGGGAAATAGCACAAAGTCAAAAAGCACAGCCTCAAAATCACAGCCATTTGTATACTACTTGTATCCCAGCAGCCACCCCCATCTCATTATACATGCTGAATAGAAGAATTACATTCAGGATTGCCAGAACTCACATAAAGTTTCTTTGCATGGGAACAGAGTATTCTGATTTAACCCTATGTTCCAATGTTAACAATAATTTTCTCTTATTGGTAACAGCATTATTATTATTCTGCCTTTTATTGAGATTTTATAATCTGCCAGATAATGTCCTGGGCAATTCCCATATGCTTAATCCTCACACCTACTCACTCTCCTCCATTGTACAGAAGAGGAAACTGAAGCCGAGAAAGATTGACTTGTTCAGTATCACCCAGCTAGTAAGTTTTAGAGACAAGGCAGAATTTGGGTGTCTGATTTCAGAGTTGCTTAACTTGAACTAATCTAAATCATAAGACGTCTGCCCTGCTCTGGCAGCTGTAGATCACCCATATGTGAGACTTGCTTGTTTCTAAGGACTTTCAATGTGTTTTGTGTTTTTCTTTGACTCTAAAGCATAGATCCATAGGTTAGCTTATTTTGTATAGATATTTTCATCTTGCAATTGCTTGATGGATTTTCATGCTAATGTATAAATTGTGATCATATGTCACAGGTAAGTTATAATTTTGTCTTTTAGGTATAGCCACTCAGTAGATAATTGTACCCCCCTCCCCTGCCCCCACTGTGGGTTCCATTTCTAGTATTTCTAAAAGAACTAAGCCTTTAATTATTTAATTTATTTAAATTATTTAATTTAATAATTAAGGCTCTGGGTTGACTTGTCTAAGAAAGTTTAGATTGATGAGCGAATCAGTGGTGACTTAATGATAACTGCTTAAAACTTCTTCTATCCCTATAATTGTTAGTATTTATATTTTATTGCTAACTGGGTGACATCATAAGTCCTTTAATATTGCTTATACAGAATAATATTTACATTTCTTATACAGAATAATATTACTACTGCCTTCTTCAAAGGCATTTTCAGTAACCAAATCTCTAAAATGTTTTTACATTTTTTTGAATGAAGAGCCTGATTAATTGTATTATACTTGAGACTAGTTTGCAGAAATCTATTAAATAGCTACTTTAGGTTAGAAATGGGACACTTCTGTATTCAAATTACTACATTAATATATTTACTTATTTTTTTCACCTCCTAATAACTTTTTAATTTTCTCTCCTAAAAGGTAATCTGATATAGGCAATTCTCATTTAGGATTAATAAACCAAATCTTTATCAGGCTAGGACCTATTGCAAAGTAAGACTAAAAGTTAAAATACAGTAGACAAGATACTTTGGTTGTACAGTAGGTTTCTCCTAGAAGTTTTGTGTGCATTTTTTAAATCATTTCTAAGAGGCAGGAGTGGATTTTGCTATTCAGAGAAATACTTGGTGAAGATTTCCATAGGTGGATAATCAACACATGCCTGCATACTGGTATCTTCTAGTTCTGCTTCCTTTTGGCATTTACTGTAAGCCTCATTCAATATGACAATTATAATGCAATATTTGGTTAATGCTATTGTTGTGTGTATCTTTTTCCTACTGATGATTAACTCTATGAACATAAAAACTATGTCTTATACTTTTTTAAAAATATTCTTCTGCAATACCTAGTATAGAGCTGAACATACTGTAATGGTATCATAAATATTTACATAAATTTATGTCAGAAATATTGATTTATTTTGCTTAATATAAGAAATATCTGTAAATAATACAGTTATTCTCATGGTGCTGTATATTTCATATAGGTGCTAAACCATACATTTAAAATGCTTTTTAGGCGATGGTTAGATACAGGTCTCCATCCATCATGGTGCATTAGTTGTCACCTGGGGAACTTTATAAAAGAACTTTATACAGAACTCTGGGCCCTATTCTCAGATATTCAGTTTTAGCGTATTAGGGGAAAGTCCCAGGCATCATTACCTTTAAAAACACCACAAATGATACTAAGGTGCAGACAATGTTGAAAATCCCTCATTTAGGATGACCACAACCAATTCTATAGAAATTGTTATAGGACATTGCATAGAGTGTTTTATGGCTTATTTGGTTAAAAAAAAATAGCGAATAATTGACAAATAGTGAATAATTGACTTGCTTTTCATACATTTTCCATAAACTGAATAGACTAACAGCATAATTGTCACATTAGTAGACTACTTGAAAGAGGCTTGACTAAAAATTACCCTTGTGCATATTATAGACCTTGTGCATAAAAGACAGGGAGAGCATGCAAAGGTTGGCACCTGAAATGTCTAATGTCCATTGTCGATTATCTGCCTTATGCTGCACAGGGTCTTCTACCAAACTCTAGGGTTAGGAAATTAAAACAACAAAACAAAAAACCTACCTATTGTTCCAAGGAATTATTTATATACATAAATGTATATACTATATAAAACATATCTACACACATGTATATACAATATATACAAACACATATATTTATATGTTAAGGACTTTCAAGTATCTGATACAATTTTTTCTTTGTCTCTAACATACAGAGTATCTCATTTGACATGGATACTTTCCTCTTCCAGTTGCATGAAAAATTTACATGCTAGTCTACAGATTTGCATGCTAGTGTACAGTTTATAATTTTGTATTTTAAGAATAATCACTCAGTAGAGAAAAAGTACACAGCAAAGGTATATAAATAATCCACTAATTATAGAATTAGCTTTCAGTAACTTCTTTCTGAAATTTAAATGTTATTCCAATTAATTTTAATGGAAAGTCATTGGAAATGTTAATGAAATATATTTTCAAGGTTTCCTTGTAAAATAACATAGCAAGACAGCAAAGTCCTTGTGCAAACTCCACTTTTCATTTTTGCTCAAAACATGCAGAAGAGGAGGCTTATCCGTGAATTGGTATTGAGCTTGCTTGTTATGAGTTATGGATGCTTTAGCAATAAAATTTGGCTTTCTGGAACAAATGGATGTTCAAATCTGATTTTATTAGTGTGGTTGAACATTGTGGAACTAAAACAAGGAAATTCCTGCATATTGCCACAATTTGAGGCCATATGGATCATAAACTCTTCTATTTATATTTCACTGGTGGACATAAATGGCATTATCTCATCAGGAAAAAAGAGGAAGCAAGAATACATAACTTAAGTTTAGAAACTGTACATCTTCTTACTGAATGTCAGATAAAGGTGAGGCTTTTAAATAGGATGCCCCTTGATTTAGTACCTTTAATGTGCGGAGGAAAGGATGTGCAGGGTGCATCATTAGTGTGACAGGGTGAAAGGGGCAACACGTTTCTTCTGTTATTCTGGGAAGAGGATGAATCTGGCACAGCTCTGATGTCAGAACCTCCATCACCTTTCTCACAGATGATGTAGATTTTAATTGTACTCGGGGCTGACTCGTGTCGCACCAGCTCCTACGTGACACTGAGATAGATGAAGCCATTTGTTGGCATTATCAGAGCCAGCTGTGTGCTTGGCTGCAGCTACAGTAGGCATTTTATCTCATGCATAATCCTCTCATTGAGAGGGGATCACAAGCATCTGAACCATATGGCAAATAATTTTATTATGATCAAAAAAGGACTCTTGAAGCTTGTTAAACAGAAGAGTCCTTGAAATGTAATCAGAAGTTTTATTTTCATGTCGCACCATCATCCTAAGTTAATTGTTAGCATTGCCACAATCAAATAGAACCAAAGCTCCCCCACCTCTGCAAACAGAGAATAAACTTAAAATTACTTTATTTTGCCTGCAATTGTTTTGACTTCTCAATTTTGGAGAATTTACTTGGATCCTTATTAGAAAAGAGAATCTGGATTTCTAAGGCTAAAGATGGCTTCTGTTTTAAAAAAATATATATATTAATGAAAACCTGTCCAAACACAAGAACCCCAGACCAGATGAGACAAGTTTGAATTTATGTCCTCAGTGCTGGTCTCCTAAAAGCCACATAAGATGGAGGCTAATTTTTTTTTTTTCTTTAAGAGAAGTAAAGTCTTAAAGAAAGAAAATCTATTCTTTCACAAGGTAGCCTAATGATCCTGTAAATTTAGCATACATCTTCAAAGGGAAGAAGCAAACTTGTCTTTTCCACATGGTGGAATTTCCTCCACATTGTCAAGGAGATGCATGGGTCTCCATAGCAAAGGCATGTAATCCGCTGCCCTTCTGTCCACGGAAGTGATGAGAAGCAGCTGTTATAAGACAAGACGGGTTCTGGTTGGGAGGAATTGTGTGAGGCTGTGGCAAGTAGCTTAGTTGCAGCATCAAACCAGAATTGCTTCTAGCTATGATATTCTTGTGTTAATCGTGACTTTTATTAATCACAAAGAACGTTTCAAAACTCCAGTTCAAATGTTACAAGGCCATAAAACAGCAACTGGCCTAATCTTATCCTTGCGTATGATGTGTATGTTCTGTTCTTTTATTATGATTTTTCTTTCCAGAGAAAAGTATATAAGATTTGGGCCTTAGGGCTCCTGTTAGTGATGTAAAGGCATTATCAGCAATTTCCACACCACAGTCTGAGAACATAAAGTATCACAGAGTCCAAATGGCAACAGCTGCCTTATCTAGAGACTAGTCTTTTATTTGATATTTTATTGAATAATAATAAAGCTCGTAATTGGTCTGGGAGAAGAATATATTCATCTAATTTATAGGAACCTTAATTTTCTACTACTAAATGCCTGAAGTAGATTTCTGTTCTTATCATCCCCTCATGAGTAAATCAGCCTGAATTGTTAAAATGATTTAAAAATGTGTATTTTTCTCTTCATTATTTAAGAGCATGTTCGAAAAAATATATACTTTCTATGGATTACGACAGTGATTCCTTAAGAAAACAACAACAAAAAAGCACTGTGTAATTCTGATTGTAAAGCCAGGATACATGGGCTCAGGAAGTTTTCCTAAGTCCCTGTCCCCTGCGAAGGGATGTGGAGCAGCACTGTATGCACTGGTAGAAGGACCAGCAGAAAGGCAAGACTACCTTCCAGTAACTGCCAGATACAGGCTCTCCACATCAACAAAGTGCTAAAAACGTACATCCCTCATCCTTCCAACTTTTTCATCAACTGAGCAATTAAAGAAAGAGGAGAAAAAAAATTATTACATTGGTCCCTTAGTCTGTTTGTCTATTATTAAATTAAATGTTGTTATATGCTCAAAATTTCATTTCTTTTTGATCTTTGCAGTCTTTTTCATGACGCAAGAAAGATCATGGATATTTGATTACATTTGGGGACTTATAGTTACACTCCAATGAGCTTCGTTAGCATGGAACATCTGGTGTATCACTCAGCTACATGAAATGTATAATTTTGCCTGTGATAATCCTGATGCTTTTAAAATATTTTGCTGTTTTCCCATCAGAAACAATTTAGAAACTGTTGAACGATTATTATCTACTACGTATGTTCCAAAAGTTTTTGCTACGTGACAGAAACAGTCTCTGATGCCATACTAAACTTCACTGGCATTGAAGGTTGTAGATAAATAATGATGAAGAGGAATGACAGGACCTGAGCACTTGAGGCTTAGCAGACTGTCTTGTGATGTATTACAATTAGATATGCGTCAGTGTCACTGCATTTATTCAACTAGTAGGAGTACATAACTCTTTGAAGGTAGATTTATTAAGAGCTTTACTCATGTCTTTTCAAAATGTAGGAATGATTTTCGAGCATCTCTAACAGCTTTCTAAATGGCTACTCTTTACATTTTTTTTAAGTATGGAACCTTAAAAAAATCTTTACTAAATAGTTTAAAATTTGGGTGGTATATTTTATTTGTGCTCGAGACAGTTGCTGGATGACAAGTCACCTTGTCACCAGCTGATCAACAGACCAAATGGGGCTTTAGAAAGAGATAGCATAGGCTGTATGTAGTACAGGAATCATACGAGCCGATCAATGGCAAATAATAGACAACCTAATGAAGAGTGGTGATTTTCATTAGAAATCTTGTATGCTTGCATATCAAGTAAAAGGGATGCCAGTGGGGATAAAAATATAAATCCTGAATGTTAGGAAGCATTTTAAAACAGGACCCTGTCTCTAAATTATACAAATGAAGTTTTTCTAGCTCCATAGGGTGAATTACATAAATTAACAACAAACCACGTGCCTAGGCCCTAAAATTGTGAGGACAGTTAAACCTCATCAGACTTTCAGAATATATTACATGTGGTCTCTGTTTCATATATCTTTTTCTTAAAAACTTAGACTGTGTCGCTTGTTTCAGTTCTCTTAGAGCTTGGTGATATGAGAAATAATGGAGGATACTGGGAATGGCTAAAAAGAAAAAATGCTATTCTTAAATGTGAGTGAAACCCACACTGATTTACTGTTATGGACTCAAAGTTTCTAGCAAACTGTTTTTCCAGCTTATCCTAGATCATGTTAAATCAGATTATTGAGAATTTATTGTCCACATAAGCACATACATCATTTCTACTACTACAATATATTTGTTAATTGCATGTTCTGGTTAAAGAGATATTTCTAAAATAATCTACATAATCGTAAGACGCTCAACTGCTCTGGACAGAGTACACTTCACCTTAGAGAAATTCGGTTCTTAATTTAGTGAGACTCTCTTTAATAATCTATCATTATAAAGTAAATTATTTTAATACCCTCTGAATGTTAATTTTTTGGCAAAGGGAAGTGTATTTGTGTGACAGACAGCAAATGGCTACAAAAACAGGAGGAACCCAGAATCCTGAAGATTATAAAAATTTTCCTTCTCCCTTTTGAGCTCAAATCAGTCTCTCTAGGGGTCTAAATACACAAACGTGCTTGTCACTGTTGGACTACTTTTACATTCTTCAGATAAGGACTCAGCTCAGTTTGGGGTCGAATTATACTGGTAGCAAAGCTGATCGGAGCAAACAAGGTTTTCGAGGATTCACTCACTCTTGTAAAAGCTGATTATAATTGATGAACGACCAGCTTGCTAGACCCTGACAGGCTGGTTGCCTGGCCTTTGCTCTCTGCCAGTTCAAGCCTTACAAGTGTGAAATAGCCAATTACTGGAATACCTATTGAAAGTAATAGGCCAATGAGCAAATTGCTACTGTGGGACACCATGGCAGTGTAGATGGAAGGAGGCCAAGATAAAGTTCTGCTCTGAGCAGCTGCTCCCACCACAGATTGCTAATACTATTGGATGACCAAGAGATGAGAGCAAGATATTTTCCCATTCAAACTGCAAGTGTCCTGCCTTGTATTGACTTAAAGTTTATGATGCATGATACCATCTTGTTACCCAGGTCCTAATTTGCAGAAATAAATCCTCCTTTTAAAAGGTAGTTAAATAGGTAATAAGGATAGTCACGGCCATAGATTTTGTGCAAAAGCATTAAACACAATTTTTGCAGGGGATGAAAAGTCATATAGTGTGCAGAGTGTTAATACTTGCCAGCCATTTGCTATTGACAGAACAATTTATCTTGATAAAGGACAGTGAAAAATTCCAATCTATTCACTGACATCACATTATCAGCAGTAATATATGACTGCATCTAAATATGAGGTTGAGATCTGATACAGTTGAGAAGCTCCTGGTAATTTTCCTGTAAATATATTGTGTACTGGACAATGAACAAATGACACATTTACCATGTAATTGGATAACCTATTTTTATGTGTGAAATTTTAAGTTTTGCTGTGTTTAATGGAATATACCATAATGTTTCCTTTTGGAGGAATATACCATATTCTTCTTGAAGGAATATTCCTTTTGGAATATACCATAATGTTTCCTTAGTAAGACTTTAGCAATAAAATGGCTATTATTGAGTTTGACAGAGAAGGATAGACAAAGACAGGTAAATTCTAAAAATCTGCACAAGACAGCGAATCCTCTCAGTATTTACTATCATAAGAAAATTACCTTAAAATATATTATAAATTTTAAATTATATAGCAATTATTACAGTTGTATATATCTTTTTGTGATATTAGGTAATTGGGAATTGCTTTCAAAATGAATGTTCTTCGCAA
This sequence comes from Pteropus medius, assembly GCF_902729225.1. Classification (NCBI taxonomy): domain Eukaryota; kingdom Metazoa; phylum Chordata; class Mammalia; order Chiroptera; family Pteropodidae; genus Pteropus; species Pteropus medius. Next base: position 6,719,831 of record NW_024349519.1, on the reverse strand, counting down.
ATTGCTCTGGCACAAGTCTGAATTATCTGAAATGTGCCTGAGTAGGAGAGAAGGCAGTAAGTTCAAGGTGAGGTGACATGGAGCATGAATGGTGTTAGGAAAGATGATTTAGACCTGTGGAGGGCTGTTGGAACTCCATTTCTCCCCAGGTTAAATGGCATGCAGGTTAGCTCAGTGAGACTATAGGAGGCAGAAATGTAGATGCACACACATTTCTCTCTGGTCCTATGTACAGTGTCTTTGCCCCTACATCCCAAGTACATATACTTGTATGAGTCTTAAATAAATGCTCACAGTGTCTCATCAGTGCATTTTCCTTTTTTCTGTTGGTCTTTCATGAACATTTTCACCAAAAAAAAAAAAAAAAGAAAGAAAAGAAAAATAGAATTTGCTGTTATTGGCATGAAGTAGCTTGGGAGTAATATGTGTTCCATTTTGGATGAAATGGAAAAATCAAAATAATTTACTATTTTGAATAGTTGTCCTACCTATTTTAAAGAGAATTTGAGGAACCTATAAACTAAATTAAATCATATTACAAAATCTCTTATTTAATTATTAAAAAGAAATTTTTTTAAAGGAGAAAAAAAATCCCAGAATATATCCAGGAGGCAGAAGAAATGATTGCTACCAGACCCTTGAGAGAAATGTTTTACCATAATTGACACTGAGTTTGACAGTCTGATTTTGAGCTTGCTAAGACAACAGAAGAAATCAATATGCACCATAGTGTAGGGGAAAAGTAAGGTGTCCTCTATTTTCTAATATTATCTTAGAATATTCTAATATTCACTGTAAGCACTTAAATTACCTCCTAAACTACTAACAAAACACTGTTTTCCTCCTTATACTCTTTAAAAAAAAAAAAAAAATGGTCGGAAAGCCTCGTCCTGCATTTCCCACTTGAGTTTATGCTTCCATTTCAACTATTTCCCCCCAAGTACACCAACAGTACTGCAAAGCTAAATAAGAAAGGGCTTCAGATTCATGCTATATGAGAGCTAGAATATCAGATTTTCCTCACTGAGTTGTGTGAGGATGAGTATTTGATGATATTTAATAAATTATAAACACACACACACACTTAGAACAGACTGTTAGCTATCATTCTTATTCAAATAACACAAGACCGCCTTGAAGTTGAGCAGAGGGCCCAGTCCAGCCTTCTCCCTTTCCTTAACTCTGGCATGTTTCTCATCTGCAGATTTCAGTTGCTATTAGCTCTATTCATTCAAAAGATTCTAATAATATTAGTCCTTAATATTTTAATATTATCTTTTCCATCCAGGTGCTTTTATATTTTTCATCTTCTCCCTAGTGGCCTACAATATAGTTGAGGGCAAGGAGCTACTCTCATCAAGAATATAAGGCGCCCACTGTACTTTTTTCTGGGTGTCTTACTGGGACATGGAAGCCTACTTATTGTTTTATATTTATATACCTCAAGATTTAATTGCAGAACCAGTCTCTAAGGTAACTTTCCATTTTTACTTTAAAGAAAGCCAGCCAGCCACTTTAAGTGTCAACTTCTCGTGCTAAAAAGTACTGCCCAAATTGTATTCACTTGCTGTTATGAGAAAAATTTCTGCAAAGGTAATTCTTTGTTTTGTAGTTCAACTTAATTATTAATTTGTCATACAAAAAGGATATTAGGGTAATCTAATGACTGTCTTTATTATGGCCTATGAAAAGAATATTATAAAGGAGAGGAAATAATGTTTCTAGATACTATACACAATACCTCGTTTTATCTTCACAACACTCAAGGGAGGTATTGTTAGCCTGGTATTTCAGGTTAGGAATCCACGTTCAAAGAGTTTATGATACAAACTCAGAAATCACCTGGCTGAAGTAGTTTATACATATGGAAACCAGACCTCAAACACAAGTCACTGTATAATTTTAATAAATGGATTTTATATACAATAAATTTGCAGAAATCTTTTAATCTATAAATTTGTAGGTTCTCCTTGATTTTTCATTTATATAATTATATTGTCTGCAAATAACAAGATTTTTGTTTCTCCCTTTCCAATTCTTTTATATATTTTTTTTTTTATTGCACTGGTTAGGGTGTTTAGTGCAGTGTTAAATATATTACATTTTAAAGAGAAAGCTTTCGGCTTTTAATATTTTAATTCTAAGAATGATATGTGCTGTATATTTCTGCAGCTGAAGAACTTATATTTTCTCCCTCTTTTTAAAATATTTTTAAATATAAATAAAGGCTGATTTTTATTTAAAGGATTATATTATCTATTTAAATTAGTATGTAGTTTTACAATATTAATTTGCTAATGGGGCATATTAAATTAAAAAATCATTCTAATATTAAGCCAATTTTGAGTAACTATGATAAACTACTTATTCATAATTTATAATTTTTATACATTTCCAGACTTGCTTTTGGTATCAGGTTATACTAAACTATTTTTCTATTTCTGCACCAATTTGTTAGAAATGGAGATTATCAAGTTTGGTAAGAAATGCTCTTATAAAACTGGGGCTAGTGATTTTTGAGCGGGTTTTTTTTTTTTTTTTTTTTACTGATTTGGTTTTTTCATGTTTATAGTCTTAGTTAAGATTTCTACTTGTTGTTAAGCCAATCTAAGTGATTAATATTTTCCTGTCATCAAGAATATACCCATTATATACAAGGTTTATACTGATCTGGTGTTTGTAAAATACGTACTTTATTAATTGTATATAAAAAGTCCCATTTATCTATCATTCTATATTTTTTCTCTTTTTTCTAGTCCAGTATTGCCAAGTTTATCTACTTCATTAGTCTTTTATATGATTTTTATTGAATATTTCTAATCCTTCTTTGTTCTTATTTCAATAATTCCTACTGTATCTTTATTTTTTTCTAATTCTCCTTTTTTGGGGGTCTCCTTAGTTGGTATTTTACTTATTTCATAAATTAATTCACTTATTAATTTTTCTTTCTCTTTTACTGCTTTTCATATGTGCCTTTCAGACAATACATTTACTTTTATATACTGTATTAGCTGCATCCCATTTCAGTTTTAATATAGAGAATTGTCATTGCTATGACATGTAACTATTTATAATACTTTTATACTTATTTCTTTATTTTAAATTTTTAGAAGTAAGTTTTTTTCTGTGTCAAAATTATAGATTTTACCCCCACCTCTTCGAATTTATTGCATTTTTGTCAAAAAACATTGTCGGTGTTGGATTGGTTCTTTCATATTTATTGATAGTTCCTTAATCATGTAATATACCTATAATCATTTGCATTTTTTAGTATGTTTTAAAAGACTCTTTTTATAGTTTAGGGGTACAGGTTCTTTTTCTCTCTCACTCATGTAATGTAAGCATAAATATGTGTATATATATGTTATACATATATTTGTATAAATACATATATACATTCACATGCACAATTATGCATACACTCATATATACACACACGGTATGCTAAGCTTGTTAATTGTATAAATCTACTTTATAATATCTACACTGCTTGTTTGTCTGTTAACAGTTTCTTAGAATGGTATGATAAAATCTTATAATTGTGGATTTATCAATTCTTTCTTTTAATTCTCTTAAATTTTTTCTCTATGCCCCGTGAGGAAATATGATTAAGTGCATAGATGATCAGTATGGTTATCTTTTCCTCTTGAACTGTTAATTTTATTTATATGTGCAGTTGTTCTTTCTTGTTAGTAATTTTTTAAAGTCCATTTGTTTGTAATAAACATTGTTTTCACTTTTCTTTCAGTTTTTTTTTTTGACTGATATACCTTTATCATTTCCTTTTGAGTCAAACTTCTTATGTCATTAAGTCTTTAAGTATATATATATTTTAAACAATATACAGGTAGGGTTTTATTTATTTTTTACTTATTAATATTTTTAAATTATTTTTTAATTACAATTGACATTCAATATTGTATTAGTTTTAGGTGTACAGCATACTGGTTAGACATCTATATAATTTATGAAGTGATCCCCCAATTAATCTAATACCTACCTGGATCATAGTTATTACAATATATTGATTATATTCCCTATGCTGTAGTTTACATCCTCATGACCATTTTGTAACTACCAATTTGTACTTCTTAATCCCTTCACCTTTTTCACTCAGCCTCCATCCCCTCTTCCATCTGACAACCATCAGTTTGTTCTCTGTATCAGGGGTACCCAACCCCCAGGCCACAGACCAGTACCAATACATGGCCTGTTAGGAATTCGGCCACACAGCAGGAGGTGAGCAGCAGGCAAGCGAGCAAAGCTCTGTATTTGCAGCCACTTCCCAGTGCCAGCATCACCACCTCACCTCCACCGCAGATCATCAAGCATTAAATTCTCATAGGAGCACCAGCCCCTGGTGCCAAAAAGATTGGAGACTGCTGCTCTGTGTCTATGAGTTTGCTTCTGCTTCATTTGTTCATTTATTTTGTTTTTTAGATTCCACATATAAATGACATCATATGGTAATTGTCTTTCTTTCTCTGACTTATTTCACTTAGCATAATACCCTCTAGGTTCATCTATGTTGCCACAAATAGTAAGATTTCATTTTTTATGGCCAAGTAATATTCTGTTGTATATATGTACACATCTTCTAAGTGTTCAATATTTATTTATTTGAAATCTAATTTTAAAGTACCTGTCTTTACTTTTACTATTTTAAAATAAAGCATAAAGAGAAACCACATATCCAGAGCACTATTCTCAATTCTTTAAGTGTACTAATACATTGAATATAGCAATCTTATGAACTAGATAGTATTATTATTCCTCTTTTACAAATGAGGAAAATTAAGATCATGATCATGATCACACAGCTAGTTTAGCAACTGAGGCTCCCAGACTCATATTCTTAACTGCTAAACATTGAAGTAAGGAATGGGACGAGCAAAGAGGCAACCAGGGTAAGGAATTACAAATCCAGGGAATAGAACTTCATTGAATTTTGTCAAAACAGAAGTTTCCTTAATTCATGATTTTAATTCATCTGTCAAAAATTCATTAAAAGTCAGCCCATATTCTCTCCACAATCTTGGATTCTTCTTAGGGACCTACCTTGCAAAGCAGGCTTGGCCTTTATACAGAGGAGGATAGTGAGATTATAAATTACTTAGCAGTTTTCACATAGGGAGTAATCAACAATTTCTCTGCTTTTCAAAGGTGTGCTTTTTCTATTACTATTTGGCAGCTTTGTGGAAGCCTGGGTCAAAAGACGGAGGAATTCAGATATAAAAACACTGTTCTTTTTTATACAGTTGGTATTTTTCTTTAAGTATTCTTTGAATTTGTATCTCCATTTATAGCTTTATATCATTAGCATATTAAAAGACTAACACTAAATATAAAAAAAGTATTCTGTTCATTTGCTAACAAATGTGTTTACACTGACATAGAATGAAGCTCATCTTGTTTTATCAGTTGTCATTTTGTAAACAATTCATAACCTTTTCCTCATATCTCTTATTAGGGTTTTCTCCCAGAAGAAATACTGTATAAGTGAAACATAAATAAATTCCATTTTAATGTTGTGATTTTGTAATGCATTGAGTGTAGTGATACAGTGATCTTCAACTATAATTACTCAGGCTCCTGATTATGCCTTCAGGTCCTCAGATGTGTGAGGCCAATGACACTGGATCTTCTGTGCTTTTCTGCTCTTTAGAACACCAAATGAGGATTTGGGCACCTGATTTGGAAATTTGGAGCACATTATTTCTTCAATTTTTGCCATGTAGATGGTGCAGAAATTTGCCTCCCTTCTGCCAAGGAAATAACTCCAGCAAAGCTGTTCTGTGTAAGCACTTTGTGGTGAAAAGACAGAAAAAAAGGGATCCGTTAAGCAAAGTGATATGTTGAGCATTTTAAAGTAGTTGCTTGCTTGAAATAATCACCTTTATATTTTTATGGTTAAAGCACCAACTTAAATAAAATATTTGTGACTATGCAAAGTGCATCCATAAACACCAAGTCATATTTAGTTTTTATAATTTGCAAAGACGCATATTCCAGAGAATTCTGGAGCCCAAAAGAATCTGAAAAAACTTCTTCTCAAATCAGCTTAAATAATCCCTATTCTTTAAAGCTTTCTCTCTTCACATGGATTAGTCACACTTTTATCTATGTTGGCCATCACTCTCTACACGTTTGTATTATAATATTTATTGTGTTGTATTATCAATAAATATTTTAACTTCACCTACAATACATTGGGATCCTTCGAGCTGTTTTATGCTAGCCCAACTCATTGATGGCTGATGCATACGCCAAGACGTTACTTGATTTTTCTGAAGGGGATTGAAGATACGTGGGAAAGCCTTTTCAATTTCTGGTCTTGAAAGTACCTCCTGGTTGGGTCCCTTAATAAACACAATGTTTCGTAGTGATGGAGAAATCAGAATTTTAAGTTGTTAATATTAGTTGCAGAATTGGGACTGTTGTAAGGGGCATTTCTTCTGGGCTGTGGAAAGATATGATAAGCATTACTGTGCCACTTACACCAGAATAAACAACTCTATTAATCCCAGTAGTAACTTCCTCCTGACAGTGTTTTTCTCCCCTTGGCAAGGCTAGATTTAACACTGCCAAAACTTTCTGTGGAGACTTCCTATTTTTGAACTGAATATAGATGGAATTAATGCTGTCTTCAATAGTGCTGATAATTTCAAGTTGTTAAAATCAATTACATTTCTCACTGTATAAAATTGGTCTTGGAAGGACCCATGTGTCCTATGCTCCTGGAGTACACTACTTGTTAGGACAGTTCAGCCTAGCTACTGTGGATTTATCATAACCGTTGACTCTTATTTCTGGGCTCCTGTGGCTTTTGATTAGAACTTGAAAGACTATAAGACAAAGAGGGCAGAGTCTGCTAAAGTTGTCAAATATAGATTAGAACTATGTATCTCCAGTTTAATCAACTATATGCCCTGAAACTCAATTTCCTCATCTGGAAAAGGGGAATAGTGATACAAGAAGTAATAGCAATTCTCAACTCCAAGGAATTTAAGATTAAAGGTGACGTATACTAAGTATCTAAAATCCTGCCTGGTAAGTGGATGCCTTCCTTTTATACAACATACACATGATTGCATTAGAAAGCATTATTTTGCATCCTACATTCATCAATTCATTCATGCATTCAATAAACAGTACTTATTTGATGCCAGACAAGATTTATAACACTGATCCAACATTCTAGTAGAGAGAGACAGACCATGAACAAAATGATATTCTATAGTGGAAAATAAATGCTATGAAGAAAAACAAAGCATAAGAGGAAAGAGAGTTTTAAAAAGGGAGATAAGATAAACAAAACTGTAACATTTGAGCAAAAGAATGAAGGAGACAAGGGACCCAACCGGGTAAATGTCTGGAGGAAGAATCTTCCATACAGAGTAAACAGCCAATGCAAAGTGATGTGGGCATAGACTTGGCATATTTGAAGGCTAATGTTCTAGAACAGAGTGAACAGAGAAAAGTAAAAAAGGCAAGGTCACATAAGTCTCAGGGACCAAACTGTGATCAGATTTGTAGGCCATTGTCAAGACTATCTCAGCTAGAGTAAAAGCCATCGGAGGTTTTGTGCAATCCTGTTTTATATCTGCTTTACTTTTTGTCTCTTTGATTGTTCTTTTGAGAATGGACTCTAGAAAAACCAAGGTGGAAGCAGGAGAACATTTAGGAAACTTGCAATAATCTAGGTGAGAAATTACCAAGGGGTAATGAATGGAGGTGGTGAGAAATGTTCAGATGCTTGTGAGACAGAGTGGACAGAATTTCAGATGGATTGGATGTTGTATGTGAGAGAGGAAAAAGTCAAGGATATCTTGAGATTTTGACTTGAGTAGCTAAGCAGATGGAGCTTCCATTTAAAGAGCAAGAACAGTGTATTGTTTCCTCTTCGTGTATGCTAATGGCACTTTTCTCTCTTTATGGTAATCAGCAAATATTGATGACTGATTGACTGATTTTGTATGGCTTGTCAGTGACACTGATTAAACTTGTCATAAAGTTGGCTGTGATGGCTGAGATAATTCTACATTCATAACCATGGATGGTTATGGTTGGACTAGTAAATATCTCTAGAGATATTTAAAATTATATGAAAATAATAGAGGAAAAATAAAAGTTTGTTCATATAAAGAATTTTGACTGCTTTTAAAATTCTCAGATCTAATATGCAGTATACTTGAAGGGCCCCTGATCTAATATAAATAATACTATAAGTGAGAAAATTAATATACTCCTAACTAGAAGCAACATCTACTTATAACTAGTAAATCTAAATGAATGTTTAAAAGACTAAAAACACATTTCATTTTATTGTAGAAACCTTTTAAAGGCATTTTCTAGGCTTTTAAGTGAAATCAAACAAAGCCCTAATTTGGAACAAAAGATGGTATTTAAATGTAAACAGGTATACCTGTACCTCTATGCTGTACAACCCAGAACTTATAAATAAAAGGGAATTGAGAAAGTATCTATTTTCACCTTTTAATTTTCCATCTGAGTTACTAAGAGAGTCAAAGTGAATTGGTCAAGTTCCCATGGCTAATTAGTGGCTAAGGGAGATTTAAAACCACATCTACTTGTTCCTGGCCCAGTGGTCTACCTTACTTTGTTTATGTTTTGACTTTAGTCTCTTTTTTTTTTCAATTTTCAGGGAATTTAGAGTACAATCCTGTCAATCTCCCAAGAGTATAGACATAATTTTAGAAATAAAGTGATTGAATGCCAAGCAAGATATTTAACTATCTTCACGATGTCACATGGGTCACAGTGTCCACACACTATTCCCTGGCTATAGGGTGTGACCTGTATATTCTCAGCCATCAAGCCTTACTGTGCCACTGCCTTTTGTGCTGGCCACTCAGAGGTCAGAAAGAAGCTGACATCCACCTGGAGACATCTCCATTTCTGAGTTCTGAATGTTGTCACTTTCTGCAAAATGCTGAGTGTTATCATCACAATTGCAATTATACCCAGAGATAATCCATTCTCAAGCACTATGGATTTCAGTAGCATCTTGTGTTTGATAATGTTGATTATTCTTCAAATAAGATAAATACATGGCTAAAAGTCAACCATTCAACCTTTGATATGCAAGCTGTAAAGAACGAATGGTAATCTTAGTTAGATGCCTGAGATTAATGCCCTTTATATAGTTGAAGACAGCAATGTGTTTAATGACATTAATTTGCAATGGACAAACTGGATTTTTAACACTGATAACTCAGCCATTCATTAGAGTTTAAGAACAGGGATAATTAAGTATTACTGCCCAGAAGACTTGCTGTGGTGTTATTTAGAGCCATGATGAGTATTAAAAAACTTTTTATGTTCAAATGAATATTAATTCTTGCTTCATTAGATGCAGACTGGAATATTTGCATTGATGCTTTCCTTATTCAATTTCATTTCTCAGGTTGTTTGAGCTGCTTGTTTGTTGTTTTATTTTGCTTTGTTCCCCATATGAGCAACCCACATGACCTTCCAAGTAAAGAGAAGGAACCAGCGGGTATTTCCTGAAAGAATTGTGCCCTATACTCGCTAAACAAAATGGAATTGTTGCCTGGTAGCCTGGTAGCCTGGTGATTGTGAAAAACAGAGCAAAAGAAGGAAAGCTTTTTTGATATTTTCAAACTAGGGCTCAGATCATATATATCCTTCTAATTGGGCTAAGTAACATGTCATTATCCCACTGATATTTGAAATACTCTTATATCCTAGCAAGTTGCTTGATAAGGACAATGTAACCATGATCTGCAGGAGGTGAAATTTACAAGCCCCTGTTGTGCAAGCAATTTCAGAAATGAGTTAAACAAAATAACTAATACAAACAGCTTGGCAATAGTATTTATTGTCATTCATTTGGAAACAAAAAAGAAGATACCATGGACAGTCTTATTTTTTTTTTAATTCTAAGCATAAGTCAGAGATGCAGGGAGAAAATAAAATTCCACCATGAACAATAAAACAAACCTTGCAAGTTCTACACTAACTATAATTATAGTGTCTCCCCACTATTAGCACATACTGGATGTGCAATTTCAAACATCCTAGAACTATTGCAACTTCTACCCCTTCAAAATGTCCAAAGACTTGGTTTCTTATTAAAATTCTATACCTATATGGTTCATATTTCTTATGCCTCTTCCTGTTTTGTCACCCTCACTCTTGATAGAAACTTATTTGGATAATGTCTACAACCCCCCCCCAACCCCATAAGAAAAAAAAAAAAAAGGTTAAATATGGAGGCACTCTGTCAATACCTGACAGGTGTAAATTTTTTAATGTATGAGCAGTATATGAAAATACAAATCACTACAGAAAGCCTGCCTAAAGCAGACTGAAAAGCTGTCATAAGCAATTTTCAAAAAGCATGAGTTATTTGGCTCCCTTCCAGGGGGAACAACTCTACAGGCATAAATTTGTGAATGGTACTTGACAATCTTAAGTCCTGCTCTCTCCAAGCTTACTGTATGGCCAATATGTGATGTGAACTTTGTGCTTACTCATATTCTGAGACCAAGGGAAAATTGACATTATAACTAGGCAGAGCCTGAGCCACCTTACCTAGTGAGGCACATGTCAATGAACAGACGAAACAGCCTCACAATTTGGGACATTTTGAAGCAATTTATTTGCCAACATATTTGTAGACTCTCCTCATATACATCAATTCAGTGAGTGTCATAATATGAGGAGAAATGGAGTCTTTGAAATGGACCCCGCCCCCCCAGTCACTAGTTTATGTGCTCTAACATTGTAAGATTTTTTTTCTTTTTCTTTTTGGCCCTGGGTTCATTGAAAAATCTTTACTAACTAAATAGCCTTCGCCCCGGTGTGAGAAGGCTGACTCTAGCCAAGGAGTGCATGATTGGCAAGTCAGTTCTAATTGAATAAGTGTCAAGGTCAAAAGCCAACAAATGATGAAGATGAGGAAGCCCTGGAGTGATGTTTGTTTTAAATCATATTATATGGTTTTTAGTAGCACAGGGCTTTAGGGAGAATATGTAAAATTGAAAAAGCAAGAAAGTTATAGCATAGCTTTTTGCTATAGGTGTTACGTTCACTAAAACAGAGAAACCTTATTTTATAGTTCTTAATAAAATTAGGCCACATAAAATGTACTGATGTCAGAATTCTTGAAAATTCAACACAGAGGGGTGAATTAAATTATAAATGTATCCTGAAGGATTTGCTTTGATGGAAGAGTAAAATAAAGGCTTTGGTTCTTGTGATTCAGGATCTCCCAGTGGCTTCTGCTGATGTTCCCCTAGGACAAAGGTTCTCAAACTACTTTGATCATGACCAGTGAAAGAAGAGATTATTCATTGGGACTCAGTATATATACAGTACACATACCCAGAACTTAAATAAATATTACTCAAAAGAGACTCATTCCTATCTTTTGTGACAGACACACTTTGATTATTCTATTCTACTCCTACTCTATTCTGTTCTGTTCTGTCCTGTTCTATTTCTATTCTCTTCTTGTATTCTATTTCAGTTTTCATATAAAAGGCTGATTATATCACATTAAATTGATGACAGAGTTTGCCAATGGTTCACAAAAAGCTATTTGAAATACATTGTAGTGAAATCTTCCTTATTCCCAGAATATGCTGTACACGTTTCTCTCATTAGACCTATGTTCATACTGTTATTTTTTCCAGAATGCTCTCCTTTTACCTAAATCCCAATCATCCTGGAAGTTACCCAGAAAGAGTGCTATCACCTATTGAATTCTATTAGAAATAATTATAAAATTAATAGTATATCACCAGAAGATCCAAGAGCACTGGAACCTTATCCTTCACTAGCCATTTCTTTCAGCAAGGTCCCTAATGGAAATACATGCACAATATAACTGCAAAAGAATATTTTATTATTAACACTGAACCACAAGGTGAGGTATCCCAGATTGTCTAGGAAAATTTCTTCATCTAAGTTTAGCGTCATACTAGAAACAAGAATCAAAGCAATGCTCTTAGTCACTGTATACTACCGTACGCTCTATGCATTTATTTAGAATTCATCCATTCATTCCGAAAGATTTACTGAGTGCCTTTAATGTCCCAGACATTATGTGTTTACTGTGATAACACTGTGATTGTGGTCTCACTATCACCAGTATCTATGGAGTAAAAGTATTCTCTATTTCATTAAATCATTCAGCTCTTCAGTTTGGTTCCCTCATTGAGTGCTTATCCTAATTGATAGAATTTACCATGTAGTCAGTATTTAGAAGTAGTACTTCCCCTCTTTTTAAACTGTGTTAGGTTCTTATAGTTTTATATAACACCTAGCACAAAAAAAATTGTTATGTAACGCTTTCCTTTTTTTTTTAACACTATAATTAGTCTGAGGCCAGTAATTATTTATTGGGTAAATGCATGAACTATTAGATTTATTTAAAAGACTTACTTTGTTGTTGTCATGGTTGTTTGTAACTCTGGGTAACCCAATCAGTTGTAGCAAGTGCATTTTTAGAACACTGATTGGTAGGATTCCTACTCCCAATTTTTTTTTTTTAATAGGTTTTCAAGGGGCTTATGAACTCAGGAAAGAGTTTGGAATTCTTCTAGTATCAGTAATTGTAGCTTTTATGGTTATGTATTGCTATGTAACTGAATGTTTACCTTAAAATAAAAATGGTAACTGTTCTGGCTATCCATTGTTGCATAAATTCCCCAAACTTTGTGCTCAACATAAAAACCATTTTATTATATCTCATGATTTCGTTGGCCAAGAATTCAGGCAAAAGAGAGAGATACACCCAAACCAGGAACCACATTCTTTTTATACCCTACTTTGGGAATGGCATAGCTTCACTTCTGCCATATTTTATTCATTAGAAGCAAATTAATTAGTCCAGCCTACACCCAGAGGAAGGTAAACTATGCTCCACCTATTGAAGGGAAAAGTATCAAAGAATTTTTGTAACCACTGTCTAATTTCTGGCCATAAATTTATTCACATTGCTCCCGCAAGCAAAATACACCTACCTCACCCAAGGCCCCCAAAAGTCTCATGCATTACAGACAGCATCAGCTCTAAATCTAGAATCGCATTATCTAAATCAGCTGTAGATATGGAGGAATCTCCTGTGCTATAGACCCTTAAATAAATCTTCTTGAGTACAGTTGCTCTTAACATGTAATCTGTTGAACCAAAGAAGCAAGTTATCTGCTCCCCACACACCCAAAATACAATGCTGTCACAAGTATCAGATAACTGATCTACACATGCCTGTTCAAAAAATGGGAGAAATGAGAAACGTAAAGCTATCACTGGTCCATCACAATTCTGAGGTTCCTTGATTACGTCTCAAGGTCAGGGGGTGTTGTAATATTTCATAGGTCTCAGCTCCACTTTCAGGCTGAGTCTTCCTTCATTTTTCATGAAAGTTAGTACGTTTGCAGCTGAATAGTTCCCTTTTCTTGCTTTCAGCAAGTAGAACTTTGGAGGTCCAAAATCCATAGTTCATTTCATGCTATCTCTGTCCCTTTCAGTCAAAGCTGACAGTGTGTCCACATATAAAATTCTTTTAAAACTTTATGAGTCTTCTGTGAATCTTATTAGTGTCTGCTCCATTAAACAAAGTCTACTCTCAAAAACATCTTTCAGGTAAGCCCTTTTCTTCTTTGGGATTCAGCTGTGAACACCAAGAAACAACACCCTTAACCTTCTAGAAGACTTATTGTTTAGTTGAAAGATTTGGCACACCCCTAATCTCTTTAGAGGCCTTTTGTATAGCTGAATAGTACACTGAAATACCACCTTAGATCTTTCTGACACCTTAACAAAAGATCTCACAGGTTTACATACCTTTTGCTTCACCTTTGGACCAGGTTTTCTTGGCAATACTCTGGATTTCATCTTTTCTCAGAAGCCATTTCTTACTTTTAGCGTTGTGTGCCATATGAAAACGATAAGAATTTTCAAAACTACCAATTTTAACCTCCCTTTTAATAGTCCTTTCTTTAGTTCATCTTCATTATCTCGCACTTCACTATAAGCAGTAAAAAGAAACGAGAAAACAACTTCAACACTTTGCTTGGAAAGGCCTTTAACTAGATCACCCCATTTAATAAGCAAGTCACTTATTACCAGGTAACGGGATTGCTCGACTTTACTGCCATTCCATAACAAGGATCTCCTTTCCTCCAATTTTTAATAACATTACCGAATTTTCCTGCAGATCCTCCTCTACAGTCCTGTCAAAGATCATGAGATGGTTTCTTTAAGGCCCTTTAGGCTCTCACTAACATTCCCCAAAAAGCCCAGGGCTTGGTTTAAGTGCTACTTGCTCATTTGAGGGTTCTCTTTTCCTGCTATGGCAGCACTCCACTTCCAGGTACCAAAATCTGTGTCATTTTTGTATTTATAATAAATTACTCCCAAACCTTAGCAGCTAAAAACAACAAACATTTATTATCTCATGATCTTCGTGGGTCAGGAATTCAGAAACAACATAGCTGGCTGTTTCGTGCCCCAAAATCTCTTATGATATTACTGTCATGCAGTTGGCTGGGGCTGCAGTCTCATCAGAAAGGTATTCTGGGGAAGATCTATTTCCCAGCTCACATTTGTAAGTAAACTAAATAGCTCTTTATGCCCAATGGAATTTTCCATTGTCTATTTATATGCTATCCTTTAACTAGAGGATCTACGACATATTTTAAGAAAATTACAAATCAAATCAAGTGAGTGCACAGTGAGAATGTCAGGTACTTGAGAATGAATGTTAAGATCAGCCTTACTAACTGTTATATTTTATGATGAATCATACTAATTAAAAATCATTACAGTGTAATATAAATAAAAATTCCCAAATATAATTTTTTTTTATGATAGTTTTTCTTCTCTTGCTCATGTGTTACAATTATAAAGTGGCATGTGTAGTTTAGTGGGTATATACATTTGACTGGTAAGTAATACATGCTTGTTTTAAAGTAGCTCTTTCTGCAAGTTCGACTTTTAAATCACTCTCATTTTATTTTAATTGAAAGATGTTGTGTCAAAATAAAACACTAATAAGATATTGGAATTACTTTATTTCTGTTCCTCTTCTTTCACCTTAGAATTATGATTTCAAAGGGTGTGTTTAGTTTCTTGCTCTACTATACCTCCATCCTATTTTGAATCCAAAAATAGGCACAACAAAGTATTTTTTCTTTATCTGATGCGAATAAACAACTGGCAAAATGAGTATATCTTTTGAAAACAATGTCTACTATTATAACAAGCTGGAATCAAAATAGCCAATCAGAAATAAACCAATCTTTATTAACTTTCACTAGATTATTTTTATTTGGAAGATAAAATAACTAGTTTTCCACTCTTAATTAGAGTTTGGTCTAATAAGATTGATAAATCAAGCTGAGACAGGGCGGGCAATGCTGTATTTAATTACTTTTAACATTCAGTATTTTTTTTTTTCCAATAGATTCAATTTTGAGAAAGTTCCAGAGAAACTTGAAGAAACCACATTTTATTTTCCAGGTCACTCTCACCTTTAAAAATTAAAACAACTCTAGCCAATAGACATTTTTGAATTGTGCTATCATACAGTATATCGGTCTTCGTACCCTCCTAGAATTTAGACTATTATTAGAAAGTGGCAGTTTATTTTATAAGTCACTTAAAGTTTTTACTCCTTTATTGTAAAAATATAAGTAATTTCACCCCTCAGGACTATATCTTGTCCTAAACGATACACAAAATTGCCCTTTATACAGAAGAGAGGAAATACAGTAAAAAAGCAGAAGCGCTTGCGATCTACAAGCACTCAAGTTTAAATTTTGACTCAGCTACTTACTAGCTAGGTGATCTTGGGCATGCTATTAACCTTGTCTGTTCCTTAAAGATAATGCGAAGAGTGGAGGTATAAATGTGTAATGCTTCTAACAAAGTACCTGGTGTATAAGATATGCAATGTAAGTTTTGGTTGTTATTACTATTACTACTCTGTTCTCAATATAACACTAAATTTTAAAATATACCTACACTGGCAGATTTCATCTCCAGTGGCTGGTGTAGAGTAAGAGTACATTGAACAGTCATGAGACTAGAAATTTTAGTAACAGAAGGTGACTGGGAAACTATGGGATTTTCTGAAGGTGTCATTAAGAGGTAGGGCAGTGAGACAAAGGGTATATGAATTCAGTGATTGGAGAAAAATTGCTATTTCAAATTTGGGAAGGAAGCAAAGGAAGCAAAATAGGAAGAGAAGGACCTCGATCTATTGTCCCTTTTTTAAGAAAATCATAGGTCACCACTTAAAGGAATAAACAGACCAGATCATAACCAAAAGATTCATGATAATGCCTGTAGCTGTTCTAATTTGAATGAAGAATTATAATGAAAATTGCCATTTGGAACAACATGGATAGATCTCGAGATAGTCATGCTAAATGAAATAAGTTAGACAGAAAAAGTTGAGAACCATGATTTCACTCACGTGGGGTATAAGACTGAAAGCAACAAACGAACAAAGCAGACAAACAACTCATAGACACAGGTAACAGTTTAGTGGTTGCTAGAGGGAAAGAGGGAGGAGATAGGTAGATAAGGGTAAAGGGGATCAAATACATGGTGACAGAAGGAGATTTGGCTTTGAGCAGTGAACACACAATGCAATATACAGATGACGTGTTATTGAGTTGTACACTTGAAACCTACATAATTTTATTAACCAATGTTGCCCCAATAAATTTAATAATAAAAAAGAACAAGAAGATCAGTTTGGCTGGAACAAAATTGGAGAGATCCTAGAGAAAAGAGCATGTAAGACATGGCCAAGAGTTTTGATTTTATCCTAATGAGAATCAGAACAAACATCTCCACCCTAATATTTAAGTGTCACACTTTAGAAAGACAAATAAAAGTATGAAGTATACCAGTGAAAAAAATTATAATGACTTACAACTGTCATAAGCTGTAACTTTTGTGTAAGTTCCATTTAGTAAACTTTTTGTGCTGTAGTCAAAATATCAAATATTATACTATTTTACTTTATATCGAAATTGGGGTAGAAAGTCAAAGATATAGATTTTCCTTCCCATTTCTTTCATACCTGGTATAAATAAATTATAAAAGTATTTATTCCAGAAATTACAGCAGCGCCTGACACAGCAGGTGCTCAGTTAAGAATTTTTTGGTTGCATGAAGATTGACAATTAATTTGAGAATCTTCTCTAAATGTACTAATCCTAAAGTGATGTTATTAGATTAAATTCAAAGAAACTATTTTCATTTATTCTGTACAATTTTATCCCTAATACATTCTCAGCTGTGAAATAAGCACTTGCAAAGACAACATATTTTAGTACTTTTATTCATTTGCATTGTTTTTAAAGCATTTGAGTCATCAGGTCTTAAAGAAAAATGGAAAACTAGAAATGCCTAAAAATAAAGTATTTATTATGTGTACTCAAATATGCAATTCAAGAATATTGATCTTTTATTTGATCCACTAAAATTCATCAGTTGTTTTTATTGCACAAATAATCCCTGTTGATTGCCAAAAGTAAAATGACCAAGGTATATAAAAAGAAGAAATTTAAAAAATTATAGTCATTCAAAATAATTACCATTAACATGTTATATGCATATATAAATGTGTAGGCTCACATGAGAATGATAAAAGAATATTAAAATCAAATGGTAAATTATGTCCCTTTATCCAGTTTCTTATTTCTTCCACCTATTTTCCCAACTTGTGATGGTTGTCTTCCTGACTTTTTCCATGCTACACACTTAGATTTTTACAGATCTATGGGTTTTAAAAGTATTCTAAGTCATAGTGATATATGATATTGATGTCAACAAAAGAGAAAGAAAAAGCAGTAATTTCCCTTTGTATTCCTTCTTAATTGTTCCATGGGCCTTTCAGTTTTAGGGTAAAATTCAATTATTCCTGTTTCGGTAGATGCTTCTGTTCTCTCAGCTTAATAATAAAGACTCCATACATCTTGCAAAGGGCATGGCAGAAAGGCAGAGGCAGGGCAGAGGGAGAGAATGTGCTGGCCAGCTTCATGTGCAAAATGCTGTTCTCTTTCAAACTCATGCTATTTCTAAAGAGAGATTGAAGCTGCTTCAGTTATGAAGCAGTTATCAGATAACTCAGGTTCTGGTTGCAAGACTCAGAGCAATACACAAATACGTTCTCTTTGTTTCTATATCTACTGAATCTGCAATTTTCTAGCAGCATTTTTTCTCCCTGTTGTGCATTTAACTTAAATCTGACAGAAACCGTGGATGAATTTCATAATAGACACTATCGGTACTTAAGTCTCAGAAAGGCATTTTGGATAGGCTAATATCAGCAAAATTTTAGTGGGTAGTCAGGGAATGATATAGGAAACATGTAATTGGCCTCCATGTAAAATAGTCGACTAATATTCTTCTGATGGGGCTTCAGATTCATCTAAATCTGAATAATTTGTGTTAAGTGATTTGCAACACATTCAAGGCACTGTCAAGGGTGTATTTTGGGCAGAAGGCATACGTTAGAAATTGAGTCCTCATGGGTTATTTCTTTTTTCTTTCTGTTTGAAAATACACTACATATGTTCTGTTTTGTTCTGAGACTGTCACACAGCCCTAAAATGTTTACAGCTTTCAGCCTGAGGGAGAAAGAGGGTGTGAGTGAGAAGTTGTAGCAGGGGAAGATAACTCCATAAAACTGCCCCAGTGCATCATTTTACCCTTTCTTACAGTAAAATCTAAACTAACTGTCACTGAAAAATAATTTCATTAAGACCTAACCTATAAAACTGCCTTTAGGAACAGATGTTGCTTTGCAAATAGCACAAAACCATCTTTTTTATAAACATGTTCAAGAAGCTAAAATAGTTCTGAAGTATAGCCTACTTAGCCAAATTAGGCCTTCCTTGATTTACTGGCATGTATATCTTTTGCATTTTTGAGGTAAAACTGAACCTGACTGTAATTAGGCTTTTTAAATTATATTCTTGAGATTCTGGATTATACAATAGAGTTTGCTTTCACATTTATTTAGGATCTAAGCATTTAAAAAATTCTTCCTCATTAAATGTATACTTTTGAAAGAGGTGGCTAACCATAATGTGCTTTGTGCATAGCAAAATTCCACTTACTGGCAATCCAAATTTTCTGTTTAAATGCTAAAAGTTTGTCCTTATAATTCCTTTAATCTGCTTGCCAAGTCAGTGTAAAATATCCATGAAGCAACACAATTGTCACCAACTTGACACTTTGCATGCCAATAGTCAAAAAAATAAATATACCATTTCCCTTATTCAAGAAACATTTCACAAATGTCTACTGAGAACTAAGGAACGCTATTAGAAATTGAAAGTTTCCCTTCAGTAGCTTATGGTATATCACCAATTTCTCCAACATCTATAATAAACATATTTCAGTTGGTTCTTTAACTTGCCCTCTATTGTGCTGTGTGTTAAAT
This sequence comes from Pteropus medius, assembly GCF_902729225.1. NCBI lineage: Eukaryota > Metazoa > Chordata > Mammalia > Chiroptera > Pteropodidae > Pteropus > Pteropus medius. The sequence continues at coordinate 6,700,375 of NW_024349519.1, read as the reverse complement.
TCAATAGTTTTATTATGAATGTGTAACTGATAAAATACTCTCTTTATGTCCATTCACTATCCATTAGTTCTCTAGGCAGAAATTTCAGAATCTATCTCAGTTTCTTTTTCTCAGTCTCATCAGAAATTTTTTCTGGGGAAGATAATTTGTGTTAAGTGATTTGCAACACATTCAAGGCACTATCAGGGTTCATTTTGGGCAGAGAGCATACTTTAGAAATTAGTACCTCATGGGTTATTTTTATTCTTTGTCAGTCTTTTTCACTGAAACAGATTGTTGTCTTCATAGAGGTTCTTGAATACATCCCTTCTTTGCCATTGTCACTTCTCACTGTTATGCAGACCATTCTCATACCTTATCTAGCTTATTATAATAACCTCCTTTGGGGGTTATTCAGTCCAATGTCTTCAATATTGACAGAATTTCTCCTTTCCAGAATAACCCAATCATACTACATTTTTTGATAGCAACTACATTATCTGCAAGATGAAGTCCAAAGTCCACAGAATATCACAAACTTTACAGTCTCTCTCTGATCTTATATTAAATATATCTCCTGCAGTCCTCCCCCAACTATACTTCAGCCAGAAACAATTAACTCTCTTCATTTGTGAACCCTTAAGTTTTTCAGGCCTTTGCATAGTTGTGTCCTTCACATATAGAGCCACTTTTCTCTCTTATATAAAAAATACTTTCCATCCCTTGAGGTCAGCATCCAAATCTTGTGTCCGTGGGTGGGCCTCTCCCTTACTATAGCCCTAACTTATTCCCACTCCTCTCTTCCTAAGGGCAAGAAGTATTTGCATTTATTGAACACTAATAGGTCCTCAAAAATTGGAATTACCAATTATTTTACCTATCATTATTGATCAGAGATTAAAATATTATGATCTATTTTGCATAAAAAAATCATTAAAAATAAAGCCCTTTGAGAGCACTGCCAGTGTTTTATGTATTATTTACCTTTACCCAAATTGAAACCGCAATGAGATATGATATCTGTTAGAATGGCTATTATCAAAAAGATAAGAGATAAGAAATGCTAGTGCGGATGTAAAGAAAAGGGAACCCTTATGCATTGTTGCTGGAAATGTAAACTGGAATAGGCACTATGGAAAACAGTATGGAGGTGTCTGTCAATAGATGAATAAATAAGAAGTGTGTGGTGTATGTGTGTGTGTGTGTGTTCGTGTGTATGTGTACAAAGATATGTGGAATCTTAAACAAACAACAAGAAAAGTCGAATTCATAGAAACAGAAAGTAGAAAAGTGGTTGCCAGGGGCTGGGTGTTCGGGTACATAGGGAGAGGGTGATAAAAGGGTACATATTTTCAGTTAGAAGATGAATAAGATCTGGTAATCTAATGTATAACATGATGACTATATTATATAATGGAAATTTGCTGAGAGTTTAGAACTTAAATGATCTCACTAAAAAAGGCGGGGGTAAATATGTAAGGTAACAGATGTGTTAAATAACTCAATGGGGATATATCAATGTATACATACATTGGGGATATATCAATGTATACATATATGAAATCATCATATTGTAGCCTTTAAATAGCTTACAATTTTAATTATACCTCAGTAAAGCTGATAGAGAGAGAGAGAGAGAGAGAGAGAGAGAGAGATGGGTATCTGATCTTCCATGTCTTCCTTTAGCTACCCATTATCCACTGAGAAATCCTCATTCTGACTGGGTTTCAATTGACAGTTCAAGCAAGTCACTGTTGAGACTTGCTTGAACGTGATAGGCCATTTCAGGTTTAGCTCTTCATTCAACGTGATAGGCCATTTCAGGTTTAGCTCTCATTCATTTACTTCTGACCCTCTTCAAGGACTTCTCTTAAAATACATTTTCTAGTTTCTGATTTCATAACACCGTTTACCCTCTACCACATCTCAGGTTTAAGCTTTTGAAACTGAAATGCCAAGAATTTACCCTTAATTTTTCCCCTATCCTCATGTTCTACTGTATTATTCCTTCTTAGAATTAAACAGAAGGGGAGATTCCCAAAGTGAATTGAAAAGTGGGGGTACCAAAGATACAAGGGGTTTTAGTACACAGAGACTCAACATTGGTATCTTAAAATATCCTGCACCACAAAGAAAACAGTGCATGCAAAGACCTGGAGGCAAAAGAATTCATGTACTGATCAGGAGCCTAAAAAATTATTCAACCTGGCTAGAGTTTAGAAAAAAAAAATGCATTAAAGTTCCCAAAAATAACACTAGGAATGTAAATAGTGACCTTTGGATCATGCTATATAAGATGATTAAACTACATCTTGAAGGCAATGGAGAAGCATTTAAAGTGATCTGACAAGATTTATGTTTTATAAAGATTAATTTGACCACCTTATAGAGTCTGCATAGGTCAATGAGACTGAATGCAAGGAGACTGAGTCTATTGTTATAATTTAGGAAAGATTATGATGGTGTGGACTAGAATAGTAGGCAATAAATTGAGTTTAGCTATATGAGAGATTTTGATTAGATGGAATCAGTAGCACTTGATGATTGAATGTAGAGAGTGAGGCAAGGTGAGGTGCAGTGTCATCTGTATTATAGATGGGGTGTCAGATGACACCCAAGTTTCTAGTATGGGCAATTGGGTGGATGATGCTGCCATTTTTTAAATATAGAAAACAGCACTTGGTTTAGAGAAATGATAAGAGCAAGGGGAAGGAATTCAACAAATTCAATGAATTCCATGTTGAATATGTCAAATTTGGTGTGTCTTTTGGTCATCCCAATAGAAATGCCAATAGATAACATCCATTAGACCATTGGCTATAATAGGTCTGAAGTTCGGGGGGTTGATATCTGCAAAGATCTAGAATTTGTCTATTATCAGCATGTAATTGAATTTCCTGTAATTCATAGTAATTTAAATTTGAAATAGCAAAAATTTTGCCTAAGTTGTGGTTTATTTAACCTTCTATTTTATTCTAAATTTTTACTCTAAACTATTGTGATTCTATTAGTTAATTTGGTCAAAACTAATTAGTCCAAAATGATTGGAATTGTGACATATTATCATTTCTTGTTTGACTTTACTTGATATATCTTCTACTCTACGGAAGAAAGAAAAATGTTGAATGGCATATATATTTTTAATTTAAAATGAATTAAAATTAATTTTATTTTAGGTCTTTCCTTTAGATAAATAATGTTATAAAACTAGGTTTTGGCATCTCAGTCCTAAAATAGTCTCTGGAGAATTTGGATAGAAACTTGAAGATGAGTTGCATTTACATACAAAGAATGTAGTCTCTGCTATTCATTCCTATAAGATTTCTTCTATAAAGCATTGATCGGATACAGAATTCGACCCAATTTATGTTCCTTTAAAGTGCTGATACCTTCTACAGAAAGACTAAAATACAAGCATTAGATAAGTCTAATAAAATATTCCTGTAAAAATACTACATAGTAAGAATACAAAGAATCCTTTAGTAAGAATATTAAAGCTCTTGAATAACAGGACGTTATTTAAGAGCAAAGTTATATTTAGCAAGAAGAAAAGAAAATGAGGAAATGAATCAGTTGAAAAGTTAGAAAAAAAAGAAAAACAACAAAGCCTACCTGTGGGCAGCAGTCATCTTGACAAGCTATTAAGATGTCCTCAATTTGTTGTTTTGATATGAAACTGTTGTTTACACACATCTAGGACAACTCATCTTAACCACACCAGCTTATAAATCTTCCATAGCTAATCTGCTAAGTGTGAAGCCAAAAGTTAGGAAGAGACTTATCAAGTGGAAAAATCACCTTTAAAAATATTTTATTTAGAAAGATTGTTTTAATTTATTTTGTGTTTATCTGACAACCAAAAATAAAATAAAATAAAAATGCAACCCAATTTTATCTTCATAGAGTGAATATTGCAATGACAAGAAATTCTACAGCCTTTAGGTGTTCAAGAAACGCCTGATTTGCGAGCATCATTCCTCCTAATGAGTTGTGTTTTGTGATGCAGAACTTACATTCCCTGTAGACCCTGTGCTCTCAGAACTATTAATTTATCTTTTATGAATCAACACTGCCTTTGTTAATCTAACAGGGTCCAGCCGTTGGCAAAATTCTCATCCCCTTGGGGAAAATACTGAGCTAAAATATGTGTCGTTTTAGGTTAGTACTTTGAGTACCAGAGTGGACTCACCCAGCAAGAAAAACCTTCTATTCTTTATAAGAAAGCGTCTAAGTTCTGTGATTTAACATGAGCCTGTAGTAAGCAGAGAGCTATTTGATGCTGAATTCTGAGCAAAGGGTTCTTTGTGGGAAGGTCTGTCAAACAGCACAGTTACCATGGCAACCCTGGCTAGATAACCCATTTGGGAAAATACTTGTAGGACCTAACACTCTATCATCTGTCATTCAATAATTTCATGTTCATAATAACTAGGAAATCAATGGCTCTCCTCTGAGACAGTTTGTGGAAAGGGCAGGCTTGCTATTGGCAGCACACAGCTTACATTTGTGTCTTTTTGTTGTGGTTCTTGTGCCAGGTTATGAGTGTGAGAAAGAACTTGTTTGTTTGGACTGGCACACAGATTAAAGGCAGGTTCAGTTTTGCAATCTAATTACAACTGTAGTGTTTACATGTGCAGAAGAGAAAGAACCAAACGGCATATTAATAAAGCATTTGCTAGACTGTTAGAAAGTAAGGTTCAACTAATATTAACATTTCACATTTTAAAATTCTGCAAGAAGGGATGAGTCCAAGTTGTCACGTGACTGGCATGAACAAATTCGGTAACGTAAAAGGCATTTTTCTTATCTTAGCTCTCTAATTAAACTCCTTATCATTTGTAGAGGCTGTGTTACCTGGATGTTATGTACAGAATATAAAGTGATCATAGAAAAGTAATTAAAATTCTTAAACATGCAGCCCGTTGACTTTACATACAATTAGTTTTTAGAGTGTGAGGTTTGATAATAAGGCGAGTTAGCTGGCTAAAGAAATATACACTTAATAATTACCTTGACAGTATTTATCAGCTGGAAAAAATGCCAGGAATAATTTCAGTAAATGGATATTATAAATAAGAAAGTATGATGAACTGAGACCATGAAGTGAGTAGAAGAGAAAAATTAGGCATTTTGCATTCTATAAAGAAAGGGATATTTCACCTTCATGGAAGCGTTTAGAAGGTACTGATTCATACATTATGAAAGGCTCGTTGTTTTTAATTTAGAAGTGTTTTGAAACATAAAGATAAAGATGTTTGTAAATTCCTTCTCTTTCAGCACAACAGGTTTTTATTTTAAACAGCTCCCAGTGAAGTACGATCATCTACGGAAGCTGCATTTCTATAAGTTTACAGAGTTCAAATTTTGTCAAAGTGGATGTGTGGGAGCTGATTAAAACATCATCTTTTTCAACATAAGAGATGAAGTCTTCTAACGAGAAAATGGTATTTTACCCAGAAGAGGAGTAGTTCTCTAAAGAGCCACACTGAGTATGAGCATATAAAATGAAGATTATATGGCCCTTCTTAGTCTAAAATCTGAGGTTTACTGAAGACTTTTAAAGTCAGAGTTTTATATATTTTTCCAATAAACAATATGCTAAATATAAAAATTCTTGTGGAATTTTTAAAGGTCTGGTTGAGCAAATTTACTGTTCGTTTCTCTCTTTTTCTTCTCTCTCTCTCTCCTGAATCAGTCTCTCTTTCTCTCTCTCTCTCTCTCCCTCCCTCCTTTCCTCTTTCCTACCTTCTCTCTCTCCATCTTTATCTTTCTTCTTATTACTTTTGGACCTTAAAGATATTCACTTCTATTATTAATGTTTGCTTGAATGAAAAATTCTGATAGCTTTAATTTTAAAAACTTCTGCAAATATTCCAAATTACTTGTTTACATAGTGTAATCCAGTTGGTATCAAAGAGAAAACTATTTTTATTATGGACTGAATTTTGGCTCTAAATAGTTTTACTTTTAGATGAGATAGTTAATTATATTCCTAAATATAACAACTGAGATAAGAAATACAATGAAAGTTGAAAATGACAAAAAAGTTTATCATCTACAGCCTTTGTATAAAGAGATTTATTATACTTTTGTGTTTTAAAAACAAAATTTAAATTTAAACACTTTTTTTTTAAGTTTAAAATCTGTGCTATTTTGTTATTTCTTTATTCATTTGTTTAGTACATATATTTATTGAGTTTTTAACACCAGGCATTCATCTGAGTGCAGAAGTTACAAAAAGACAAGACCCCTATCTTTAAGTACTCTCTGTTCATTGGGGAAAAAGATAAGTAAACAGAGGGATTCAGTAGGGTCATTGAGAAGAAATATTTTACCTGTCATTCTTAGTAGAATTTATTCCATTTGTTGTAGAATTTACTAATATGAGGTTGTTCCTGACAATATTTTGTGGCATTTCATTTATTTGCTACTTTATAATCAAGGAAATACAAAAATGTTAAAGTTTCTCTTTGTTCTTAATAAGATTCAGATATTTAAAAATATATTTTTCAATATTCTCAGTGAAACTCAGAAATAACTACTGTTAGCAGATGTATTCATTTTGTAGGGTTATTTTACCAAAATACCACAAACTGGGTGATTTGTTGCCTCACAGTTTTGGAGACCAGAAGTCCAAACTGAGGGTGTCAGCTGTGTCACATTCTCACTGAAGCCACCAGGAAAGGAGCCTTCCTTGCCTCTTCTAGATTCTAATAGCCCCAGTTATGCTGCTACAAACTCCTTAGCTTGTAACAGCATAACTCTAATCTCTACCTCTGTCTTCACATAGCATCCTCCCTGTGTCTTCACATGGCCGTCTTCTTATAAAGACAGTAATCATATTGGATTAGGGGTCCACCTTACTCCAGTTTAAGCTGATCTTAACTAATTAAATTTGCAGTGAGGTACTGAGGCTAGGACTTCAACAAACAAAGCTTTTTTGCAGGGTGGAGGGACACTGTCAATATATAACAGTATATAAACTTTCATTTCAAATTTATACCTTTTTGAGAAAATTAAGCACTGTAAAAATATGAACAATAGCTCACATGTTTTCTCCCAGAAAGATTTCTAACACTTTTTCCCATATTTTGTTGGTCATGGTCATGTGCAGTCTTTGTTAGTATTTTTGTTTTAAAATCATAAGCATAAGGATTTCCTAAAAAAATCCTTTATATTCTCAGATGCTGGAAAAATGTGTGTGTGCACATAATTAAAAAGCTAAAGATAGTTATTCTGAAATGTTTGCATGCTAATTCAGCCTTTAAATACATGCCATTTCTTGGAATTTTTTTATCATAGGCAGTTCTATATTTAACATATATACAGCTACACTATATTATTATTGAACCTTCTGATAATGACTTGGCCTAGCCTAAAATAAAATACTAAAACATTATGTAATATTCATGGTTTAAGTGATACTGTCTTTTCTTTAGTATTTACAGTATCAGAAAGTATCCTGTTTGGTATCCTACCTAGGAGGAAGAATGCTACAGTGAGATATAAAGGAAGACTGATTTAATTTGGAATCCTGTTCTGGCTTGATGGTTCTGACGGTTGAATCTGCCTTGGACTTAATTTCTCATCTTTAAAAATGAAAGAGCTGTTGCCAGAATTAAATGACATAACATGAGAGAGAGCACCTCTTTCACTGTTGGGTACATAGGGGCTACCTGGGAAAGGGTTCATCAAGTCCAGGAATTTGCAGTCAGTGGAGCCTAGGCTCTCACAACCTAATTCCTAGAGTGTGAGAACATACAAAATCAGTGTTACCTCCAGATATAAGTACAGCCATTCTGTTTGCAGTTCTAATCTTCCTTTCTAGCCGTATTTTCTTCAACGTCCCATTTAAAATAGGAAAAGTGAAGAGGAAGTAGGAAGATAGTCATCCCCATGTGTCACATTCAAGATACACTACCTACCCCGATGTTTCTCTATTTTTAGTCACGAGTTAGATCACAAAAACCTGTAACTCTGTGTAAGAAATAACATTGATCAGAATGACTTCTCTCACTGGGTGAAAGACAAATAAAAAATCAATTGATACAGGATTCTTTGTTTATTCGGCACTCATTGACAGAAGCACAGACATTACATCTTGGGTTTGACTTTTTAGCTTGTTAAAGAACTTAGAGGATAAGCAGCTTCTCTATCCTACCGGGTTATTGCTTCACTGAGTGCTGCTTAATTGAAGCGAGAATGCTGTTTCAAGTAAAAGGCATCAAAAGCCATTTCATTTAAACCTAGTTAATTCTTTACAAGGCCCTATAGGTAAACAAAATAGAGCAGTTATGTCCTCTTTTCACCTTCTTCTATTAATTTCAGTTCTTAACATGATCAGCAGCTTTCTCTGCCAGGTTGTTATAGCTAAGAACTCTGCTTGTTAACAATTGACAAAGACATTGAGAAGAAAAGATAGAAAAGAGAGGGCCAAGAAAAGAGGGAGCTAAGATCTCCGGCCAGTCCAATGTCTGCTAATATGTCTGTAAGACAAGTTGTCTCTCTGGGTCAGTTTCCTTAGGTTTAAAATAAAGATATTGCACAAGATCAACTTTAATTAATATTTTAAAGGTTAGGCTCTTTTCATTGAAAAATCTCATAATTCCTATAGATTTCTTTTTATCATATCAGGATATATATATAAATACAATTTTAGGTGTAATAGTCACAGATGTCCTTGAACCACATATATGGGCATATCTGGCCTCCATTTCCAAGATCACTTCACCCAAATGACTTTCACCTGCAGTCATTATGTGTACTTTACCTCTGCTAGAAAGATAGCAGGAAAGAGAAAGGGATGATGAAAAAAATGAAAAGTATATGAGCCAGCAGTAATTTAAGAAAGGTTCCTGGAAGATGCCACATGACATTTCACTTATAGCTCATTGGTCAGAAACTTGACAGCACTTGAGAAGTAGATTTTGGGTAATCATGTACCAAGTTAAAAATTGGAAGTTTTTTTACTTTGAAAGAAGGATATGTGATATTAGGTGACATCTAGCAGTCTCCACTATAGAGACATAGATATACATAGATACATACCGAGTAAATAAAAAATTTTTTTAAAAATGAGAGAGTCAATATTAACTCCAGGGAAAACAAGATTTTCTATAAGAAAGGAAATATAATCAGAATATACCACATGACTCAGCAGTGAATCATATATTCATAGTTATGATGACATAATAACAATATTGATTTAAACAAAAATTATGATGGAATAATTAATATTAAAAAGTTGGAAGGGAAGTAAAGAACTAACTTCTTATTATCTATTGTAGAATGTCAATATTTATTATGTATATAACTTTAAAATCTAGAAGTAAGAGTAAATAAGATAAGTGTTAATTAAATTTTCACAAAAGTAATTAAAAATGGTAACTACCATGATGGAAAAATATCAGAACACTATAAAGATGTCTACCAGAAAAATAATATTATTTTGAGCCTCAGGAAAACTGTCCCAGGAGAAATGATATTGTAAGATGAGTAGGCACTTACGACACATAGAAAAGTGTTATTCATTGTTGTTATTCAAGCACCAGCACAGCCAAAGGTCTAAGGTAGCAGGGAACAGGGCAGAGCACACATGAAGAAATAGACAAAGGCTAATGACTGAAGGAATTGCAGCAAGAACTGAGGCTGGTAAAGCACAGATGTTATCAGGCTGGGCCTTGCAAACGGTATTACAGATTTAGCTATTTAGCCTTAAGACACCAGGAATTCGCTTAGGGTTTAAAGTAAGGATGTGATATGATGCAGTTAGTCTTTTAAAGTACACTTCTACTCAACATGAACTATAGAAAGCTTGTTGGAGAAGGTTTTGAAGAGGGGCAGGACATATATAATGGTACCAGTTTTTTGTATAATTCAGATTAAAGATGATGATCATTTCACCTTGGTGGTATGCAGTAAAAAATGTAGACATAAGTGGAACTGAGATATTTAGAAGCAAAAGTCAATGGGACTTTTTTTAATATATAACTTTGTAAAATTCAGGTACTAATTTGGAACTTTGCTTTTTTCTTCCTAGAGGCTACCAGGATAAACTACCCATATATAAATGAAAGTTGAATGAATAAACAAACACTTTAGCCTGTGTATAGAAAATTGTTGACACCGTCAAATTTATAACAGCTAAACAGCCTTTGTTGTAAACCATCCAATATTTTGGGTAAAATTTAGACTTTGGAAAAGTATTGTAGTAAAGTATAGAAACGTTTTTATTCTGTATTTCAAGGAAGAAATTGGTTACTTTATGGTAGATAAAACATAATTATTTGAAAATGAGGAATTGTGTCCAGAAAGCATGCTTTACCATAGCAACCTTAACATTGAGTTACAGTATGTCTGTCAGTTTTACAAAGGGTAATTTATCATAAGAAAAATGTGCTGAATATGTCACATATTATCGGCTTATTTTGTTAGTTAATCAAGATCTTGACTCTTGAAATAGAATTATTCTAAGTTTTGTCTATTTTCAAACTTGCAAGTGTAATGTGTGTATACTTCATATTCATTTTAAATTTTATATAAAACCTAAGTCTAGCCAGCACACACAAGTCCTAGAAGCAAAGCCATATTTCAATGTTCTTCCATGACTTTCCAACTATGTGATTAATGGAGATCCAAATATTTCCTCTGAGATTGACAAACATTTTTTTCTTAAACTAGTAATTAACATTTGAAAGTTTACACATGATATAAATTTAAAAAAAGGATTTGAATAAAAATGTGAGCCAGTGTACTAAATTTATTTTCATGGTTGTTCTTATTTTCTCCACATGCTTATATACCTACTGAAGTTTAAAAGTCTGGTAACTAAGTTTTTATTTTAGAGATATTATTTTCTTCCATTATAAATAAGAGACTCTTTTTCTTCTTTTTGAAGACCAAAAATGGCAAAAGAGGGACTTTCTTATTAAAAACATTTAGCCTTTTATTTTTCTCAACATGAATTTTTATATACAACTAAAAATTTGGGACAGATTAGGCCAGGGAAGATGGCTGTAAAGTCTGAAGTGAATTGTTTTTCTTCTCTGGGTAGATGTCCTAGTTTTGTGCAAGTTATCTGTAATTGTGTGTCAGGTTAGGCCTGTTCTTTTATATCGCAGTGGGATGCTCTAGTTGAGTCCAAATATTTGTAAAGTTTTCCTGAAATACTACCATAATACCCTTATTTAAATGTATCATGTGCCTTGATGTTTAAATTTTGTGGTAAAAGCATCTGTCTTATTCCATTTCTTCTGCTATTATAGGATAACATAGACTGGGTAGCTTATAAATAAGAGAAATTTATTTCTCACAATTCTGGAGTCTGGGATATCCAATATTAAGGCACTGACAGATTTGGTGTCTGGTGAGAGTCTGCATCCAGGTTTGTAGATAGTCATCTTGACACTATCCTCACAGGACAGAAGGGAATGAGGAAGCTTTGTGGGATCTCTTTCATAAGGACACAAATTCCATTCGTGAGAGCTCTGCCCTCATGACCTAATCATCTTCCGAATGCTCCATCACCACCTTCCAACACCTTCTGTTTAGGTTTCAACATATGAACTTTAGAGGGATATAAATATTCAGTCTATAGCAGCATTGAAAAAATATGTTCTTTTCTATTAAATTTGTTGGAGTGATATTGGTTAATAAAATTATATCAGTTTCAATTGTACAGTTCTATAATACATCATCTGTATATTGCATTGTATGTTCACCACCCAAAGTAAAATCTTCTATCACCATATATTTGATCCCCTTTACTCTTTTCTTATAATATTTGTAAGTCATTATAATTTTTTTCCCACTGGCATACTTCATACTTTTATTTGTCTTAATAAAATTTGACACTCAAGTATTAGGGTGGAAATCTTTGCTCTGATTCCCATTAGGTTAAAATCAAAATTCTTGGCCATGTCTTACATGCTCTCTTCTCTACAAACCCTCCAATATTGTTCCAGCCATACTGAGCTTCCTTTTTTATTATTATAAAATTTATTGAGGTGACATTGATAAATAAAATTATAGATTTCAAGTATATAATTCAATAACACATCATCTGTATATTGCATTGTATGTTCACTACCAGAATCAATCTTCTGTCACCATGTATTTGACCCCCTTTATCCTTATCTACCTACCCCTCTCCCCGCTTCCCTCTGGCAACCACTAAACTATTATCTGTGTCTATGAGTTTTTGTTTGTTTGTCTTCTGAAATCATATGGTTTTCCACTTTTCTCACCTGACTTATTTCATTTAGCATGATATTCTCAAGATCTATCCATATTTTGCAAATGGCAGTATTTCATCTTATGAATAATATTCCATTGTATATATATACCACATCTTCTTTATCCAATCATCTATCAAAGGACACCAGTTGTTTTCATGTCTTGGCCACCATGAATAATGCTGCAGTGAACATAGGGGTACATATATCTTTATGACTAAATTTTTTCAAAAATTTGGGGTAGATACCATAAAAGGGATTGCTGAGTCATATGGTAATTCTATTCTTAATTTTTTGAGGAACCTCCCTACTGTTTTCCATAGTAGCCGTACCAATCTACATTCCCACCAGCAGTGTATGAAAGTACCTTTTTCCCCATGACCCCTCCAACACTTGTTATTACTTGTCTTGTTGATATTAGTCATTCTAACAGACAGGAAGTGGTATCTCATTGTGGTTTTGATTCACATTTCCCTAATAGCTAGTGGAGTTGAGCATCTTTTTACATATCTATTGGCCATTTGTATGTCTTCTGGGGAAAAGTATCTGTTCAGGTCCTCTGCCTATTTTTTAATTGGATTGTATAATTTTTTGTTGTTGAGTTGTATGAGTTTTTATGTATTTTGAATATTACCCCTTATGGAAGGTGTCGTTTACAAATATTTTCTCCTATTCGGTTGGTTGCCTCTTTGTTTTGTTGATGATTTATTTTGCTCTGCAGAAGCTTTTTAGTTTGATATAGCCCCATTCATTTATTTTTGCTTTTACTTCCCTTGCCTTTGAGGGCAAATTTATAAATTTCTCTCTAAGACCAAGGTACATCAGTTTAGTACCTATGATTTCTTCTATGTATTTTATTGTTTTGAGTGTTATATTTTGGTCTTTGATCTATTTTGAGTTAATTTTTGTGTATGGTGATAAATAGTAGTCTAGTTTCATTCTTTTGCATGTTGCTTTTCAACTTCCCCAGCACCACTTGTTGAAGAGGCTTTCTTTTTTTTCATTGTAAGTTTTTGGCTCCTTGGTTGAAAATTACTTGCCCATACATATAGGGGCTTATTTCTGGGCTCTCAATTCTGTTTCATCGGTCTTTGTATCTGTTTTTCTGCCAATACCATGCTGTTTTGATTATTGTTGCTTTGCAGTATAACCTGAAGTCAAGGAGTGTGATACCTCTAGGCTTGTTCTTTTTTCTTAGGATTGCTTTGGCTATTCAGAGTCTTCTGTGATTCCTTGCAAATCTGATGACTTTTTTGTTATATTTCTTTTAAAAATGCCATTGGGATTTTGATAGGGATTGCATTAAATCTATGTATTGCTTTGAGTAATATGGTCATTTTAACTATATTGATTCTTCCAATCCATGAACATGGAATATCTTCCCATTTCTTTGTGTCTTCTTCAATTTCTTTCAGTAATTTCTTGTAGTTTTCAGCGTATGTATCCTTTATATCCTTTGTTAAGTTTATTCTTTGGTACTTTATTCTTTTTGATGAAATTGCAAAATGAAATTTTTTTATTTATTTTTCTGAAATTTCATTGTTAGTATATAGAATGCAATGGATGACATATCAAAACTTTGGGGCTGCAGCAAAAACAGTAGTAAGAGGAAAGTTTGTATCAATACAGGCCTATATCAAGAAACAAGAAAAATCCCAAATAAACAACCTAACATTACATCTTAAAGAACTAGAAAAAGAAGAACAAATGAAGCCAAAGTCTATATAAGGAAGGAAATGATAAAAACTAGAGCAAAATTAAATGAAATAGAGAACAAAAAAGATAATAGAAAAAAATTAATGCAACTAAGAGCTGGTTCTTTGAAAAGATTAATAAAATTGACAAACCCCTGGCTACACTCACTAAAGAAAACAGAGAAAAGACTCAAATAAACAAAATCAGAAGTGAAAGAGGAGAAGTTATGACAGATACCACAGAAATACAAAGGATCATACAAGAATACTATGAAAGACTATATGCCACCAAATTCAATAACTTAGAAGAAATGGACAAATTCTTAGAAATATATAACCTTCCTAGACTGAATCATGAAGAACTGGAAAATCTAAATAGACTGATCAACAGTAAGGAAATTGAAACAATCATCAAAAACCTCCCAAAAAGTAAAAGTCCAGGACCAGATAGCTTCACTAGTGAATTCCACTGTTCAAAGATGATTTAATACATATCTTTCCCAAACTCTTCCAAAAAATTGAAGAAAAGCCAATACTTTCTAACTTATTTCATGGGGCCAACATTACCTTTATACGAAAACCTGGCAAGGATAACACAAAAAAAGAATATGCTCTTAAAGAAAATGGAATTCGACTTCCTAGATAAAATCAAATATTGTTATACATGAAGTCTTATTTTGTTCATCACTTCCAGAGATGGAATATTGAGGTAAATACTATAGGCCTGACCAAGAATGATTTCTAAATATTTTACTTGGAAAATAAATTGCTATATTTTCTCAATTCTAAAAAACAAAAACAAAAACAAAAACAAAAAAACATTTTTAAATATTTTCACATTTTTCGATAAGTAAAAAAAAAGACACAAAGGCTTGCAATTTATACATTTAATGTAATATTTCTTTTCTCTCCTCCCTACTCAAAAAGCTGATATTAAATTAATAGTTGTTTTATAGTCAGTGCCACCTTTGGCTAGAGGAAATTTGGTATGTACCATTGTCAACACAAACCAATTAGAATCAACTACTTTCAGGGAGAACAATTGGCAAAACCATTGACAAGGCTAATAGTTCAAGAGATTTATGTATGATGTTCTTCCTTAATTTGGCCACTATTATAGTTTCACACATCTCATTCAATTATCCATTAGTACTTATTGAGTGTCTGTTGTGTGCCAGGCAGTATTCAAGATGCCAGAAAGGCAGAGATGATGCTTATCCTTCAAGATCTCACAATCCAGCAGGCAAGTAAGAATACAATGTCAACATTCCCATAATAGCAATAATTACAAAGTGGTGTGAAAGTACAGAAAAGGAGGCATACGGCTCTACTTCAGAAAGAAGGGAAAAGCTCACAGAAGGGGTAAAGTTTGAATTCTCAGTTAGGTTAATGGTATTCGAGTACACAGGGTAAGGTACATGAGAATGGTGGAAAATGCAGAGCTATACAGTGTTCTTTAGGAGAGTAGAAGGAATTGAAGGTTGAAGCTGTAAGACACATTTTATGGGTCTCAAGATTTCCACCTCTGATGTGTGTGTGTGTGTGTGTGTGTGTGTGTAGTGACAATTTAGTCCAACATGTTAACCCCTTTTATAGTCATGTACCACAAACAACCCCATTAATTTCTGAATATTCATCCTTACAACAGATAATAAGTGGTCTTTATCTTATGTATGCAATGTATAACTTGTATAAATACAGATTTGTTTATTTTTATTTAAAAATATTGAACATTGAATGACAAGGTAGAATTTATGCAATTCTAATAGGCTTATTTTTTCCTGCTTCTATGAGCATCCTTCTGCAGCAGATTATCATTTATTTGAATTTATAACTGACATTGACAAACAACAAAAGTCCATGATGTTTGCATGTATTCACTTTTTTAATAGCAATATACTTTAAAATCTAAATTGAAAAACTTGGAAACATTGCTTTCATTCTATGGAACATTAATTGAAAGTAGAATGTCATCCCAAATGAATCATTGGTGTCATTTCTGCTGGTATGTTATCTGGAAAGAGTAACTGGAAGAACGATACTGTAATATACATTTTCAAATGAACAAAGGCATTCTAGCTTGCATCAAAACAAGGAAATAATCATAGTTACTACATATAGATATCAAGTTTAAAAACTGCCCGTAAGGAATTTCACTCCTGGTTTTACAAAAAAATCCCTGACTTGTTAAAAATTGTGTTATCATGCCTCATGCAAATCCAAAGGCAAGCTGTATCTCTATAAATAGTCATGACTTTGTCCTATTTTAAGTGGTTAAACCAGAGATTGAATGAGATCCACAACATTTTGCCTGTGGCTACTTTTCTACCATGAAATTTCAGAGTTGGCTGTTATGTAAAACAAAGCAATTTCACTGCAATCCTCCTTGGAGGACAGCTCTGATATATGAAGGAAACACTGATCTATTGCTGCTTCCCTGAGTGGATACGGCAGCAGCCAAGGGAAAGGACTTGGCTCGAGAATAGTTGGATGACCAGTGTAGGGTATAGGTGTCAGTGGTGGGGTGACTGCTGTCTTAGATCAGCATCCAGCTGACGACCTACAGTCTGAGAATCAGTCAAATGTGACAAATCTCTCCTTGCAATTTGATGGGATGCCCTGCTTGGCTTGTAGCCAGAATAAAAGCAGATTTCAGATTAAGGCTATATAACTCCATTCTGAGATAAAGCAGGATTTTCTACGCTAATTTGTAATATTTTTCATAGGAAATGAGAGTAAAAGAGAAATCCTTTGTTAAATAGATTTTAGCAATAACCCTGTATTAGGAATCTTCCTTTTCTCCTTGTCTTCTTGTCTTGAACGCTGGTTTTATTCTGATGTTTTGCTTTTATAATTTTTTTTTTAAGTATAATGGCCTCTGTGAGAGTTGCCAAAAAACTGTGGTTGGACAACGAACTACTGCCAAGCTAGTAGCTCCGTGTGCTGTAATCCTGTTAAGTACCTGTACAATAGTGTAACAGCTGGTGCAGGCTGCAGTCAGTTTGTTAGTGTGCTATGCTGAGACTTGCAATCCAGACAAATGCTGAGCCGGGTCAGCTTAGAACAGACCTAAGCACCCCTCAGACAGCTGACCCAGAAACTATACACTAGCCAATCTTGGGAGAGAGACTCATAGAATAACATTAATTTTCCTCTCTAGCAGACGGTAAGGTAACCAAAGCCAGGTTGGTTGTATTGCCTTGGGATTTTTACCTAATGATCTTCTGGAAACCAGGTGCATTGGCAGGAATTTTAAGCTTCTGAAAACCCAACCAGTATCACAGAGAAAACCTTTGTTGCCGTGGGGGTTTTATAGGAGTGGGGTGCATTAGTGTTAGATCATTACAAAGCATTCTGCTGACTGCTGCAGAATTAATGGCATTTTTATGACTTGCGGTTAATGACTGTCAAGAAATAAGAGTTTATATCTGTTCAAATTGTAATTTTAAATCAAACTAGCCAACTGTCAGATACACCCAGAACATGAGGAATCCTTCTTGGTAATATTTGACGTTTCTCTTACATCCATCATATTATTACTTGGAACCTCAACTGTTTTGCATGTGCTTGATATAACTTTTATGACAAAAGCAAAGCAAGTTGTCACTTTTTAGAGGCAATTTCCATGTCCCTGTGGAAACTTAGTTTTCTTGAGCATTGAAGTATTTGAAATTATTGCTATTTGTTGAATATCTGATTTTTAAAAGTAACATTATTCTTTTTTTTTTAATTTAACCTAAAGAGGCTGTAACCTAACTTTCTATATCACTGAATGCAAAGAAATCTGATGTGAACTCATTCAACTATTCTTCCTTCCCATACTTTTAAACTGTCCATGTCTTTACTTATCTTTGTCTCCTATCTGAAAAAAAAAAATCTTCCTCCAATCAATACCTATTGCCTTTATCCAATTCGCTCTCATCTAATTCACTCTCACCTCCTCTTCATTTGAGTTCCACCTCTCTTCAGCATTTTCAATCTCTTTTTTCTTAGATTCATTACCATTTTTAAATTTATTTTTCAATTACAATTGACATACAATATTAGTTTCAGATGTATAACATAGCAGTTAGACATTTACATATCTTACGAAGCGATCACCGTGATAAGTCTAGTGCTCCTCTGGCACCATACATAGTGACGTAGTCACTATGGAAAACAGTAAGGAGATGTCTCAAAAAAATTAAAAATAGAATTACCAAATATCCCAGCAAAACATCCTACTTCTGAGTATTCATTCAGTTATGCACCCCTAGATTCATTGCAGCATTATTTACAATAGCCAAGATATGGAAGCAGCATAAGCGTCCATCAATATATGATTGGATAAAGATGGTCTATCTATACAATGGAATATTAGGTTCATTACTATTTTAAAATAAGCAAACAAACCAACCCTCCCTTGATTCTGCTATATCCAACGATATCATTTTAGGTCTCTCTTTTTTCCATTTTAAACTTCTTGAAAGAATAGTCTTAATCTGTTGGGAACACTTCATCTTTTGCCACATTTCTTGTTCAACTCTGTGCAAAACACTCTGCCTTACTCTAAGCAGCTCTTTCACAAATGTCTGTTACATTCTAATCAACAAACCTACCATTCCTTACACTGCACCCCAGCCTGGATTTCTCAGCCACACTTGACCCTACTGATGAGCCCCTCATTTCTGAAGCTGTATTTCTGTGGGTTCTTGACTCCCTTGACTCTTGTCTTTCTCTTCTGGCCCTTTCTCTTCTGATTTCTTTACCTAGGGATACGCAGAGTTTTAGTTCTTAGCTCATCCTTTTATTGTATATCTTTTTCTTTGAATTCCCAACTTACTACCTGTTACAAATATATACTGGTGACCATATTCATATCATTATTTTTGTCTTCACTAATCAAAATTTTAATTCCATAAAGGAAATCTTTATTCTGAGAAATACCTCAGTGGCACCATACCCAAGTTCAATCTGCTTACATAGTAGCTCTTCCTCCTGACTTCCTTATTTCTATTAATGACATAGCCTTTAACCCAGACACTTACAAATGTGCTCCTTGTTGATTTCTTCCTATCCCTTGCCAATGACTTGGGAAGACAGCTTGTTTCTATCTCTGTATCATTTCTCTCATTTATTCTGTATACTTTGTCTTTCCATTTCCATTTTTTTTTTCTTCAAAACCACTCACACACTGTTCTATTGTAAAACATTTATCTCTTTTTTTATTAAGACTGTTATTGGATTCCTATTTGTTTCTTCCAGTTTGGGACTCTTGAGAAATTGAAATAATGACCTGCATTTTGGCACTTCCTCACATAGAAATCTTCAGTAGTACCTCACTACTCACTGCAGAGAGAACAAATACAGACCATCAAGACTCTTCACCTAATAGTCAAGTTCATCTCTCCTGAAGGGGTTCTACATTTCACTCTGCAAACTAAATTATTTGCCATGCCCTTAATGTTCCCATGTTTCCTTAAGTATTCATCTTTTCTTCACTATTTTATTCCACAAACAATTTTTCTTCAACTCTCTATCACTACCTGTTAAATCTATGCTGCCTTATATTTTCCTGAGAAATAGTCAAAAATTACCAACAAAGAACTACATCTACATGTAGCATATATTTATAAGTAAATGATATATAAAAATAGATCTCTCAGCCAGCTAATATTTCACAGTGAGTACTATACCATTTCTCTACTGAGAATTCTTTTAATGATTTATTTATTTAATTATTTAAGGTTAGCAGAGTACCCATGTGTATCAATAAATACTTGTTGCATGAATAAATGAATTTAACTGATTGTTTTTAATTAGAATCTCTTGGCTCATTAACTTGGTATTTCTTGAGCCTGACAGAGTTATCAATTTTGCTTTTATTTGTAGTTTTATGCCCACTGATTTCTACATCATTTTATATGCTACACCTATGGAAATAAATAGGAATAATCATTAAAGCACAAAAAGAATTAATACAAACATAACTTATTTTCACATTATTAATTAATAATAGAGTATTATTTATTTTTTGTAATTTATTATAACTTATTATAATAAATTTCCCGTAATAAAATTTACCAAAAATTATTACTAGTGTCCAAAATTTATAAATATGTGTACATAATAATATATACATGTATACACAATATACATATACATCTCATTCTGTGCGTGTGTAATAGTAATTTCTTTTGTCAATATGACATGTATTTGAGGCATTTACAAAATGATTAGCCCAGCTCTTATCCTCTGCTTTCTTCCTTTTATGTATGCTCATTCTGGTTTTCCTAAATTATTACCTTCTGATGTTCTTTGTTCAAGAACTCCTTTTTGTTAGTTAAAAATTGCAACCTATGCTCAACTCTGTGTTGTTATTGTTGTTGTTTTGCACTCCTCAGCATTAATTTCAGTGAGAAAAATTTTTAAGATTTGTCCTACTAGGACAATTTTCCCCAAGATTTACTGGCTCTATATAATCTGATGCTTCTGACCTTTTGTATGTAATATTATAATATTGTATTTAGCAGATATGAAAATTTTGCCAAACTTCTATTAGTTCCATACTTCCAAGTCTCTCTCCAAATCAGAAGTTTCATTTTACCTTGGCATTAGACTCCCACCTCTCATGTCAGTAGTTAAAAAGTTGATATTTAAGCTGTTAAAATTTTGAACAAGTTAGTAATTGTAACTTGTCCAAATCATTCCCAAGGTGGTAAAACTCTTGGGAGCCAGGGGAGGAAAAGATGGTCTTATATGAGGAACAGTTATTTCATGTAAGCCTATCAATAATTCCATGAGGCAGGAGCAATCGACTTTGTTTCACAAATGGAAACTGAGACTCAACAAAATTAAACCTGGTTTTGTAGTTCAAATTGTAGAGCTTGGATTTTAACCCACAACTTCTTTATTTTGCAGCCCATGTCGTTCCATTACTCTTTCTGTATTTAGAATTTCCTTATGCTGTGGAAATTCCTATTTTCTAAAACACACTAAAATCACTCCAAGCTATGTTTGGTTTCCTTCAAGCCCGCTCTCCTTTATTTAAAAATAATCCATCCCTTGATGAAGAATCAGCTTAACCTATTTGCGCTCTGTTTGTTTGCTACAGAGTTGCTGTCTTAACCCAATTAAGGTGCAAAGTCCCTCAGAGCTTCCGTCTTTCTGAAATGGGTAGTTTCTCTCCAAAGGGTCATTAGCTCTATAAGATCACACCGTGTATATACTTAGTCTTCTTCTATAAACCTCTCCCTATGTTGCATTTATTCTCCCTTCTTTCCAAAAACATACTGCTTATCTTTACAGTTAAACCAATGATCTGATGAAAATCTGGGTGGCTTATGGGGAAATTTGACAATTTTTATACTGCTATTTCTGAGTATGCATTTAATTATGCTAGGTCATTTGTATATATCTTTTTACACAGATTGCTGAAGAGGTCCCTAGAAGCCATCATTACTTGTTTTTGAGCCATGATGAGCTGAGCTTTTTTGTGCTAACTTATTGTTTAAATACATAGAATACAGACAATACAAGTGTTGTCTTTGAATCTTAGTCACACTAAGTTACGCTGGGGTAACAAACAGTTTTCAAATCCTCAGTGGTTTAATGAAGTAAAGGTGTGTTTTTTCTTCATACGAAGTTGGATACAGGTCTGGAAGTTCATGTGAAAGACTTTCTCCAAGTAGTGAGCAGACACCTAGGCTATTTTCACCATGTGACCCCGCTCTATATTGGTGTCTTTTGTTAGCACACATGTGGTGGATACGTTTGGCCCTTCCCCACTGAATGTATCACTAGCCTTCTGGATCTACTTCAGCCTAACTAAGAAATAGGCTTACAGCTAGCTGGACTAAAAACACGATTTTAAGAATTCCAACCTGAAACCACAATTTCCACAGTATACCCTCCATTGCCACTTCTTTGATACCATAGGCTCTATGACCTCAATTACCCTATGTTCCTTATCATCACTACATACTGCTCCTTGTGAAACAGATTTCAAATAGCAAGCTACTAAGCTCCAGACAGGTTGGACTTGGTGTCTAGAGATACTGAAAATCAAAGAAGAATTGTATATTTTGGAAGAGTAGATGGATTTATACTTTAACTCGATTGGTTTGGGCACATTATGCAAAATCCTCTCGTTAACATAAAATCCAATAAGCAGTCACTTAATTCCCTTAGCCTGGCACCGATACCTGGAATTTGGGTCACTCACTGTCCCACTAGGGGCATAGTGGGTCATTCATGCTTAACCTCATATCTGGTCTCAGATGCTAAAACTCAGCCTTGCCACAGATCTGGTAAGAATTTGCTCATCAGTATAGCCCATAGGTAGGACATGTCTAGTGAACTGCATAAGGAGATAATGACTGATTCAGGCTCAACCCTACCACAAACTCTTCATTCATGGGCCACAGGACTAAAGACACTGTGCTGTATGAAGTGGGTCCTGTTGCCTTACTTCCTTACTGGACAAGGCAGAGTCTTAGAGTTAAGCCCATCTGGATTTAAATCTCAGCTTTGCCAGTTTCCAACTGTGTGACTTTGATCAAATCACGTAGTGTTCTGAGCCTCAGTTTCTTATGTGAAAAATAACCACGTATATCTCATAAAATTTTTGTGAGACTTAAAGTACTTTTGATATAGTAGGCACTCTGTAAATGTTAGTTCTCTCTTTAAATTAGTAATAAAGACCAGATGACCTTCATAATCATATAAGTAACCATATTAGAAATTATGGTGCTAGGAGGCATTCAAGAGAGTGTCAGGTTTAATGCCTTACATCTAGATTTAGAAGAGGGAAAGGGGCGCACACATCTGAATTGTTTCTGTAGGTTGTTTTAAAATGCATTACCCAAGGCCTCATTCCAGGTTTGCTGACTCAGAAGCTCCAGGGATAAAGCTTGTGCATGTGTAACTTGAAAAAGCTTCACAAATGAGTCAAAAATAAATAAAAATTAGAAATAAGAATAAGTCTGATGAACACCCATAATTAAGTACCAAGCTCTAGAGGCCTGCACAGATCTTGGTAAATAGGAGGTACTCTGCAAACACTTGTGGAATTCAGAAGGTCCATGTCTTGACCCATTTCCTACTTCTTGTAACCATATCGCTCTTTTCTGCTCTTTCCTGGCTTCCAGTTACTACAACATTAACTTTTGTTTACCTTAGAGGCATCCAGCTCCTCCCAGAGGAAAATTCACGTTTCAAAGTATCTAGCCATTTGCAAAAATGTAGACAAGATAATAATATAGCTGCTCGCTTTTGTGGGGATATCTTCACAATAATAGAATTGAGACACTTCAGCAAGACACTATTGTAAGCTGTAATATCATTAGCTAGTATTTATTGAGCAGCTACGTGGAGCAGATCTAGATAAAGCCCAGGTACACAAATCCCTTTGTGGTAAGTACTATGAACATCCTTATTTCACAATGAGGAAATTGAGGTATCTAAAGGGTGTGTAACTTGTTCAAGTTCACACAGAAAGTTTTTTATAATGAGGTTTGAAGACATTTCTAGATGACTTTGAAGTTTAAAAAAAACTTAGATACTCATTTTGATGACAAGGTGTCCTAAACAGGAATTTGTATGCAATCAGGAATTCTAGATGATTAATTGCATAGAAATCAATGTTGTATTAATATATTGATTAATAATGCTAATGTTTTAAACAGCCATATTAGGGCTGTTTTCATGATAAAACAAAAGTGGCCATTGGCTAAGAGGTCTGAAGATGCCAGGACCACAGTAGATAATTTCATAGGGTCCTGAAAGTAGAAAAAACTTCAGGCCTTGGACACTTTATTAAAATAGCTCATCTCTTTGTTTTCTATCTCTTACCTGCCTTATTTTTCTTTATTTATATTTACTTGGTTCTATATATAATGTATATAAGCAGGTAGAGAATAAAAGAGATATCCCAGACTCTAGAATATCCAAGAAAGATAATCCAGTTACTCTCTATCACATCATTCTGTGTTAATTCCCCATATAACCCCTATTATTGCCTAGATATATTATATAATGATTTTTTTCATTTATTGATTGCTTCCTCTCACTCTAAAGTTTCCTCCATGAGACCTAGGACCTTTGTATAGCTTCAGTATCATTACAGTAACTGAATAGGTGATCAGAGTCCAAGAATAAGAGTGGAATGATCATGTGTCACAATGCCAGGCAGAAAAGTGGAGTCTAGAATCTGTTCAGGTCAAAGGAAAGAAATATACCCGAAAGACATAAGGAGCGATGCTAGTAGAGATGTGATCTCTGCACCTAGAGCAGGAATATTCTATTGTATGTTCTCTTTTGTGTATGTGTATGTGTACATGCATGTGGTGTGAGTGTGGGGGAGGGGCAAGGATAGGGGCCAGGGACCTGGAGATAAGAAGGGCTTATAAATGTGTTCGTAGGCAGAGAGAAACAAGAACCCAACAGTTGGCTTCTTATACTATTATAAACTCCAAATGCTCATGAGTGAATGATGGACCCAGGTGAAAAAAAGAGTAACTTGAACCTAGGAGAATGGTCTGGAAAGGAAGAAAGGAGAGATTGAGCAGTTGAAATTGACCATGCTTGGTCACTGAGTGTAGGGAAAGAGAAGAAGAGAAGAGCCAAGTCAGACACTCAGACCTCAGACTTGAGCACCAATTCCTTCCATTAGAGTCTAGTCTTATAACTTGACAATTCGTAGTGGTTCATAAGTTGGTAAAGTACTCTTCATTCACCAAGCAGTTATTATAGATGCAAAATGAAGATGGTCATCTAGTAAATACAATGTGAAAAGGATGCTTGATTACACATTTATCTGTTGAGCTATAACCATGCAAGTGGCTCAAACATGGGCACTATCAGCAGTAGCTTTTTTTGTAAACTCATGATATTAGTTGTTATTGCAGAAGGTTGTAAAAAAAAAAAACTAGATTCAAGTCAAAAGGCAAAGGCTCTAGGTCTCTTGACACTGAGACTTTCAACATCTAATTATTTCTTCATTAATAAATAAGGAATACTATCTAGCATATTTACCTCAAAGACATTGTGAAAACCAAATGAGATAGTACATAATTCCAAACACCTGACATTCATATACCATCAGTCAAATATGATAAGTGCCCAATATGTACTTGTGGAAAAAATAAGTTGATATATGACTAATATGTGGAGCAGTGTATAACTTCAAATGTATATATAGTATATACATATAAAGACACCAATAAATGATAAACTGCATGTGATCATACCTTATTCATTTGTGTACCTATCACAGAGATTTTTATTTCACAGACTCTCAAATTTATGTTTGCATAATTGAACCAAATTAAATATACCTTATATTTATAGTTCTTGAGTCCTTCAAGTTAATATTTCCCACATTAGGGGAAAAAAAGTCACCTGGCATGTAGGTATAGGTACAAAAACACAAATTTGTGTCACTTGGCGAAAATCAGGTCTGCTGTCATTTACTAGTCGTTTATTCAATATGGCTTTATTGAAGACCTACAATGTGAAAGACACCATGCTAGGAGTTTCAGGAATTCAAAGGTCAATTGACCAACTCATCCTAGTTTGCCCAAGACTTATGTTACTGTTTCCCTCACATGTCTTAGAGTTCAATAAGGGAGGCAAAGCACGTATATAAAGATGATGCAAAATAGAAGTGATGTGTCTTGAGATGGGTATGGATAAAATGCACCGTAGATTCAGATGTTGAAGAGATGACTACTTTAGTTTCATGAGCCCATGAAGGAGAGAGAGTTTAAACTGGACCACAAACAGTCAATAAATTGATTCGTGGGAGTTTCTGAAGAATAAGCAGGATGAGATAAAATCTGGGACAAAGATAGGCAGATGGAAACCTGTACACAGCCATTCAGCTTTCCTGGAGCCTAGAAAGATGACTTATGCACTCAAGGTACCAGTTTGCCCAGCACTGAGGGCATTCTCAGGATATGGAACCTTGAATGCTAATGCTCAGAAAGTCCCAGGCAAACCTGATGAGTTGGTCATTTCTTGTGTGCCCTCAAGCAGTGCCTAATGACTGGTCATCAAGGGTATGAGCTAATTAAAGGTATTTTGCCGTGATATATAAAAACATTTTAATACTTTGATAAGTAAAGTTTACATCCTTATTTTAGGTTAGATTTAACCTTTTAAAGTTCTCTCTCTCTCTCTCTCTCTCTCTCAATTTCAGCACTTTCAAGTGCTATCCTACGTTTTCTCAGTCCTCAGGATCAGGTAAAGGCATACTGATATAGTTCTAGCCTCCTCTGCGACAGTTAGCTCAGCAAATTAGCTATTGACTTCAACCATAGAATTTCTAATTGGAGAACTGAGTTCAGATCCCTACTCAGTTTGACCTTAATTAAGTCGTTGTCTCTCTGAGCCTCAGGTTCTTTGCCTTATGAATGAATATAAGATTTTAAACTTTAGAAAATGTTAGGTAGCTAAGTGTCTACTCAAAAGTGTCTAAAATGATTGGAACTAGAACAGAAATGTGTAAACTGGGTGTCAAGGTAGGCGATAGGCCTAATTGGAATGTCCACATATGACTGTGGCAAGGACACAGAGAGAGTAATAGAGTGAAGTTACCTACTGAACTTCCATGCCAGCAGAGGAAAAAGAACATTAGAGTCATTGCAAAGGCAATAAAGAAAAGGATCATCTACAATTTATGGCAGCTGTCACAGACTCAGGGGACTGGCGATTCAAAAGATTCGTATTTGTGTTTTCCACCCCTCTCAGAGTAGGAACTGCAACTATGTGCTGCCTTTGCCACCAGGGATAGGGCATTTCAGTTTTTAAAATGTCTTCTTGTAAAGGTAGCAAAAATATAGAAATCACATAAAACAAATGTTGATCAAATGAATTATAATGAGACCACCTAGCAAAATGCTACCCAGATCAGGAGTTAGAATTTTGTTAGTCACACTGAAATTTTCAGGCGCCCCCTCCTAATCACAGCCACCTATATCCCTCTAAAGAGTAATCATCATCTTGACTTTTTTGGTAATCATTTTCTTACTTTTGTTATAATTTTATCACCCAAACGATGTGCATACCTAAAGTATCTAGTTTATTAACTCTTGTTTGTTAATGTTGCTGAAGTCTCTTAAAAATCTATAAACTTCCTCCCCATCATATCTATCTATCTCTAGTCTGTCTGTCTGTCTGTCTCTCTCTCTACTCCCTTCCTCTTCCTCCCTCCCTCCCTCTCTCTCTCTTCTTCTCCCTCTCTCTTTCCTTCTCTTTCTCTCTGTTTCTCAGAAACTGAAATATGAATCTATCTATGTTGACTTGCCCACAGTCTGAATTGGGCTGATTGTATCTTCATGAAATAGTTTAATATTTCAACCTGTCCTCCACATTCCCTGTAATTTTCTCACTTTTGGATAGGCTCTTTCAAAATTGATTTCATTTTCTTCTGGCAGGTGGTACATAACGTCCAGTTATCTCTTGTGTCTGTGAGTGTGTGCATGCATGCATGCGTGTATGCCTGCTTGCATGCATGTGTGTGTGTGATATTAGCAACCATTAATTCTCAGTACTAGATCCATTCATTAAGGATTGCTGGCATGAGCATGTTCTATCATTCCTCAATTTTTTGGCTAGAATAATTCAATAAAGAGAAACTCACCCTCACCGTCTCTTTAGTGACTTAATGGTACATTTGATAGAGGAAAAGCAAGATAAACTCTTGATTCCTTTCTTTTATTTGCCTCTCATTTAGCCCTCTTAGATGTCAGTCTAGATCTCGACAAACGT
The DNA here is from genome assembly GCF_902729225.1 of Pteropus medius. Taxonomy (NCBI): domain Eukaryota; kingdom Metazoa; phylum Chordata; class Mammalia; order Chiroptera; family Pteropodidae; genus Pteropus; species Pteropus medius. Next base: position 6,672,720 of record NW_024349519.1, on the reverse strand, counting down.
ATGTCCGACTTTGAATGCCACAGCATTTGGGGAGAGTAAACTAACACAAAGGCAATTAAAATAAATAACTATATCTCAAAATATATACCTAACATGTGATTTTATAGTTTGGTGAATTTTTTCCTAAGGATATTTGGAAAGATAGTCATCTGTTCTCTGCTTATTTTTAATCCATATAACCCCAATTACTATTACTGATCAAGACATATAACATCTAATCCATTTGTATTTTTAAAACATTGTTCAGATTAACTCATTTTTCCTATCTACTTTAAACTTTATAATCTAATAAAAGATTTTGTAGTTTAATCATTGAGAAACCTAACCCTCATGTTCTAATGAAATTTAGAGAACTTTGGAATTATGGGTTACCCTTTTCAAATCACCCTTCACTTCTATGGGATGAGCCCATTAGAAGCAGAAGATAGAATCTTTCCAGGACAGATGGGCCAAGGGCAGCATTTGATAAATGATTAGAGAAGCTGCCCTTGCTTCCTGAAATAGAAACAAAAGAACAGGGGGACTAGTAATGAATAAAGAAAATAGCCAAGAGAAATTCCTGAAAGAATGACTTCAATTTGAAACTGCTTTACTTCATGGGGATGTTTATTCTTTATTTTCTGATGACTAAGAAAATATTTTTAAAACTATCGTTGTTTATTTTTTCTATAAAAGCCAACTACAAAACACCATAAGAAAGCTCCCATAAGCAAAACTAGCTTTAATAATTAAGTTTCCTACTTAGCTTTTAAGACCTGTTGCATAAAGAAGTTTTATCAGTGGAAGAAGCATTTTCATTGATAGATAAGTGAACCGTCCTTGCCTTACTGCATTCTAATTCTTTGATCTGACTTGTTAATGTACAGAATTTAAACACCTGAAAATCATTAATTCTTACGCAGCTCAGCAATACAGAATCCTTCAAAGAAATAAGCAGTGCCTACTTTGAGGATGTGAACTCTAACATAAGAACACTTCAGGGGAAGTGGTGTAGACACTCAGAGAAAATTACAATTTTAAAAATCACCAAACATACGTGTTTGACAACTGCACCTAAAGAGACTGCTTCTGTTTGTGGCCTCCACTGGTTTTCATAAAGGTTCCCTCAAATACCACCTTGAAAACATTCTTTCTATAAAAGAATCAAAATAATTAATATCTACCACCAGTGTTTTCTAACTTACAAGAAGTCCTGGTGAACTTTGTTCACATGCACTGTTCCCAATTACGATGCCAGGTCTCTCATCTTGGCTTTCATCCAGGCTGTTAGGTGAAATTAGGCCCAGAAAATCGGATTATTGCATCCCAAGGGAAACAACTGATAAGCAGCAGATGATTGCTCATCTCCTTGCTACTTGCTGGTGTTGAGGTGTTACTAGTTGCAAAGCCAATTTGTTAACAATTAGTACTCATTAGAATCATTTCCTGTTATCGATTCTAAACATTTGACAAAGCACTTTTAGGAAATTAGACCCCCAAAAGTAGCTATGTGTAAGTGTTGAGCAATTAAAAATCTTCAAGATCCAATGTAATTCCTAACCAGAGTCATCAGTTTCCAAGTAATTATTTTTGCTTTGGAACCCACCTGCTAGCCTGTCCAGTTTAAAGATGTGCTGGAACAAGGACATACTTCTTAATTAGCAGAGGTTGTGGATAAGTCAGCAGAGGAACAAAAGGAATTTTCTTTCATTATCTGCTTTAGGTGTTTGTAATATATCTTTAAGAGACAAAAATTGCCAGCTTGCAGTACAATATATATGTTTGTGAAAGTGTGAAATTAAATACATTACTTCTGTTATCTAAACATCTAAGCTTAGTTTTTAAGTCTGTGTTCACCTTCGTACATAATGAACTGTAGATATAGAAGTATAAATGGAGTTATTGTGCATTACATTAGAATTTAAATATTGCCAAAGTCAGCTTTCTGAAATATTATATATGACTTTAATAAAATTAGCATAAATACTATATATGCATTTGAAATTTTTCTCAGGAAAGGCATTGTATTTATCTAATCTTTGAATATAGATATGCATGCATTATACTGCTGTAAATTCATATTCAATAGATATGCCCTTATTATCTAATTAAAATATTTATTATCTGTACAAGTATCATGTACTCACACCTGCTTAAATGTTAGACTAAAAAAATATGCCTTATTTTCTTTCTAGGAAGTAATGGTCTTTACAAATGAAAGTATTCAGTTATTTATTTATTTATTTTTGATTCACAATTAAAACTCTGAATGACACCACCCATCTTCTGTTTCTGTCTATCACTCCCCAAATTTTTCTTTGCTTCTGATTATTTTATTACTTTAAATAATTGCTCCTATTCATCTTCCCCTATCCTTAATAATGCTGAAAATATTTCTTCTAATTGTTGCAAAACATGGAGATGGGAACTAAATATATTTGTTTCTGAATTTCTTATTCCCATATTAAAAGCTTAAATCAATGGAGAAATTAAGTGTATGTTCTTTTTGAAATGCCCTATGCTCAACCCCTTTATCCTTAATAAACAGAGATGCTATTGACACAAGTGAATTTTGTTTAACCACACTACATTTGCTTCTTAATTAGTGAATATTCATCTGTCATCAGCAGCAGCTATGACACCCCTCCCTGCTAACATGTTCTGTCATAAATAATCAATGAGGCACTATTAATATTCATGAGCTGGAATCTGTGTAGTCATGTGCACTGATGCAGAGACAGGGGGAGTGTTGCCATGAACTGACTGGAAACTCTGTGTGTGTATCCGTGAGTGCAAGATACTTAGGGAAAGCGAAGAAGAGCATGCTGCTACACACCACCCTGGCTTGTGCTTCCAGCTAACAGCGGTTTGTCTGTTTCTGGACTGAAGTGACTGATGAAAAACAGTAGTCAAGTCTGGAGGGTGATTCCCTTTCAGTTCACTTGCCTTTCAGTTCTGGGGAAATTAGAAGATTTGCTCTCTCTCTCTGCTTCTTAGAATGGGCTGCAATTTGTGCACTTTTCAGAAAAGAGAGGAACACTACAAACTGCTGTATGAAGTTTCCCAGGTGAGTGCAGGGTCTGATACCTAAGCAGCTAAACAGGCAGGCTTTGTGTTTGTCTAAAAGATGGTAAATGAATTGTGGCTAGCTTTATTTTTTCTTTCAGTAGATTTCAGAATTGAGGACAGACTTGCTGGTTGGGGGCTTTTTATTTTGTTTTTGGGTGGCAGTTTTCAGCTTCCTTGCCACTCCCCCTTCAGATGACTTCCTGTGGGATTCTTTTTAACATTTTTTGTATCTCCTGCCAAGATGTCAGTCAAGTAAAAAGAGTAACACTGAGATCCATGTCTGTCATATTTTGAGACACCTCTTTCATTTTGGAATAGTGTTGACATTTGAAAATCAAATGTATCATTGTCTGCATAAATATTGGGATTTAATAGGTCTGTGATCTCAGTAATTTTTAATAGGAAAAGTTTCTTGCCAGATCTTATTAATCAGAGGAATTATTTGATTAATTAGGAATTTTTGCTTTGGTTTAAGAGGAAGACCCAGTATATTTGTATTATATGAGGGAAAAAAAATATATGATATGTCTTAGCTTAAAAAGGAGATAAAGGAATTTTTTTTCACTTGTTCTTGGATCCTTTTTGTAATTTTTTGCCTGTTTAGTACTAGAAATTAATTTCAAGAGCTTGTTACAATATCTGCGTGTGTTCTAGAAAAAAGTGTATAAATTCAGATGTCTATCTATGTATATCCGAGGGTTTTTCAGAATAAAAATAAGAAAACTATATCCCTAGCCCTCATAGTTTTCATAGAATTTTATGTATTCACCATTTGATTTAGGCAGATTTTCCTGAAGTGTATGCTCAAGTCCAAATTTCTGGTTTGTCAAAATAAAGTTTATTTCTCCATTCTTCCAGTTTGTCCAGTTGTGGCACACCACTACTTTTGTGTTTAAACAATATTGCTAATGAAAGACAATGTTTGGGATGTTGGTGGTCTGTGGGCACAGCAGCAGCCAAATGCCCACTGCCTACTGGTTCCCTCAGATTTCCCCCTAACATGATTCATTTCACAGTGGGCTAATTACAAAGTGGATTTGCTACACATGAAACAGCCTCCTCAGTTGCAATGTTAATGCACATTTTCATGGTAATGTGATCAGAGGCTCATTAGCCAGTTTCCAAAATGATGCTCTGCATTAATTAAATATAAAAATGACTCCTTTATCACCATAGAGAGGAAAAAGAAGATTAACATTGTTAATTACACCAGGGGCAATACCTTTTGCTTAATTTTTTTGCTACAAACTTTCAAGGATAGGTTAAAATAATATTCACCTCATAGATAAGCTCTCATCTACTTTGACTCATGAAAACAGTCTCTAGGTGGAACACTTTCCTTTAGTTTGGTTTGTTGGAGTTTGAGTTCTAGTATTGTTTTTCTTTGGGTGGTCGGGGAACAGGGGAGTGGATTATTCAATCTATTTTTTCTCTGAATTACTAAATTGACATAAAAGTGTAATATGGAGGAAGTGTTGGGTGGCATCCTCCCTGATTATGCTGTTTATATTCTACTAAACAATCAAGCAGGATTACTGCATCCAGAAAGGACCACTGTATTTGTTAAGGAGCAGGAGCCTTTGTTGTGGATTTTTAAAATGCTTGCCTGTGAGTTTTGGCTTTAAGTGCTTCCTAAATCTTGAGAAAATAGATAAGCCATACTCTTTATTGCCTCCACCTGTACTCCTCCATATATTTATTTTATTTCCTCTACTCCTGAGATGCAGTACTTATGATCTTTAATAAAGGGAGTGAAAAATGAAGTATTAGCTTCCATTTAACTGGCTTTTATTAGATAAGTTAAAACCTCAGCTTAAAGGTCTTGCATGTCTTTTCCAAGGGGAGCCCTCCTACAGTTTGTCCCCAGCTTTGCGTTCTATTTTATTGAGTTAATGCAATAGATAAGATATCAAAGGAAACCAGTGATAGGCTCATATAATACACTGGAGCCCCGTGTGGTGCTGCAAACTAGTTTCTATTTTTATTTGGAGAAGCAGCTCAGAGCACACATGAAAGTGAGCATGTTCTCAGCCAGGTGTTCACAAGGACACGTAGCTGCCCCCATTAGAGAGGATACTATTTACAAAAGTGACTTGAGATTGGAAGCCTGAGTATTTCTGCCTGGTATATTAAAATGAATTAGCTCACACAAACATTAACACCTGATTGTCCAAATCATATGTATATATAGACTTGTAATTTTCAGATCACCTGCCCTTTTGTTTCTTTTGTTATTATTTCTTAAAAGCCAGGACAAATTAAAGTTTACCAGGGGATATGATGATTTAAGATTAGCAGCGAATACTAAATGCATAACCAAGAGTAAAGTATTTATTGAACTTTTTCACATTTTCTTTCTAGATTTAGCAATCTGATGATGTAGGCCAAGTAGAATACAGTTTCAGGTTTATAACTGCAGTAAACAAAAGCAAATGTGCTCACTTTGGAGTATGGTGGAGCAATCAGAATGATGTGCCGAGGTGTGAAATGAGGTCATTTATATTTTGTTGCTATTTTTTGCTCCTATAGAGTAGCTAAGACTTTCAATTGGCAGAAGAGAGGAAATGTTGCCTCAAAAAAATTATTTTTCAGCTGGAGTTGGGCCAATCAGGCTCCAGTATAAACACAGATGCGAGAATCTAGGGTCTGGGGCTGGATCTAGCAACCTTGACACTAAGCAGTTTCCATACATCTTTATGCATCTATTAACTTTTATATGTGCCAGGGACACAATTGTTATCTGAAGTGATTTATTTTATTCAAAGTAGGTTATTTATTAACCTCTTAAGAATTAATAAATGGGTAATTCGAACAATGCCCTTCTGTTGACATGAACTGAATTGCCTGTTTCCTATTAATCTGATTAAACAGCCAATTGTACTGAGAAAGCTACAGTAGCTTGCTAGGCATTTCTGACCTAGTAACAGATTTATTTCTGTGAGATTACATGATAATATCTAATCTATTGACTTCTTAGTTTAATTTCTTCATACATAAACCAAATGTAAACTTTTTGATTGATTAAATAATGGAAATTATCAATGAGGTGTTCTTTGGTGTTGAATAAATAATGTACTCAAAATGTAGGCATATATTTAAGAGTTTATACTGTTAACATAAAACTGTTTATAAGAGTTAGTTAAAATCCCGTAATGTGATATGCAAGATTCTTCTCTTACTTACACTAGTGCTAGCTAGCTCTCCAGGCAATGTCACCAATGTGACCACTATCTTCTTATAAGTGGAGACCGTTGCATGACTCAGAGTTGGTTTATTCATTTGACTGGTTTGGCACAGCTCAAAGGTCTCCCTGCAATCTGCTCCCATGCATTAGTTACATAAACTGAAAGAGAAACTGCTTTGAAAGTAACAACAATCACAATATTGACAGCAGCCAGCAGTGAAGACTTACAGTATTCGAGGCACTACACTAAGTACTCTTTCCCTAAGCATCCTCTTATTTAATCCTCATAAGAGCCCAATGAGGAGTTATAGGATAGAATCCATAATATTAAAATATGTTAAAGGCACCATTATTCTACAAGTTTCTTGAATCTCATGTAATCTCCCTTCTCTAGTTACTGTCCCATAGCTTTCAGAAATTTACTTTGTCACATACTATGTAAACTCAAATCACATCTTAACCTCTTTTCCCAAACATCATCCTTTCCTCACATTCCTTAATGCTAGAGAAGGTCTCACCTGTCCTTCTTGCTATCAATAAAACACAGAAGCAGACTTTAAATGGACGCTTCTGTCCTCTTCATCCACACAGTTACCTTCTGCTTATTGTACTTCTGCACGTTCGCCAGCATCAAATCCTGCCCTCCCTACAAGCATAATTTCTTTTATTAACACTCGCTGATATCATAGTAAGAACTTTCCCACATAGAATTCACCAGTGTGCCCTTTTACTCTGATTATTGTTGCTGGAATAATATTTCTAGAAAGTATCCAGTGGCTCCCAATTACTATAAAATAAAGTAAAACTTCTAATTCTAGTATATTTAAGGACCTCCTGAGCTGATCCTAGGTTCTTTTTCAGCTTTCTCTTTCACCAATCTTTTCCTAATACAGTTTACAATTCTTTTGGACCCGTCCTTTTGCTTTTCTCTGTAAGTTTGCTTCCCAGCTTGGACCCTTGCAACTTAGTTCTTTTTGTTCAACTTCTGTAGAATGCCCTTCTTATCTACCTCCACCACTGTCTATTTTCTTTCTTTACTAGCTGTATAAATCCTGCGTCTTTGATTCAAATATCTCCTCGGGCAGATTATCGATTTTAAAAAATTGATCTCTCCCACCTTGGAACTCTCATAGCATTTTGCACACAATTTTTAGAGTTCTTTTATCATGTTCATCTGTCTGGTATCATAGTCAATTGTGTGTGACTGAATTGTGAGCTCCTTGAAGGCAGGTGAGGTGATTGATTGTCTTTCAACCCCCACTCGGCCAGCAGACAGGAAGTCTTGCATGTCCACAGCCTGTTTAGAGTAAATTCTCCCACTCACAGCTTCTGGTGAAGGACCATATCCATCGGCTGTCCTCTCTACCCATACCTAATGGCTGATTAAACTAGGAACAGACACCTGATGCATAAAGTTGAGGGTTCAATTAAATGTCTTTTAGTTTCAGAAATTTGTATTGGGAAACAGACCATTAGTAAGGGGATTAGGAAGCAAAAGAATGCAAAGAGAGAGAGAGTAATCTTTAAATATATTGGGGAACTTGGGGTTCTGTGGTTTACCAGATCTAGGATGATCATATCTGCTACCAATATCAGAGACACTTGAGAAATAAGTCACGTGGGTTATGAGAAAAAGACATCAAGAATAAATAACAAATCTTCAGAGTGACCTCATTTTCTTAGTTCTGGTACATTCCTATAAATCTCCATTTATTTTAATTTTGCTTAAATGAGGTCTATTCCTTACAATCAGAAAAACAAATGACACATGACAGTATCTTGCTTCTTTCAACCACCCAGCAGGTGCCTTAAACTCTAGACATGCAGTTCAGTTCAATAAACTTTCAGTAAGCTCCAATTGCCCAGTAAGTGCCAAGTTCTGATCTTTACTGAGGGGAATGCAAAGACAAATTTGACAGTCCTTGGTTTTGAAAAATGTGCACTCTGGTAGCATAAGAGACATATACGCAGAGAATTTTCATATAATGTTAGTAAGTGAAGCATTGAGTCAACAGAGATGTTCACCGACCTCTATCTATAGCAGTGCAAAGATACTCAACCTGATAGGAGTTTGGGGAGTGGGAGAAGAAAGGGAGATGAAAATAAAAAGATGGAAAGGTAAAGAAGTCCATGGAACTGGCAAACAGATAATAGGTGTGAATGGACTTGGAGTACGGGAACTACAAGAGATAAGTGTTTCTAAAACCTAAAGTGGGAGACGGGCTCCCATGACATGGCCTGAGAGATGGACAATACCGGACCCTGGAGAGTCTCCCATCTATCTCCTGGTTGGCTGGCTGGCTGCCTGGTTGGCTGGCTGGTTGGTTGGTTGGTTGGTTGGTTGGTTGGTTTTAAAGAGGGAGAGATCACTCTGATAATAATTGAGAGTGTGGTGGACTTGGTTGTTATGTGTAGCTGAGCAACATTGGGCTTGAGTTGGGATGGTGTACTACAGCAAGACTGACACAAGGGAGACCAATTGGTGGTTGTTACAGAGGCTAAGTTAATGATAGAAAGAATATAATAGAGGGAACAGAATTAAGACCCATGTGAAGGTAAATCCAATAGGTTTCTGGCTTGTGAGATGAGAGGCGTAGTGAATTTATAGACAGAATAAGAGAAGGGAAGTAATTTCTAGGGAGAGAAGAAAAGGCTGTTGAGTTCACTTATGGGCAATCCAAGCAATGTTTGGCAAATAGTGAATGTTCAAAACAAAAACTTGTCGTATGTATATTTGTCTGATGAAATCACCTAAAAAGATGTCAAAAGTAAGGAAATAAACTAAAAAGTGCAGAGAGATGGGGGCCAAGGATGCAATATTGAGAAATGGGCAGAGAAGAAAGAAGAAAGGAAGAAAAAGGGAAATTATTACAGAGCGAGATGGAAAATGAGCTGTAGGAGAAGCCAAGAGGAGAGAGTTTTAAAAAGAGGAGTGGCCAAACGTGGTCAAACACATTGTGTGTGATAAGTTAAGAATCGCGGTATCTTCGGATTAAAAAGATATGATGTCCTCTTCAGCTGCTGAGCATACAGACAGTAAGGAACTTCACCTGTCAGCTTCTTCGGGGACTGTCTTACATGCAGAGAGCACCCTCACCCAAGGTTCTTCCCCTCCAAGGAGGCCCATCTAATGACTGATGCACGAGTATAAGGGCCTAGCCTTGTTTGCGGGGAGACTCTAAAAGGCAGTGTCGGCTCTAGAGTTTCCTGCAGCTGTCATTGGGTCTTCATCACAATTTGGTTCTCCTGCCAAATTCTGCTTTCTTCTTCTCCTATTTACAAAGGAAATACTCTTTAGCAAACATCTTGCACACTCAATTCTATCTCAGAGGCTGCCTTCTTTGAAGAACCTACCCTTGACAGAGGTCAGTGGTAACTATTACAGAGTATTTCAGTATAAAAATATGGACAAAAATCCAGAAAGTGGTGTATTCAAAGAAAAGGTCTACTACGCTTTCTAGAAGTTTCTCAAGATGTAACAGATTATCAAAAATGAAGTCACCGCTTGCATTGGAGTACAGATTTTATTAGCCCATTTTTAGGAGAATGCAAAATTATTTAAAACTGAATTTTTTAAAAAAAATTAAAGTTATTCTTACTTTTACTTTAAAAAGTAAGATAAATTGATTTTACATTTGAGCCATGATATTAAGATAGTGGTGATAATGTAGCAATTAAAAAATAAAACATACATTTAGCTGGGATCATCCTTATCTAAGACGTTTGAGAAAAAAACTTAAATGTTAGAGTTTTTGATATATAGGAGGCCTTTTGTAAAAATGAATATTTTAATTGTACAATTAATTTATAGGTTTAATAAGTGAAGTGTCCTTTCCTACTAGAAGGATCAGAAAATCACATCACATATTTTATTTAAATGTACACATTTAATTTATTTATATTTCACCACTTATTGAATTGGTCTAGACCTGGGAGAAGGTCAATCATTTCTAATTGCATATTTTTCTATTTAGATGAAACATTTTCACTGGTTTCATATTATACACAAGGTGACATGTTGCTGAAAACTTAGCTGATACATATGCTGAGAAATTTGACTCTTCAACTCATCTGAATTTGCTGGTTAAGTAGGCTAGTCTGATTAGTAAATTCTTTAATTTCAATTTTTGGTGCAATTTTTTTCTAAAACATGATATTTACATAATTACTTAACATGCACCTTTATTATTCATTTATAATCACATTAGATAGTAACAAATGAGACTCGTATCTTCAGCAGTGATTTCTAAACTTCACAAGAGGAACTATTTCTAAAGATTAACTGATAAGTGAAAAATTCTTCCACAATAGCCAATCACAATCTAGTACATTCATTTTATATAAGTGGATTTTTATCTATTAAATTTTCACAAGTCAATTAATAGGTATACAGTCAATTTTATTAAATAATCACAAAAATTAATCACCAGGTAGTCAAATAGAGGTCCCTGGATTGTGGTTCTATGAAGGATCCCTGCCTTTGAAACGTTTATAATCCATGGGGGAAAGGAAGGTGAACAAGGTGCTCAGAACAGGATCTGCTTCAATCATTTAGTCTTTTGCAGACACTCTTTTCTCCCATTATCCATCCTAGGGCATACACTATAAGAGTTTTAGGTGTTATTCTTAATAAATGTCGTCTTCTTTTGATGCATGGGGATTTAGGTAACACTGAGAGGTAATTTTGTCTTCAAATTTAGAATTCTAGATAATGCAAGTGCAGCTGCGTTTTTCAGTTCTAACTGCAGTATTTCCAAAGTCATCAATATACCCTGTCCCATCTCCATCTCCCTTCCAGATGTACTCATTTCTTCTTTCTTAATTCTATCACTCTCAATGTGGAATAACAGCTTTAAAAGGGTTATTGTGAAGAGTTCATTGTTTCCTTCAACAAAAAGCTTAAAAGGTAGCAGCCCCATATTTTTCTGTGTTTCAACATATAACATCTAATTGCTAATTTGTGCCATTCCGTAACAAGCTGTAAATCTTGCTTTATGGTTGTTTGGGTCCTGGTGAAGTATTCTCCCTCACACTCCCACCCCCCTCATTTCTGCTTTATATAGCTTTTTAGAAATACTGTTGGAATTTTTTTTCTAGAAACATGCTCTCATCTCAGTGGAAATTAGATTTTTATGAACTAACCTCTGACTTCCAAGCTTCTTAAGGATCTGTTTCAGGTGCCTTTATTTATTTTTTTAAAGACTCTTTCAAGGGTATGTGAACAAAGGGAATTTCTAAAATATTTAGTATGATTTTAAAATAATAAATCCATAAAGACCACTGTTGCAATCGGTAATGTTCTCTTATAATTGAATCATGATAGAATTCAGGTATTAATATTTTTTTTAAATAAAAGAAAGTTTGGGAAAGAGTATTTCTCATCAAATAGCAATAAATAATTACTCTGTACCTACTTTGTCCTCAATACTGTGCTAAATAGACACCCAGTTGAAGATAAATGTTTGGTGCCAGGATGTATCATGAAAGCAAAATCACAGGAAGATGACTAACAGGACATATTTAGGGGGAAATGGGAAGGCCAGCCTGACTAAAACAAGATATGGGATGAGGGTAGTTGAATGTCTTGATCTACATGCAAAAATGAATGGACTTGGTGCCATCATCACAGCAGGGCACTGTACACCCTAAAGATTCAATCAAATAGAGTCTTTGAAATCAATTTAAACAATAGAATATGTGTAAATATTGTTTGCTTGGTACTTTATTTATAAGAGCACCACCATGCTGAGCTGACCCACAGTGGATAGATCTTGCCATGCACACCTTAAGTATGCTCTGTATTTCCTTAGTGACTCCTATTTATAATGTTTGAAGTTGGTTTTGCCTATTGCCTATGCAGTTGTGAACCTCAGTGTTAAGGCAACTTGGAAAATAGTAAAAATGTTTTACTAGTTGGCACATGGGGTATTACTATTTGGTGAGGACATGCTAAATACACAATGTGGTACACAGCAGAGGTACTGTGCATAAAAGAAAGAACAAAAGCTGTGGAATCAGGCAACTGCACCACTTATTTCCTCTAGGACTGAGTTAGTTACTTAACTTCATTTAGCCTTAGTTTAACTGATTAATATCACTAAAGTGTTTTGTCAACGGTTAAATGAGATAGCATATATAAAGGGCATAACACATTACAGGAACGCAATAAAGGGTAACTTTTGAGGTTACAATCCCATTTCAGTCTAACAAGTTATTATATTGTGAGATGGGTAATACTGTCCCTGTTTACAGATGAGAAAACTGAGGCGCAAAGTAATCAAGTGACAAATTCATATTGTCAACAAGTTGAACATTTGGAATTCAAACCAGGATCTGCCTAGTGCCAAAGCTCATGTTTATTTTATTATAAGTATGAAATATCCCGCACCCTTTGAGCTCTCTATATTTATCTGCTTTACTGGTCCATGGCACTTGGTAGGCACTCAATAAATATCTGATAAAGGAAGAAGAAAAAAGGAAGAAAAAAATGGAAAGGAGAGAGGAAAAGAAGAAGGAAAGAAGGAAAATAATAGATGCTATTTAAATTTCTCTTCGGAAGGGTTTGCAGAGATGCCCTTTTTGACATGAGGAAGAGAAATAGATCCTCTCCACTACCTCTTTCCTCATCTATTTTAACTCCTTAAATCAAATCTTCTTACCTATGAGAGCCCATCAGTATGGGAAAATGACTTGTCAATCCTACTTTTGAGAGCTTGAAAGCCTTTCTCCACTTTTTAATAAACCCATGCCTGAAAAGATCCTTCACAATCTGCTATTTTCTCTTATGCTCTCCTAACAACCCATATTTTAGGCAAACCAAACTATAATTTTGTATTTGATTTTTTTTATATCTTTGCCTTTCAACACAATGTCTCTTTTGCCTACTGTGCTTTTCCCACCCCCATATGTGTAAAAACACCGATCCCTTGTGACTCAGTTCAAAGTCTGCCATCTGAAAAGTCCTCTCTGAACCTAACGAAGAGTCAGTCACTCTTCCCGATTCTCCTATTCAGTGGTGCTTCACAATTTGAAATACAGCCAGACTTTTCTGTGTTGGTGTTTAGTTTTTCCTCATCTTTGCAGTTCTACCATATCATACAATGCCTGGTTCAAAGCAGGTATTTAATATAGATCAAGTCAGGGGATAGGATTGAGAACATAGCTATAATTACATTCATAAAAGAAATCTTATTTCATTATTCTCTTCAATATTCACTGAGTTGTATTTGAAAAACGGGATAATTCAAGAAATTGAATAGTCTATATTTTCTTGATTTTGAAGATGCCATCTATTTTAAGATACTATTAATTGTAAGGCTGATCATCAAATTTAAGAACATCTGGGATTGACAAGCTACCACCTTTAACATGCACATTGATTGCAAGCTGAATACCAATTTCAGAAACAAGAAGATATTGGGGAGAACTTATATCTTAGAATTGAGGGAAAATGGTCATTTCTCAAAAAAAAAAAAATCACTCTTGACCCTTCCTTCACGCATACTGCACTCCTATTCCCTGACCTCCGCTCCCAAGCTGTGGATTTTATTACCCAAATGAACTTGCATATCAGGTCTTTATCTCAAAATCCCCAGTCATGATAGATGATAGAATTTTCATTCCTCAACTGTCAAAATAAACCTATCTGTTTTTTTTTTCTTTCTTTCTAAAATTTCCCCATTGTTCTTTAGCACACTAAATGGTAGCCTTCCTCAAAGCTTAGATTAGGAATCACTTTCTCAGGAAATCTCAGAGTTTATTAATTTAAGTAGGTCCTCTCTTTTCTTTTTCTAAGATGCCCACTGCTTACCTCTGTCATAATATGTACCAAATCATATCATTTCTCAGTTTACTTGCTTACAGTTTCCACTGGGCTACAAATCTCTGCAGGACAAAAACTCTGTCTTCAATCTAATCCAGTTCTCATATAGATGTTTCTTGAGTAAAGGATGAATGACTAAATAAACGCTAAATGAATTGTGTGCACAGCAATATGATGAAGGTGACATAAAAGAATAAGGTGGGATCTCTGCCTTCAAGGTGTTTACTGTCCAGCAGGCTTCAGTAAATGGCTTGTTCACAAATAACTACAATGCAAGGAGTGATATTCTATTGGAGGGAAGGGAGGGACAAAGACAAAAAGAGAGTGGGGAAAGGAGAGAAAGGAACAAAATTTTATGAGATGTCACACTGATGATTTGCTGTAGTATAGATAAAAATTAAAACGAAGTATCTAAAATAGAATGTTATTTATGCATGTATAAAGTAAAATAGTGCTCTGTGTGAGATTAAATGGATTATTGATTTAGTAACTAGTTATGTTTCTTCATTTACTGTAAAATTGAATTAGCTATTTTATATAAAAATGCCTTAATACATATCTCTTTTTGTTTTAGATGATTTATATCATTGGAATAATGAATATGGCTAATTATTAAACTATTAATTTTATATATTTTCCTCCTAAGTATAAAAATAATTTAAGGTGATGTTTGTAAAACATACTGGAAAATGCTCAGATTTTCCCTGATGAAAATTCTCTGATGCTGCCTTTGGGTTTTATAATTACTTTAGTACTAAAATGAGAATTTCTACAACTGCGAATATCCCACTTAAGATTATTTTAAACAAAGTAGCTTAAGAAAATCATGAAAATCATTTTTAAAACTTTAAGCTCTAACTAAAACCTAGTCCAAGTTGATATACTAAATGTTTATTTTTCAATAACTTGAAAGCATGTTTATTATTTTTATTACTTGGAAAAGCTAGGATAATTTTTGAGCCATGGAGAAAATAATATGAGTAAAGATAATCCCCCTCATATACCCAATATCAGTGAAGGTTTTCAGGAAACTATCTAACTCAATGGACCATATATCACTTGAGATAGAAAACTCAAAGAGGGTAGAAGTTAAGTTTTTGAATTTCATTTTTTTATTAAAAATTATTGGGGTGACATCGATTAATAAAATCAAATAAGTTTCAAGTGTACAATTCAACAGTATGTAATATATCTAGTGCATTGTGTGTTCATCACCCAAAGTTAAATTCTCTAATGTCACTGAATATTTGACCCCTTTTATCTCTGTCTACCTCCAAAGTTCTTTTTAAGCCAGGATTTCTCAGTCCCATGAAAATTAGTCCTGAATTTTAACCTAAATGCCCAATATATTCGATGAAAGCCTAGAGTCGTATCCAGATTCTAGAGTTATCTGAAGAGGAAGGGAAGGAGGGAGGATATTTTTACTGTCTTGCTTATGGTGGACATTTTAAATACAATATATAAGGCTGGTGTCTCTACCTGAGAGTGAATTACTCAATTCTCAAGAATTGGTAAAACTTAGGTAACAATTTTTAAAGTTTTTCAGAAGTGCACCAAATTATATTTAATGTAGTTAGTAAAATTGAGAGAAAGACAGTGACAGTATTCCATTTTATATAGTAATATTTCCCTGAGTGTGAAATTTAGACTCAAAATTCTTAGAAATATCTCCTCCTGAATTAACACAGACTAGGTAGCTTAATTTAGTCTTTTCTATGTCCACCTTCTGAAATATCACCAATAAATACCAGTAACCTTAGCAAATGTATAAAAATTGCATATTCCTTTGTATGATGTTCATATGCACAGTAGATTATTCACAGACATATTTAAGTGGAGTCTGTGACTATCCATTCTTTTTCAGGTTCGTGGGATCTATTTGGATACTATGTTGAAAAGTTGTTAAAGCTAAGTTAAATATAATTTATAAAGACATAGTTTTATAAATCTTTTATATTATTATTCCATTCTCTTCAAATCAAAGTAACTAGGTCCTAGATTTCAGGAAAATGAAATCGTGGTTTCATAACTGATTAAACACGACAGTGATAAAAGTATTTAAAGCAAATAGTATACATAAATAGCCTCCCCAATAATTTCTATATGAGATCCTATTCATGAAATGATCTTGATGAATTATTTTCTGGTTGAGTAATTGACACTTTGTCAATTACTGTGACTGATGAACAAGACCCTCTGATGTCATTGGACACACCCAGTAACAATCTTATCAGTGTGCTAATCACCACTCCCCAGTGTTTTTCTTCTCTTCCTCCCACCATAAATACCTGATTCTCACCTTCCACAACAACTGAACATTATTTTAAAATTGGCCCCTCACTTTGAAGTTCCTTTGATAGCTTTGAAGTATGCACAGCTTTCTGGCCAGTATTACCTTTGTTTCATATATCACAGAAAATCTGAGAGAGGGAAAAACACTTATTAATTTGAGATGTAGAATCTTCTGTTGGTACTTTTCAAATAGGTTTGGTTTTATTTTGCAATATCCTGTAATAAAGCATTTTTTTAGAAGGTGTATAAGAGACAAATAGCTGACAGGACCTTAGGGAAATATCTATTTAAATTTTATTAATAATATCATAGTATTCATAGGTGGAAACCAATAGATGGTCATACGATACCTAGTGTTGCCTTGAATCCCTCAAAAAGGAAACAGCAGGCCTAGCAGATGGTACCTTAGCCCCTGACTGCGTTAATACACTTTGATTCATCGTTGGATTCATAGGGTTATAAAAGCCACTAGGATCAAACTGCTGAAACCATTAAATGTAATGTTTAAATTTTTTTAAAGCTATATAAAAAAAACACCTTTTTTCTCTGTGTAAGTCTTAACAGTAACAGCATATTACATATCAATCGTGAACCTGAATGTCCATAGTCATTTCATTTAGCCCATTTAAATTATCTTAATTTGCTGCAAAGAAAAATGAATGGCTCTTTGAAAATACATACCGTCATAGGTTACATGGCCCTGGGAACAGGCTTTGAGACTGAGATTTGGGTGTGAGATGCTTGGAGAATTGCCTCAGGAATAACACCTGTGTGGGAGTGAAGACAGTAGGACGGGGCAGAGAAAAAGCAGAACTGTGATGCAGTCTCAACAGAGACCTCAGCTGATAACAGGGAGAGCTGTGAAGCTGCGATGACCCTTCATAACTGTTCTCAAAGGGGGCAAAGCAGCCAACCATGTCTTTGCACTCCCGTATTGTCTAGTCTTAGGATGTAGTGGCCCATGTAGAGAGGGTTAGCTTTACACAAGGCAACTCCCTTTGGCTGAGCACAGTTCCCAAAGAAGGACAGAGTTGGGAGGTGCAGCACCCAGTGCCCCCAGGGCCAGGGAGAGCAAGTGCCTCAGTCCTAAAGGGGATGTTGGTGCCCAGCAAGTATTCACTGCATACACCAATTCATCTTGTAAGATGTGGGCATAATTCGTAGGCTATAATAAAATTTCCCTCCTAAAGGAATTTTAATCACTTATACGACAAGGTTAAGGTTAAAGTGTTCTTCTCCTCTTTATCCACTTTGTTGCTAGATTAAATCATTTTCTGGAAGTAAGAGTATCATTGGAGCATATTTTGAAAATGTGACTTTGAAAGGCTGACCTGTGGAAATGTGATAAATTGTGCCTGGAGATTGATTTTGCTGAGTGCTAATACCAAATCATGTAACCACGTACTTTCACTTACTAAATATTGCCCAGGCCATATCGTTGAACTCTGCACTGCCACGGTCACCTCATCAGGATGTTTTCTGTCCTGTGACTGGTGGCTTCAAATGTATTCATCCATCTTCTTGTCCCATTACATGTTGTGTGACTGATGTTCTGCACCCATTAAAACTGATGGGAAAGAACAAAGAGAGGAAAAATGTGCCCTTCAATTGATTACTTCTCTGAAAGAGCAAATGAGAATTCTCTAGTACCAACAAGAGATTTAGAGTGCTGGGTTTTCCCCCCATTTATTAAGTGCTTTAATTAGCTAGATTTACTAAACAGAGTCTCCTATTTATAAGCACACATTATTTAGCCTGCTTTAAAATTCAACCTCCTGAATGAAATGTTTGATCTTTATAAGATGAATTCGATAGCTGTAACATTGTTTATAGTCAGGAGTTATTTTGGTGAATTCTCAATACCAGAACCAATTAGATCAGATGCCTTCCATGTCAGATTTTTTTTTCCTTCTGATGAGCTATCGTAATAGCTCATTTTATGTTCTCTGATGGCCGATAATTAAATTGACCGTTATTGTAAACTGAAGCCAAAACCATAGTGATTTTGGATTGCCCACTCTTCCTAGGTTTTTTTGGATCTATTGAATGTTATCTTTGTGTTCAACAAATTATAGAACAGCAAGATATTTCTGCACTGCTCACAAAACATTTGTTTAATTACAATATTTAATGTGTTATGGGGGGAAATCCTGCCCACTGGCAGTTATGAGGCTTTGGCCTCTGCACCTCGTTTCTCCTCATATTCCTGTGTTTAGTTAGAAGGAACAGTGTGTATTTATTTCTTAAGAGACAGGAGAAAATCACATTTTTTAAAAATAAAATTTAGAAATGAAGTAAGTTTGACCAAATAATATGAAATAACATTATTTTGGGGTTCTCCTGAGCAAATCTAACTACCCAGGGATCTACGGGATAATTTACTTAGGATAATATAGTTCCTTGAGAGAGACAGGAAGGTAAAAAAACACATTCTTCCATATGGACCTTGGTGACAAGGATGGCAGGAGCTCTCCTGGGATTTTGACCACAGGAGTACATCTGTGAACAGCTATCACATTGGATGTGGCCTGAAAATGTCCTACATTTTCAGCAATATTAATGATCATTTACTATACAAATACCTCGACCAACTGTGGGACAAACAGAACTAATCAGACTGTAGTCAGGTTCTTTCACTTAGGTAGAAAAAAAAAAATAGTTCAACTAGTACTATACAAATTTCTATACAAATAGATATTTCTGTTGATAGAAATACCCAATATCTGTGTTGTTGAATACAGTAGCCACTAGCCACATGTGTATATTTTAGTTAAAATGGGACTAGACTAAGGGATTGAATTTATTTTACTAATTTTAGTTAAGTTAAATTTCAGTAGCCACATGTGGCTAGTGGCTACTATACCTGGTCTAGAAATTCTTAAGAAATCATAGCCACAGCTATAGACTTTAAGGTCTTAAAACTTTAAAGTCTACAATTCAATTCTTATTCTAGCCTAGCATTTTTTTAAAAAAACCTCTTTGTTGATTTTTTAGGAGGGTTGCATTTTGTGTAAATATGTAATGCTTTTTTAAAAACTGACAGAATATAAGTTCAAAAAAATCATAAACATATGAATCACATGAAATTGTCTACAGAGAGGAGTCTTAGAAATGGCAACAATAATAGAACCCCTATACATAATAGTTCAGTGAACATTCTAGGCATGAAAATTTCACAGAAAAGAAAAAACAGTCTCACTAATTTATTTATTTATCTCTAATTTATTTTATAAATTAGAGATCTTGAAAGCTTGAAACCTGATTCATTGTACTTTAGCAGTTGGAGTAAAGAATAAATTTATTTTAATCCACATACAAAAGAATTGCTTTTCTAGACCTCAAAAAAGTATCATCAACTGGAGCATTCTGAGAAAAGCAGTTCCCCTTTCAACCGTAACAGCAAAAATAAATAAAATAATAAAATGACAATATTAATAAAAGTATAATTAGGGAAGCGGTCTGTACTGAACCTCCATTTCCACTCTTCCTCAATCTTAGGATTCTGTCCATAAATCATGTACATTAATCTGAGAAATAGTTAGGAAGTGCCATTTCCTCAAAGTTCTTATTAGTCTATTTTGGCTCTAATAATACTTTCTATTTATGTATTAATTTATATATAGTGATGTCTATTCCAAGATATGAGCAATTCAGACTCATCATTCAATAGTCAACTCATTGCCTTTGAATAGAAATTTGCTTGTTTTCCCTGGTAGGAGTATCACAAGCCATCCTAATTTGTAAGTCATCTCCTACTTATCTGTGTTCCTCATCCTGTTCTTCTGGTCACCACATCTAAGTTGTCAAATTCTAGGATTCTTCCTCTATAATGTTTCTTTGACTTCCACCCTTCCTTTCCTTTACTACCAATCTTCTGGAATTAATGAACCTACATTTTCTCTCTAATCCTATCTTCTTGCTTCTGGTCTCTAAGCATCAAGCCATCTTCTACCCTGCTTCCAGTACATTGTCCTTTTAACTTCATCACTCAAAACTCTTCAGTGACAGATTTCTCACTATATTTAAGACAAAACCCAGTTCTGCAAGTTACACCTAGCTCAGAGAAGAACACTAAATCCTGAAAGCCTTCCATAATCTATTCCTCTCTTCTCTATATTGGCTGACTATTTCTTTTCAGGATATCTGCAGAACTAAAGGAATTAATGGCAGTTTGTTACTTCAGAGACTGCAAAACATTTTCAATGCCCTACCTCATATCTAAGTTTCTCAGAAATTCCGAGATCTGAGTAGGGCAGACAGGATAGTTTTCCTACTCTATAAAGAAGGAAACCAGCAGAAGTTAGAAAGGTGAGAGAATAACCCAAGGTTACACAGCCAGTAAGTGACCCAATTTCTGGCTTCTTTCCATAGTAATAAGATGAAGGTTTCAATAAAAACAATAATATCACCAGTGCCTAAAATACTACTTGGCATATAATAAGTGTTTTAAAAAAAGAAGTAAAAGTTGATTGATTGATTGAATGAGTGAATGAATTAATTAAGGTACATCGTAGAGGGCCTTTTGAATATGCCGACTGGTGTTTAAACTGGATTAATTAGACAATGAGCAGTCACAGAGGTATGCAGGTAAATTGGAGAGAATAATTAGGAAGTCAAACAGAAGTGAGGAGATACAAGCTCCATACAGTGTGGCAGTGGAACACAAGATAAAAAGGGAAAAGTGAGAGATATTTTCAAGAAAAAGTTAAGAATTATAACTTTTTGACACAAATTGAATGTGAAGGCCAAAAGAGAAAACAAAGCACAACATCTAGCCATGGTATGTGTCCCAGAGTGGTACCCATACCAGAAAGAGATGAGCATAGAGGACAAGGTGTTTTGCTTGAATGCAGATGAGGCTTTATGTGTTCTACACCCTTTGGTATCTGATTCAACTGTATATTGTCTCATACTCTTCCCAGGATCCATGTCTAATTATTCACATGTGAAAAGTTGTTTTCCTCTATCTTTTCTTATTGTTCCCGTGGCACTTGCCCCCCTGGTAGGCAGAAGTAGACCCACCAAGAAGTGTGGAAATTGATTAATTTGAATGTGCCATAAACACTCTTCTATTGAATTGTGCTGTATCCTTTATGAAAGTTTAATTAAGGCACACATTGTACAACCAAAAATATAATTTTCCACAAAAATAGCTGCATTTTTCCCAAATGCATTCTGCTATGAATGCTTTTTAAGTAGAATAGAAGTGTAGTGAATAGCACAAACTAACTTTTCTGTAGAGGAAAAGTAGCTTGAATTTTAAAGATGATTTTTTTCAAATTTTCTGGGAACACTAAAACATTTACACTTCCTCGAGTTTTATAACAAAGAAACTTTCAACTCATGAAGAATAATCTCCTTTCCCCCTCTTTTTAGCTAGAGTCAAATGAAATGGCTAGATTATCATACCCATTTGAGTTGTGTAGTTATAACTACAATTTTTAAGGAACCAAGACCTTTTCTATAATGTTAATTTTCATTGTACCAATGTCAGAAACAAGCCATTTGTTTTAAATTAAGTTAACTTAATTTGCAAGTTTGAAGTGTAGTTCGTAAATACTTGAAAAAGATTAGTGACTTTTTGGTAATATGAATAGTAAATTAACCCAGCAGTTGATAATGACCAAATAAATTCAACACAGATTTTAAGTGCATTCTATGTGCAAAGCTACCAGTGTAGTGGCGCTCTAGAGGTGAATAAGACAAGACACGGACCAGAGGTTTAACATTCTCAGGAAAAGTCATTAGAATGAGACAAAATGCAACTGATGACCAGGGAAAGGAAGGGAATTGTAGCTAATGGAGCAACAAAAAAGGAAAAATCTTATGAAGAATGTGATTTGAGTTGATTCTGGAACATTGAACAAGTAGATGGGGGTGCAACATTCTAGTAAAGACAGTGAAAGTGCAGAGTCAGAATTGGGGGAATCTAATGTGTGCTGAAGATGAGAGGAGTAAGCGACCAAAAAGTAAGAGAGGAGTAGATCGTGACAACTTTTTGTGTGCCATGCTGAGGAGAGCAGGTTTTAATATGTGGTTGGAAGCCCTCAGACGTTTTGTTTCTCATGGTAGCAAAATCAGATCTATGTGTGCCTAAAATGAGAGAAAATTACTATTAGCAAGATAGGTGTAATTTTCACACTTGTTTTCAGGAGTAGAACCTTTATTGTTTTTCCAAATGAAATTTAAAAAAATAAAAAAAAATAAAAAACTTTGATATATAAAACACAGTAGCCTGGCTGTATCTGAGGAGTTTCTAAGAGTGGACTCAGCACTGTGAGCCCCAAAGTGGTGGCCCCTAAAGCTCCTACGGGTGGACTTGTGAGGATGGTAAGTGAGGAAGACCAGAGGTTAATAGGAAAGTCAAAAGAAATGAGAATAGGGGCTGGGACTGGCTTGGAGAAGGTGGCTGTGAGAAGGATCCAGGCCAGAGCATCATGACTTGGTGACTGGTTCCAATGGAGGGACTTCAGGGAGAGAAAGGAGGCAGAGAATTTTCTGATGTGTCAGATTAGAGTATTTGGGAAGAGGGCAGCGGCACTAAGATAGGAAATACAGGAGACAGAATTAACAGGTCTTGAGAAATAGATTATGGACTAAGTGTGAGACCTGAATTCAAAAGTTTTGTAGAACAATGGGTATTAAAAATGCAGACAAATATTGGCAGCTTCGCTCAGTAATTTGAATGTGTAGCTATCTGAATGCCCAAAGTCATGTTAGCACTGTTCAGGCTTAAGTCAATTTGTTTGTATTTATTATTTTTCTTTCCTTAGTATATCCTGAAGCTTTGTTAACGTGATCTTTTACACCAACATTTCAAAACAACTTGAGAAAGTACTAGAGGAGAGTCTGGCATATGATCCAGGCTAATGTAACAAATTTTAAAATGTGTTTTCATGGGCAAGTTAACAATGTGCAGCTTAGAGAGTAGTCGAAACTCCATATGTCTCTTTTGGCCAACACAGTAGTGCAGCTTGAGGAAATATAAATGAACATTCAATAATTGGAATCATGCCTTTGTCTAAAATCTGGGCCATATTTAAGCCTTCCTACATACTGCAACCTTTCAATTAGCCATTATCAGATTTAAGTATAGAAATGTTTAGCTGGTAGTAGATTTTTCATCCTGTCTATGGCTGAATCAGATTCCATAGCTAAAGAGATGCAACACTTTTAATAGCCTTTATGAATAGACTTATGCACCCCAAGATTCTGTTATTTCAGGAAGCTGTTGTGAACAATAAGTCTCTTCATTGTGAATGCTTACTAGATACTATAAATCATTTTACCTTGCAATAAACATCAATTAAATGTACTGCACGTGACACAGTGCATGGAACAGATTGATTCTGTAGAGAGCACAGCCCTGTGTCACCTGCATTCAGGAATGTAGGAAAGGAATACCCATTAAGTTAACATTAGTTTAAGAAAAATGAAAACTTCTGAAACAATTACAGTTTTACTGTTTTGACTTAAGGGGAAAAAATGACCTTTGTTCTATGAGATGTGACTTGAACAGTGTTATTCTGCATGAAATTGAGAAATTGCCAACGTTCCCAACCTGACGGATAGTGTGCGTGAGATCTTAGTTCTGCTGCATTAGGCTCTCGTGAATAAATGGTAAATTTTCCCTATTTATACATTTTCTGTCAGGAGATCATAAACATAGCCTTCCTAGCACATGTTTCTCCTGCTGCCTTTTTATTTATATATTGGTTGCAGCTTTGACAAATAATTTTCTCCTTGAATGAGTAAATAGTCTCCTTTTCAAATATTTAGGAATAGATAAAAGTATATACTTGCTACTTTTTTATATGTTTTGCATTAAATATGTAGTTTTTAAAGGTTGTAATTTTCCAATTTGAATGAAAAAAAGCTTATATTTAACTGGTTTCAAACTTCCTAATGCATAAATGTTAACATGCTAGAAATGAAGCTTAATAGAGAGGCATTTTTTAAATGAAGCTTTTTAAAATTCAGTTCGAACAAAGGAAGTCTGGAGAAAGTGAATTGCTCACAGATGAATTCAGTTGGAAGTATACTGAGAAAAAAATTTAGAGCAAACTGTACTAGTGTTCTTAGAGCCTTCCTGAATATGTTTTTGAAATATTCAATGTGTCTTAAAAACTGTATTATATTTTGCAGGTAACATATTATTAATAATTGTAGAAAAAGTACTTAATGTTCACAAACTGAGTGTGTTTGTGTGTGTGTGCATACACACACGCATATGTACAGAAAAGGAGAGAAGTGTTATAACTACACTGTACTCTCTTGCATTCCGCTATGCTTTCTTGAGGAGGAAAGAAAAGAATAAAATTCTGTCTTGTTGTAAAATGCACATATAACCCTAGATGAATAGGTTCGTGGAGATTTGTCTGTCTGTCATAACTATTCACCTTCATGTTGCCCGACTGAGCAACAACTATGTGGATTACAAGGATTCATTGGAGTTCCAAATTGCTCAGTTGAGTTCTTTGTCTTCAGGGGGATCTCTGCTACTTCTATGGCTGTCCTCAGGCACAGCTGTATAGAATCTCCTGTACATTGGATGATGCTCTGCAGAGTTTCTTGTATAGTAAGTGGGCACTTTGGACCTTGGTCTTTGGAGAAATCCCATTCATTTGAATAGTGCTGCAGGGAGACATTTTAGCCAATCAACCAAATGACAAGCACAAAAGCAACAGCAAAAGCAACCATTGAGAGACATGGGCACAGCTCCCCTAAAGAGATGAGAAAAGAGGCTCCCTGAAAACCACATTTCCTCATGTTATTCCCAAGCAATAGCTTACTTCTGCAAACATTTAATATTGACATATATTAGCCAGATTTTACCCATGTAAAAATATTGGGGAATGAAATTGTGTGGTCCTTCACTTATTTCCTTGCCTTTAAAAATTCTACCTCATCTTCAAGACCCAGTTTATATGGCACCAGCTTCATAATGTCTTCTCAGAGCCCTAACTAGAATAGTTTCTTCTCAAAAAATCTATAAATTGTCCGTGCCTCTCTTATTGAACTCTTAACAGATGCTTTGTATTTCAATTGCGTGCATGTCTATCTTTGTCCTCTAGAGCAGGACCTGTCTCTTTCATATTTGCTTTACTCCCCCATCTCACCCCGAATCCCATAGAAGAGTGTTTTGCACAAAGTAGATGTTCAGTAAAATGCCATTCATGTTCACATTAAATATTAACCTGACATGTACACCCGAAGGTTAAACTTTGATAATAGCACTGGTTACATTCAGCCTTATATGACTATACAATGTCTGTCTTTTCTACCAACCAGCCTAGGTAGTCTTCTAAACCTGATTTTCAAATCTATTCAGGATTAAATACAAGTAAATTAACTTCTATACTGAAAGGTCCTTGAGGGAAATATTCACTTCATATATCATTTTTGAATCCCACAGAGTTGCTTAATACAGGGCTTTTAATAAAATAGATAGTCAGTGTTTATGGAACTAAATTGTTAAGTCAGGAAGACCTATAAAACTCATATGGAGTCTCTTGACTGCTGAGCAAGCATTTCTTATGTATATTTCTCATAGAAAGTTAATGTACCAGGAAGACTTCATTAAGTTTTCATTATGCTTTAACTCTAAAAAGGTATTGACATGGTTTAAAAGTCATTGATCATTAGTCACAAGATGCTGCTAATCTCTCTACCTGAGTAAAACAAATGAAGCTATCCAGGTAAAAAATTGATCATCACTTAGTCATTGCTTCAGAAGAATTCCTAAACTGTACTTAAGGATATACACACAATGACCTCTGCCTGGATTCCAAGATCTTTTCTCACTAACCTATGAGGAAAAGGCAGAAATATTGATTTTTAAGCTCTGTCAAATCAAGTAAAAAAAATAAGTGATTTTTTATGGGGGGGGGTAATTCCTTGCAACAGAAAAAATATATAACCAAAAAATTGATGTACACAATTATTTGTCAGTAATTTTGTCAATTTTTTTAGAAAATGGTTTTATAAAATAAAAAAACACAAGAATTAAAATAATTCAACAGTGATATTGACAAGAATAATTGGCACAATGTAAAAGGACTTGGGGTCTGTTCACTGCCAGACCCTGGGCACAGCCCAGTGATTTCAAGGCCAAAGTTTGGGTAATATACCCTGAGATCACTTCTAGCATTAACAGGCACAGACTATGATCCCTTACCATCCCAGAGCCGAATATATATTCTTCAAGAATATATAACTATATCATTCTCTTACTCACAAATCTTTAGTAGCTCTCAATTGTCTACAAAATTACAAAACCAGATATGATTAGCAAGTGTTATAAGATCTCTCTTATGCCATATTGCCTAATTCCCCCAAATAAATAAATGCCAAACTGGGCAACCAGCTGACTTTGGACTTTATTTTATACTTTGTTCATTCCATATTCTCTGCTGGAAACATTTTTTTCCACCTTAGAGATGTCTCCCCAGATCTGAATCCTGAGTCCTTCAACTATACTTTCTCAAGTCCACATACTCCCAGTTTATAATGAAGTTCTTGACACTCAGACTTATATTAGAGTTATTTGGATTTGGGCGATGTATCTTTATATTATAACTTTCATGACAGAAGAAGCCCTATCTTGAATTCTTCGTTCCTTCCACAATATCTAGCACAGTGCAAGACTATGGCAGTGGGATGAAGAAAGAGGAAGAATAGGGACTATGTTAAAGAAGAATGACTGTCAGAACCACATAATCTTTAAATGAACAAGTTAGAAACCACAGCACCTTGCAGGCTTAGTACACACAACAGATGTATAGAACCAAAGAATTGGAATATTATATGATGATCTCCACATTTATATCCAACATGTGACTCCTTCAGTAAATTAGATAGTAGGATGCACTGTGATATATTTAAGTTAAAACAGAAATTATAGGTTATTCACTCCCATTTAGCATCGAAGTAAATTTTTGTTCCCTATTTCTGTCAAATTGATCATCAGAAAGCACCTGAGCTTAAACACAGTCTCTGATTAGGTGGAAGACAGTGTGCTTTCCTTCCAGTAGTTAAAGATCTTGAGTCAATAAGATATAAATTAGCCCTTTCCACCTACCAGGAGGCTTCACTCTGGCCAAACATAAGGGGGATCCTGGGAGCTCAGCTAACCAGAGAAGCACCACGACCTTGGGTCACAGAGCATGACCAGGGCTCTCATGGCTTCCAAAGTGCATCTCTTATTAAGATTGGATTTGCATCTCCAAGGACATGAGAACACAATTAGATTACTTCCAGAAGTGGCTGTTCTGACCTCCACACTCCATAATATCAACCATGTTCAACTAGAACAGTCAAGCAGTCATGTGCCAGCGGTCTTGAATGAACACAGAAGCAAAACACGTTCAACAGATGATACGACTGGCTCTGTTCAGAAATCCAGCTGAATGCCAAGAGAATTAGCCCAGTTCTGAGCTTCCACTAGCTTCTCAGAAAATAGAATATGGCTCTCATATGTTGTTCAGTTCTATAGAATAGAAGAGCTCAAGTGCAAATGAACAAAATGGTCACCTGTGCCTACTCACTATTTCTATTATGATGCCATTCAGTAGAATCACTCACTCATTCAACAGTGTCTGGAGACACACCAGTCTAGACATGGTACCAGAGTACTTAGAAAATTTTAAATACAATTAATATGCATTCTTAAATTATACTTGTCATGGGTTTCTTTTCCTTAAGTTTATTTTGGTATATATTGTTACTTTTTCCCTTCTAAATTAGACATATTTTGCCATAGAGTTTACATATAAGAATTAGTAAATAAAAACATCCAAGTACTAACTTACATATTTTTCTCTTTAATTCACTCATCTGGTGAATTCACTTATCACTCTTAGGAAAAGTGAAGACAGAATGTGATAATGAAAATATTATGTGATAACTGGAGCCTGTTTAGAATCATTTAGGATGAATTTCATTGTTAAACGGGGTGAATGGATATAATGGTATCTTTTACTTCTTATCCAGTAAGATAGGGAATGAGTGTGAATGGACCATTGTCATACTCTCGAATTATACTTTTTTCTCTTTAAAGATATGACAATTACTTCTAAACATCTAATTACATGGTTTGTACTCTGTGTTGTGGAAGGGGAAGAGGGCCCTTATCATGTGTCAGTGTAGAAGAGACAGATATGTTTAAATTATAGACATAATTTAAGACATCCAAGCACATCAGTAAATAACTACAGAGATTTCACTTCTAACTCACTATACATCTAATAACTAAAGTTATATTCCTTTTTTCTAAAGTTTACTTTTTGGAACCAAGAAATTTAAGAAAATGTGCATGTCTCTGAAAAATTGGTTGACCAAAGAAAAGCTGTGAAAGGATAGTAACAAAATTAGAAATAAGTTTCCGTGTTGAAGAAAGATAGTTAATATGCTCATTTGCTTACAGTTCTATTAATATAATAATAACATCATTTATAGACTCCTTTTATGTTCTGGCAATTGTTCTTCCCCTTTCTTTATCCCACTGCCATAGTCTTGCTTTATATCTAGACAGTTATGGCACTAACCGGTCTCCCTTCCTGCCACCAGTTTATTTTGGCACTGGGGATAAAGAAGAGAATGTGAGAAGTGTTTACTATAGACTATTTCAGTTTTCTGCCAACTGTTAATTTATAGAATCTCACCCAGCGATACTTAAATTCAGCTTAAGTTCTAATGCCACAGTGTTTTCAGAAAATATATGTATGAATGTTTTTAGTGCATTTTTTAAGTAGCCTTTGTTTCAATGCCATTATCAGTTCATTATCCGTGTATTCTTTGTTTCATTGTCCAGCACAACTGTCTGATAAAATCCTTAATTATTAAGTATCTGATAATACTATCCAAACCGCTTTAATTACAGCACATTTTGTGCCTTGTTTTATTACATTTCATGCCAGAATAAACCTGGCCAGGATCTTTAATAAGGCCATATTAAATCCAGGCTAGAGGTTAAAACTCATGAGGCAGGCTTGATTCTCTGCCTATTGTGTAGGGAATCTCATCAGAAAAGCCCCAAACTTCATTAAAGACCGCTGGATGTGGGCCCTCCTATATTGCCATTTACTTTAAGGGCTATCACTCAGGAGCAATTATTGGTGTCCTCCTTATGATCCTTGTTATATTAAGGCAATTTCTACACCTAGGTTAGGCATTAATACCGCCATTATCTCCAACACAAATCCCCTGACAGTTAGAAAAGCAGGAGAAATTACAGACGGATTAATCTCTAGTGCTCCTCCAAAAAGAAAACCTTCCCCTAGAGGATAGAGAAGGCTATGTTGAACTCAGTTAAGCTGTGTTAGATGTAATGAAAAAGAGCCCCCTGTGCCCACCTCTGTCGGAGACATTAGATGACCCTTTCTCAACTTATCGATATCCCTTTTGGGCTTTCCTTCTCTCCACTCCTACGAGGCTTCTCTAAGTCTTATGGCATCTTTAAATAATTATATTTGTGCTTAAAAAGAAAGAGGGACAAAGAGAGAAAACAACTAAGCTGATCCATGTGGGAAGGCTGGACGAAGTAATCCATTTCATACAAAAAGAAGGGAAAAGAAGAGCTTGGTGTTTTCACAAATTCCAGTGTGTTTTTCCAGATGTGTTTGTGGGTCTCACACTACGAACCATGTTGAGAAAAGCAGATCATAGAATGAGGACAAAGAATCTCACTAGGCACAAAAGAGTAGGAAGGCAAGAGGATGCAGCGACTTGGCAGGTCATTCCCAGTGCACCCTGCTTCGCCTGATAAGGATACCTTTGACAGTGGCTGATGCTGCTGTTGACGCACCTCCGTGCGTGCTGCAGAATCGCTAGGGTTTGGGAAAGGAATGATAAGGAGCACAATGAATAACTAACAAAGCTTCTTTGATGAATGCAGTCATTTGCATTACAGCACAAATAGCTTCGCTCCTGATGGGAGAGTGGCATACCTAAACCACAAATATTGTATACATATGGTACTTTAATAACATATAATGGCAATAGTAAATAGAATGAGAGTTTGGTGGGTGGAAAATTTTAATTCACTACGGTATAATTGCATAGAACACATTGACCCAGAAAAGGATATTTTTGATGTTATTGGCCTCAAAAACTAATGAGGTTTTTTGGGGGGGGGCGGGGCGAGGGTATGAGGGAAAATATCTGTAATAATAGTATATTCTTTCAAAAACCATGATAGTTGAAATTAATGAACAATGTGTCCTTTATATAAAGGTTTTAAGCGATGATTCACAATTGAACTGTTTGCCTAAGTGCTATAGAAATGCTATTTCACCTCACTTTGTTCTTACCCTACTCAGTAGGAAAAAATGCAAGGAGGTTTAAGTATACGAGGTTGAATGAGAGGGATTTTCTGGGTTCTAAACTCTTTCAGAGGATGCAATTGGATATATTTGTCACTATGATGTGGTTTAGCCATTTGTCCAGAACACAGCAGTGATTTGCAGATTGAACTTATCTACTTTTTTCTCACCACAAACCAGAAATATAAAACTGTGACCCAGAGCTGGCCACAAGCTGCAGCTTCACTCTGAGTTTTGATCTACTGCTGATGATAACTGGTGACTCCCAGCTCATAATGCAGACAGCCCCAGGGCACTCCACACATTCTGACCAAGTAAAAGCTAATATAAAGTAAGAAATTATTTATTCCACAAATCACTCCTAATTCATCGTATGTTCCCCTTTATTGTGGGTAAACTAGTTACTATTCTTACTGAAAGTTTCTCTGCCCCTTTCAATTAAGTAGTGGATACCTTCTATAACCTTTGATATTCTAACATTCACGCAGCAAATATATACTGAACATTTATTATGTGCTAGGCATTGCATTTCAGTGATAAACAAATAGAAATAGCATTCTTCCTCTAATGGAGAAGGAAACAGCATATCTGCAACCTAATGTGAGGGATACTGTTATTGAAGTATGGGCAGAGTACCATGAGAACACAGAGAAGAAAGGGACAATTTCAGAGAATACACAGCTACTCCTTAGAAATGTGGAAACTAAAAATAAGTCAGGGAACATTTAGCAAGACCCCCCAATTTAATTCCTTATCCCTTGGGTAAAGTGGTTGGATCATTAAAAATTTTTGGAAAAATTTTCCCTGGACTTATGTGGGCATCAGCAGGCAACATTTCCTCACCCATGGAAACGAGAGAATGTCTCCCCTTGTAAAAGATTCCAGAGTATCGTTCCCCTCTGTAGATGAAGCTCAAAAACACTGAGTTGAACTAACATGAACTAACATCACAGACAGATATTCTTAACTGAACTTTAACTAAAGGAAAACCACCAGAAAGACTAAAATATCACTTTCCTTTCCTAAAAATGTAACTTCTTTGCTCATTCCCATTTATATACTGCAAGTATATATTCTTAAGTAAATTCTTTTCATGCTTCCTCCTTTTGAGTTGTAGGAAATACGATTAATTTTTTAAACTTTCCAGGTCTTTCACTAAGCACAAATGTTAACGTGCGCGTATTAGAATGTAACCTTTGCAAAAAGGCATTATATACAAGCTAAATGTACTCCATAATTTCTTCCCCTCATGTATATTGACTAATTAGAAATAATCAGAATCCATTCTATCACAAACAATCTGGTAAACTTCTTTTTGTTCTCTTTTGGTTTTTGCCTTTGATTTTTGTTACTCAAATCATCTGCCCTTGCATCCAGTTATAGCCATCCTTTCTTCAGTTACTTTGTGGTGCATACTGGTTTTCCTGAATGTTACAATAATGGGATACCAGGAGAAGAAGGATTTCTCTTCACAATTGGGGGCAGCCTTTAGAAAACTGTTGTTTCTTCTAAGTATTTTAGTAACATCATTTTGCCTAAATAACCTGCTAAAATTAATGTCTTTGAAAAATGGCATGCTGAGAATAGTTGAGAAATTATAAAAGAAAAACTATAATTAGTGAAAGAACTAGATAACCTGATGTTAATCAAATGCTTAAAACCAAAGAATATCAACTTACGTTGTTGCTAGTTGGCTTATTCTATGTGTATCTTACTCTATATGTGCACAATTATTTTCTAAATTCCAGTTTAGCCGTAAGTGGAAATAAACAGAGTTAAAGTTATCTGTATCATTGTGTTCTTTCTACTAAGTAGACTCTGTCATAGCTTTTGAAAAATTTCTACTTAAATTTGGATTTTTCCTACAAATTAATCAGTCCAGATCCATTTCTCGTTGCTATTAGTGTGTCTGTTATGTTAATTCGGATGTTCCACAGACTGGAACATCAGATTAAAAGATTGATAAACTGGTCTGTAAAATAACAGTAGAGTTCATTCTTACAGATTCCCCTCTGCCCAAAGCCTTGTCATGGGCACTAGAAATCTTTGACATTTATTTTGACTAAGGCTCAGGGTTATTTCGGGGTCTCTACTGAGTTTTATATAGATGAATTTGCCAGAAAACTTCCAATTTTTTTTTTTTAGATTTTGGCTGGTGAGATCTCTACGTATAGTCTTTCACCAATGACATAATTAAATAAATCACCCTCATTTTTAATAAATGTATGATAGTGGTGATAAGAAAGGTCAAAATTATTTTGATAATGATCTTCTGTAGTAGGGAAAAAATAACTAAGGATTGGATACTCTCTCCTATTGGCGGGAGACCTTCCTCCATATGATTCAGAAACCCAAGCTCCTTCCATCTTGTGTCTCTCATTCCCTGTGGCTTCAGAATCCTCTGTTTCCAGCTAGCAGAAAGGGAAAAACAGGAGAGTAGAAAATCCCACCCACTTCTTAAAAGACAGAAATGTTCGATTCTGCTCTTACTCTATTGGCAAAAACAAGCCACATAACTACAGCTGGACTGTGGGGAGTCAGAAATATAGTCCCTAAGTAGCTGAATATAAGCCACAACCCCACACTGGGACAGCATGACTTTATGGTAGATAACTAGCCACCTCAGCCATAGGTAATAAAGAACCTGGAAGTCTGAAAAATGAGAGAAAAAGCACAAATAGATGAGAATACACACATGCAGATAAAATCATCTAGCTGTATCAATATGCAAATTACCTACTAAATAACACTCCTGATTGAGTTAATAATGTACTCGAAGTATTGTTTTTTCAGTAATGGCGGTGGTTTGAAATGACCCCTATCCAGATAGAAAAATGCATGTCCAAAGCTATTGTGACAGAGAAACTTTCTTAAGTGATAAAGCTTGCATTAAACAACTCAAATGTTGTTAAAGTAAACACATGACCAAAGAATAAGAGTAATTTTTTAAACCAATGCCAGGTTCTTTTTTTCTCACTCTTGCTAAAGTTATTTAAATATGTTTTATTAGTTTATTTGGTTTTGCTGTTTACTGTTTATTATTTTCTATTGTCACATCTAACAGGTGATGTCAAGGAGAAACATGAAACTCAGTTTCTAGAGTAAATTATTTTTAATGCCATATCTGAAAATATACTAGGTAGTTGAATTGCGCTTTAAAAAAAAAGTTTATTTTTTATTTTGCCAGAGAGGGGGATTTTTCTATTGGCTTGTGTTTTGAATCATTGCCTCGTACATAGTAGGTATTTAACAAATATTAGATGAGTTTAAATAGGACTTTTGATGATGTTATTGGTGATGATGATTGTGATGATTTTTATGCAGAAACTCAGAGATAGTTGTGTGGATTAATGAGTGTTGGTTGAAATTGTTTTAGCTCTTATGATGAATTGTATCATCATAATAATAATCATTATTATTATTATAAAGTGAAAATTATAAATATAAATCATTGATAAAAACAGGCTGGGACTATACTTCATTTAAAATAGAATGTGTTGCTTTTATAAAAATTTCTTTATAGAAGTCAATTTTTTTAGAATACATTTTAATACTTAAGATCCCTTTGAGCATAATTAATTATATTTCTAATAAATGTCAATATAATTGATAGGTGACAAATCATCAATAAGCTCAAGTAAAAAGTACATATATTTAATAACTATTATTCTGCAATACTTGCTAAAAAGATCTAATTATATTTGAGATATTTTATATCACACAGCATTATTTGTTGATCAACTGTGACAAAAAGACGATAGATACCCTTTCATGGATATATATTTGTGCTGTAGAGCATTTTACTTCCTCAGGAATTATACAAAGCAATTCACTTTCTGTGAAAGCATTTTAAAAAGTATTCTAGCTGCCATTTACTTAACATAGCTAAAAATTATTGAGTTTTTACTAAGTATCAGGTGTCACTCTCAGTTTTAAACACATTAACTCATTTGGTCTTCCTAGTAGACATATGAGATGGTAGTAATATTACTTCTATTTTAACAGTGAGGAAACTGAGGCATAGCATGATTAAATAGCTTGCCCATAGCCGTTACATTGCTCACTAGTGAAATGGGACTTGAACCAAGGAAGTCGAACACCACAAGCCTTGCTCAGAGCCACACTAAAGCTGCCTCTCTACAAAGAACAACCAAAATGTTGATTTTTAAGGTAATATTTACATAATAGTTTTTGCAATGTATCCAAATAAGCATGATATTATTGAGCAACCAATAATCAAATGGAATGCATATGTAGTTCATTGCTACATATAAAAGACAAAAGGTAATATCCCTTATTTCTCTTGATTTGAAAAATGTTTTTTGATCTTAGAAGACTATTAGAGAAGTTAAGGCATGAGAAAAGGAAGAGGAAAAAAAGTTGAGTGCTATTTTAATCAGCTTTATAAGTTAACTAATATGCTATTCTTTTTTAAGTAAAGCATCCTAGAAAAGACAAACTATATTGAATTGGACCATATATAAAATTGCCAGTTTTATAGGTCAAAAATGGTCACATATTGACAATTCCATATGATTCAAATGATTACCAACCAAATACTACAAGTATTATTAAAGAGTGGGTCAGAAATTATGATACAGAAAATGCAAGGATTCAAAAGAAGTCATTCATGGTCCTAGTCACGAGGGCTTCCAATGTGAGTGTAGGAACAAATCGTACATACCTATAAATGTAAATGATACCACTCAGAAGATGTTACAGAGTGAAATCATGTTCAAATGCAGGGCTCAGAGAGCTTTCCCTGTAAAAGCAATAACAGCACAAGGCAGGAATGAACTTCGGGCTTTTAGAAAGGTCCCTGCAATCTCCCTGAAGCTGCCAGCACCACTGTGAGTGCTCCTGCCTTACATCAGTAACCTCTGCCTGCATGACCCGCGGAAACTGCACATACTCTGAGTCTTATACCCCGAGTTAAGCTTGACTCCCGCTAATGTCCCTCATTATGCACTTACCCACTCTAGGCCAAGCACTGGTGACCTGCCTCAGTCCCCAACCACAGCTCTGCCTCCAGCATCTGGCCTTTGTCTCTATCTCCTGTATGCCCTGAAGCTCTCCCCAGTACCATGCTGATACCTTGATAGGACTCAACCTATTAAGTAGCTGTTATAAATATTATCTGATAAAATCTTTCAAAGTGACCAGACCAGTTAGTATCATAATATTAAGGAGAAAGAGTATTTGAGAATCAAACTATTTAGAGATAGCTTCACTGACATGAATAAGCCAGAACAGAGATTTGAACTGGTAGAATGTAGATGAATAGAGACGTAAAAGGATATTCAGGCTGTGGAAACAACATAGAGGGGCCCATGGCCTTGGTAGGGAGGGTAAGGAATCATCCCATCAGAGCGAAGATTTCCTGAAGTTGGAGATAGAAGAGAAAGGTGAATTAAAATAGTTTATATTAAGTTTTTAATGTCGGGTTGAGGGCCTTGAGTCACAACCAGTAGTTGCTACCATGTACTGAATATTTCCTATGTGCCAAGTACTTGACATGACATCTTTAATTTTAGCAAATTAGAGAATTCAGTTATCAGTTCTACAGATAAGAAGCTGCCATCTAGAGAGGATAAGTATCTTATCAAAGGCTAATTTTTAAAGCTTTTTGGTTAATCACTTTTGAAATATTTACTATAGAACAGGCTCAGATGTAAGTGCTTAACAAAAATTAACTCAAACTACAGAACAACCCAGTGAGGCAAATAGTATTATTATTATTCATTATTATTATTCTCCTCTCGTATTAGAGCTAAAAGAGGAACCCTGGAGTTACCTAATTTGCTCAAAGTCTTACAGTTTTTTTTTAAAGCTGAAGCCAGTATTCAAACACAGGAAGTCTTGCTTCGGGGTCTGTGTTCTGCATTCTGCTAATAGTTGTAAAATGAGGGGGCAGCAGGGCACTAAAAGTTTTGAGTAATATAATTACATAACCAAAGTGACATGTAAGTGTTATTAAATACTTACGTGGGAAGTCAGGTGGAAGATTAAATCTACAATTTTAACCTGAAATGAGTGAGACCTTGAGTGAACAATGTTGGTGAGAACAGAAAGAGAAAAGAACATGAGAAATATTATGAAGGAAGAATAAAAGCAGATGTGGGAACTAATTAGATATGAAAGGTAAGTGTGAAGGAGTAAAATATGATCCTGAGGATGTAAACCTGACTAGCAAGAATTATACTACAACCTGCTGAAATAAAAAATAATAATAATAAATTGCAAGAAACACTTAGAGGCAAATTTTGTGCCCTGACTGAAAAATGCAAGTGGACATATCTAGTACAGTACTAGAGATAGATACCTAAAGTTCCCATTTTACATTAAATGTACTTATATTGTATTCTATGGCATGTTTCTATACCTGTTTCTCCTACCTAGAAGTGATTTCTAAGCCCTCATCCCTGGACCTGGTAACATAGTATGCTCAATAAATATGATGACATGAATAAGGATTATTCAGATAATAATGATAGCTGTGGTCTTGAGTCTCTAAAGAAAATAGAGAAATGAGAATCAGATATCAGCTTTCTCTTTCTTCTGGAGATTATGGTTTCAGCTCTTTTTCTAGCAGATTTAAAACTTACAACCTATGATACTGTAGAGTAAAATCATCAAATGTTTAACAAAATATTACCTGAGAATTATCTTAATGGTTTAGTAGTTGGAATCAATACATGTCTATTACTCTCATGTCTTTAATTGTGTTTATCTAGAGTATTTGGTTGTGAGGCTGTAAGAGGTGTCGAGAAGCAAATTCTTTGTAGCTCTAAATGGTATTGTAGGAAACTCTCCTAAGAACAGCCAGGTATTGGAAGTGACTTTTATGTCTCAATTAAAAACGGCAATACATTTTTACCATGTGATCTTCTGAATCTAAACAACCCAGAAAAGCAGATTGATGGCGTAGTATTAACCGTTCACATTTTATTTATTTCATACATAATATCATAAAAAGTATGATGCTTCTTCTACGCTTGTAATGTTTGAGATGCCTTAGAAACCTGGAATTCCTACGTGGTGTCTTGAATAGAATACTTAGAGAATCTTTTCTATTATTCCCTTTGCTCTCTTCTCCTTGTTTTCTTCTGTTGGCCTCCAGGGGTATATGTTGTCTGTACCATTCATTCAATACGTGCTATTCAGTATTTTAAGCTGTACTTTCATGCATAGAGAATTTCAGCTCCTTGAAGATACCAAGTTTCTAAGGATTCTCCGCAGCACCTGCAACTCTCTCATACACACCACAACCCTGTGCTCACAGAGCATGTCCCAATGCCATTAACAGTTGTCAGCTTTTCAAGATCCCAAAGTGCCTTGAAAACAGTTTTTTAGTACCCCCTATAAATCTGATATTTTCCTATGATTTTTATAATTGTGAATGCATTGTACGTGAAGAAAGAAACATGATATTAAAATGAAAATTGTCTGTAGAAATGTGGTTGTAAAGCAAAGTCAGTCTCTTCAGGGTTTGCTCTAATACAATTTCTATGCCAATTTGTTTCTATTTACTTGGTTGACTTTAAAGTTGTCATAGCTGTTGTTCGCTGAAAAATTGACTGAAATGACTCATTTTCATAGTACATATTCATTGCTAAAAAACAGCTTAGCAAACCAGTAGAATCACAATTAGAAATTAAAATTAGGAGGCTTGTATCTCATTTTTTTTCTAATTTGTTAGATGGGATCCAAAATGAACTAGTGTTTAAGCACCATCCATTATACAAACTGTATTACGGGACCACTCAAATCTGAAATAGATGACCCTTTTATTTAACTATTGCTTTACTCATTTTGTCCTCTTTGAATGTTTGTTTTCCTCAGGCAGAGAGATCTATACTGCCTTCCATTCAGACTGTTCCTTTCCCAAGAACACACTGAAACAAACCTTTGGTCTACTCTAAGAGCTTTGTTTGTATTATTTATAAAAAAGCTCATCGTATCCAGGTGTTTCTCCCTTGCAGGAAGGTGGCACCTTGTCAACAGCTCTGAAAGCAAAGGAAAATTGACAAGCCTGAGCATCTAATGTCCTCAAACTACCTGTTAATGATTGTGGTTCCCATGCCTGTCTGGCATCCTCAGTCTCTAATTAAGCATCTGCGGTAGCTGAAAAGCCAGGCTCTTAATTGGGAAGCTGAAGATGCAAGGCAGGTTGCAATTTCTGCCAAGACATGTTATCTGTCAGGCCAACCTTCATCCTCTAGTCTGCACACTTACATTTGTGTTTTGTTATTCTGCAGGCCCCCAAGGAGACAAGGAGGTTATTTGGCCAATATCTGAATATACAAAAGTCATTTTGCATGTGGAACTTTTAGCTCCATGAATAACCTCCTACTGAACCAGGATCCGTGACGAATTTAGTCCTAATTGCACCTTATTCTCACCCTTCCTCCACACCTTCCATTAAGATATATTGTCTAGGACACATGCAGGAGATCTGTTTGCAGCTATCTTTTACATAGAACTGATTGTTTAATTGCAGATTAAAGATTAATGCAAGTATAATGATTCCATGAGGACACTTCAGACAAAAGCATCCTGCATCAGGCTGCCTGCCTCCATTTTTCAATTTGACCATAAATTTGGCTGGGAATTAAATAGTAAGTAGCCGTGATTGCAACTCTGGTCTCTGAAGGCACTCACGGGAATGAAAATAAATGAACAGGCTCTCACACAAAGCATGTTTCATTATGGTCATTAGTGGGCAGATTCTCAGCAGTATTGAAGGTGAAATTGTCTAGAAGAGATGTCGGCACGTGTCTGTTTAGAATAGCTGAAGAGGATGGTGAAAAGTATGGAAGCGGTCTTGGATGTGGAAGGATTGCAGCAAACTTTTTGAATTTTAATTTCTTTTGTTTATTAATACTATTTAAAAAGTTTTGGGCATCAGCAATGGGTTACTATGTTACAGAGCCACATAAAAGCTTATTTTATTTAGATTCAGAATTGGTATGATATAGAATATAAATATAAATGATGGTTATTTGGTAAATATACCAGCTCTGCATAAAACAGCCAAATAAAAAACGTTAGAGATAAATGTGACATCATGAAAAGCTCACAAGGGTATTTACCATATATGTGGTAATGATTTTGATTGGAAAATGCTTATCTTTGAATTTCTCTTATATTTTCCAAATAGGAGAGTTTTTCCTTGAACCTCTGGCTTTGTGACCTGTTGGCAATCCATTGAAAATGAAATTAAATATGTTAATTTAAAGATCCCTAACATACACTAACTTATATGAGTTATGCTATTATTTGGAAAGCTGGATTTTACTCTTTACAAAAGAATAAAAGACCAGAGACTGTTCCTATTATAATTTTAATATGTTTTAAAACATTATTACCTATTGATAATTTATAGGAATCCAAGACGCAAACTTCACATGTTCTCCACAGTCATAGAAGTCTTGTTACATGAAGGGACCAAACATAATTGTAATCACAATGACCCAATACTGATAGCATCAAAAAAACTAAAATAATGTATAATTAGTGAGTTTGGTCCCTTTAATAAGAAACATTCTCTCTCTCTCTCTCTCTCTGCTCTCTCTCTGTCTCTCTGCCTCTGTCTCTGTCTCTCTCTCTCTCTGTCTCTCTGTTCTCTCTCTCTCTCTCGACTGTTCATGATATCCAGGAAGCTTCCTGAGAAAAAATTAAAGGAGCTATAACGCTAAAGCTTAATAAACCTTTTGTTAGAACCATATTGCCTCAGAAACACATCCAATGCCAAGCTTTAACCAGATGTTCTAAGTTAGAATTCTAAGGGGAAAATAATAGTGCTTTTAGTTAGTTTCTAATGAAAAATAAGGACCAAAGTAATCCCTATCTCCCTTCCCAAAATAAAAGCAACTTGTTGGGGGGTGGGGGGAGTTAGTTTTGTTTCTGTTATGAAATCCATTCAAATATTCAACATCACAATTACCATGAAGATTTCAGAATAAGAAATAATGACTTTTACCAATGCCATATTATTAAAATTAATGGTATATCATTGATAAAAAGATAAAAAGAATGTGACCATATCCTAATTTGGATGTGGGTATAGGTTTTCAATTGATACACAGAAAAAAAAGCTAACTTCCTTGAGATTGGGGCAGTACTGACTCGTCAGGATACTAAAGGAGATGACACAGTATTTTTTTAATTTCAATTTTATTACAATTCAATAGATCGGTGAACATAGTTATGATAGTATTATAATAATATATATCCATTTTTACTTAGTTTCATTATTACTTCAAAATTCTTCTATGGCTGAGAGAATGATTGAGTAACTTCTCATGTGCATAAGATTATTTTATCAAAAAGGTTAACTAGCTGCTCACCATTTTCACTGATGAGTGAGCAAGAAGAAATAGTTTAAATTGAAGTAGCAGGTCTCTAAGTTGCATGGGAATCATGATCGTCAACATCATCATCTGTCCGAAGCTTCCTTACACATGAGTTCCTGCTGTACACAAGGAAAAGCACTTCTCTGGAAAGATGGTTAAGTGCAAGAAAGGCTTAACCAGAGAAATTCCAGAACACCTATTATATAGTTCTCTTCATAGAAATAGGCATGTCCCTTTGGTGAAGATTTCAATAACAATTTTACATTAAAGAAAATGAGAGCCCAGAGAGTGTAAGAAATATGAGAATTAAAATATACACATATTAAAAACATGTTTTCCATCCTTAAACCGATCATTTGATCCACCTCGCTGTTTTATCAACTCCAAATATCTTTTCTATTAAATATGAATCACCATCATCGATCCATAACTTTCTAAAACTAGATCAAATGACAGTGTAATTTCGAAGAACCAAGATAGTTAATCTCTTGTGACCATGTAATTCTTCGCATGTTTTAAGTTTGTATGTTTCATGCTTATTATACATTGGTACAGAATTTTTCTTCTCTAAATTAACTATAATGATTGGAAGTTCAAGGACATGATTTCGGATATGTTAGCATTTCCTTCTCTCAGTCACAATAGCCATCTCTTTTACCAGCCACCTGTTAAGAGAGCAGCTGGCCTATTTATTACCTCAATGGCTTCAGTATCCTTCCGAGGTAAAGCTAGTTTATCAATCCCATTCTAGATTTGATCCTGGTCATAAGACATTAGGCTGACATTAGCCAACTGCTAAGCCACCAGATGGTTGGGATATTTTAGACAGTCAAATTAAATTGGAATTGAGATTTGGAAATCTTAGGTAAAATTTACTCCTGCCCTTTTGTTTTATATTCATCTATTGTACTAAGAATATAGGTTTTCAGTAGAGTAACGGATTTTACTGAGATTTCAGTTCTTTGGGAAACATCTAGATTGAATGTCAAAACATAACATGCTATGAAGATACAAACTGTTAATAAGCAGGTTTTATTTTATATCCCAGATGCCCTGTGGGAAGATTTCCTACTAAGTGTGTTACCTCTGCACAATGTAGCCTTAATGGAGGTAATAAACAAAAACAACATTGCTATTTAAGTGTTTCCCAACGTCAGGCTCAGCTACCAAATAGAAACTTTTACATAAACATTTTATAGTTTCTTAACTCCTCCCCTGGAAGATATTCTTTCCAGATAACCAACATAGAGAGAACAAGATAAAGGAGGAGAAATACAAAAAGATACTTTGCTCAAATGAGAGCTCTAGGTGGGTAATGCTGATACCCTATAGAATAGAAGACAGATAAAATTTCAATGGAGAAGATAGACTTCAAAACATGGCTAAGTAATTATCTTGTTTGCTAGACTGAAAAGCCTCATGATGTCAGGCAAATAAAATATAAATACCAAAACGAAATCTTAAATTACAGAAACCATATTTTGTACCTGTTCACCTCACTAGTATCTATTACATTGCCCTCCTTAGATTAGCCATTTACTACTAGGAGTTTGTGGATAATATGGGTCAATTTACTAGGTAAAGAAGAATGAGTCGATTATAATAATACCTTATATTTGTAAAGGGCTTTTTAGTTTTATCACTTTTTTATGGCTACAAGTAACAAAATACTCCACCAAAGGTGGATTAAATATGGGAGTTCATGTTCATTTTAATCTCATAAAAACATGCCAGGAATAATCATTCCCAGCCTGGATCCATGAGTGATTGATGTCCAGGCATTGGGTTAGCTTCCCTGTCTTTCTCTTCATTGTCACAAATGGCTACCATATCTCTAAGTACCATATCCTCATGAAGCCAAACCCGAGGTAGAAAGACAGAGAAGGTGATTTTCTTTGCCATCTCTCTCTTTTACCAAAATGAAAAATCCCAGAAATACCTCAGTAGATTCCCCCCAGAAATAGTTGAAACCAGTATAGGATTTTATGCCTATCTCTTAGCTATTAAGGAAGCTGTAAAAGAAGTAACTGAAGTATGTTGCCTCTAGCATGGGAGCTGGGGTTCTACAAAAAGGAAGAAGGGAATGGCTCTGGATGGGCAACCAATAGTATCTGTCACCAGGTAAGATTCAGAGTCAAGTAACCATCATTAAGTACCTACAGTGTCAGGATTCAGACTAGCTGCTTTCACGTGTGTTGAGTCATTTATTTCTCATAGCAATCCTGTGAGGTTAGTAGTAGTTTCCATCTTACAGAATAAGAAACTGAGGATCAGAGAGGTTAGAGAATTACCAAAATTAACCAAATAAGAGAGATGAGATTTAAGTTCCTCTTATAAGGCCAAGGCCAGCATGTTTTCTACTGTACCTCAGCTGATTCTCAGAGCAGAAAATTTTAATGACAGGTAAAGAAGAAGAAAAAAAACCTAACCAGAATAAGATAGGGTAGTATGCCTAATATATAGTAGAAAGAGAACAGGGACAGCACAAGTAAATTGGCCTTCTAATAGTGAGGCTGTTTATAGGGGGTGGGGAACTAGGAACATCCATTAGAGATTAGCCCAGGATCAGCAATAAGAGTGTTAAGAACTTTTCAAAATTATGTAATTATTTCTATTTATGTAAACAGAAAAATAACTTTTTGAAAAATTCATCCTGATATTAAGTGTGTATATATATATACACTTTGAGAAACAGTCATGAAATAGAATTTAATTTATGTAGATCCTAAAGGATAACCTGTATTGCAGCTGAGCTTTTAAATATTCTAAAATTTTACATTCTATCCTCTTTGTCAAATGGCAGATAGTAGGCATCCTCCATAACCAAGGATTATAGTTTTTCTGTATTTTAAATTTCCTTTCTTTGTGATCCAAAAAGTAGCAATATATTTTCATTCTCTCAATAAGTTTACACAAGACTTCAAAGAGAAGAATATCAAAAAGAGTGAAAACTAATACATATCTCTTTTGATATTTTTTAGATTCTTATAGTGCCTTAGGACTTCTGGAGAGCAGCTTTCTAAACATCTTTTTTTTTAAGCAGTTGAGAAAAAAGGAGAGGGTGGCTTAAATTCCCCCACCCCTCATCTAGAGAGCTTCAGAGCAGTGTATAGAATTGATGTATGACATGCTGTTCCTTTGTAAAGGCATCAAGAATATTAGAATACTTCTATTATCTGTGCTTAGCCTCAAGCTTCCTTTAATGATCCTCTCAGATCTTATAAGAACTCAGACTAAATTGACTGTATGAGTTCAAATGGTAGCAACACAGTGATAATTAATGGTTCTTGTCAGGATCCCTAAATTATGGAACCTAACTGTAAGTTTTTTTCTCCCTCTTGAAAGTTCTTGGGCAGTGTCTTAAAGCACCTAATCTTTGTTCCGATATGCCTTCTCCAAAGAAAAAATAAACGACCAATCAAGTAGAAATTCAGAGTCTAATATTACATACATTACATTTGTATGATTAGAACCCTCTTCATCTGCCCCTTGAACTTATT
Source organism: Pteropus medius (assembly GCF_902729225.1). Classification (NCBI taxonomy): domain Eukaryota; kingdom Metazoa; phylum Chordata; class Mammalia; order Chiroptera; family Pteropodidae; genus Pteropus; species Pteropus medius. Next base: position 6,628,198 of record NW_024349519.1, on the reverse strand, counting down.
TCATCTAAATTTTTTGTGCATTTTTATCTTTGTTAAATTTGTTCTGCATCCCACTCTGAAAAAAATATATTCTGTTAAGTAGGGAAATAGGTAAAAAATACCTTGAATTTATGTGTAAGATCCTGCTCTTCCTGTTAGACCCATCAGAAAAGTTCAACAAATTATTTTTAAAAGAAATAGAATAAGGACCTGCACTATATAGAGAACTTAGGAATGTCTTATAGTAAAATTAAGGGAGCGTTATTCCTTATAACTGGATTTTTCTGCCCTACTATATAGTGTGAAATTAAGAAGAGGTATTTGGAAATACTCAAATAGTCCTAAGAGATCAAAGCAAATCCATGTGACTTTTCGAACTTAAATCTCCCTTAACCATAATTGCAGAATCGAAGAGGTCATTTATGTGCTGGGTTCTTCCCACTAAAACTAACTAGAGCCTTTTCTTATTTTAATACAGTAATTAGAAGTTTTGGTTCAAATCTTGACCTTGATAAATTAGCTACATGATGAGACAAGTCACTTAAAATCACTGCATCTGTTTTTTCAAGCACCCAAAAAAGTATAATAGGAGAATTATCTCACCACAAGGAGTGTTTTTACCAATTACATGCTGAATGCATATAAGAAAAATATTTACCACTTGATGACTAGTAAGTGCTAAATAAATGTAAAATGTGATTGCCCACATTTTCCTCTCCCTTGCTATAACCTTAACTAAACCAAGGAGTCCAAATATCTACCAGACAGCTCTGTCACTGAGATTTAATACAAACTAACCGTGTGATTTGGGGCTACTCAGTCTTTATGATTCTGTTTTCTTAATTCTAAGGTGAGGTATTTTTGTTCAAATATTCTTCGTGGGCACATTGGCATTTTACTAGGAAGTCACCACAAGATGACAAACACCAGAGAAAAGCATGTAGGAGGTCAAGTGTGTCTACACACTAGTTTGTCCAATGACTTTTTGTGTTCTTTCCTAGTCTAACCTCCCTCTGGTCATCCAAGGTTGATCCTTACCTTACTTTCCAAGTGTGACACCCTAATCATTCTCACACTTTAAAACTTGCCCCTTCTCTTCAGTCTCAACGTCCTCCTGGAAAAGTGTGCTTGCCCTAGATCCAGGTTTCTTAATATCTAAATCTTGCCATTAGTTAACCTGATTAATTCATCTATAGTAAAGTGCAGAGAATGCTAATATGTTACTGTTCCTAGACAAGATATGTGTTGAATTCTTTTAAGTTGGGGGAGGGGAGTGTGATGTTAAGGAACAGTGAGAAGTTTCAGGCTCCATGGCAGAGGATGCTATTAGGAGAACAGGAAGAAGCCCACTTCTGGGCAGGAAACTTGCATCATCTTGTACTTGGTGCAAGCCAAATCAGACAGTCTGTACCCCTTACTTGTCCTGAAATGACTAGATCCTAGAGACTGACTATTCCTGTGGGTTAATTCCGGTACGGAAATGACATGTCAGGAAATTCCCAGCATGCCAGGATTCACTGGAAGTGTTACTATTCTTACTGTCACCTGTTTCCTATGTTACTATTTGTGTTTGGTTTGAAATGCAATTAGAGACAAAGAAGTTTAATAATTCCTATATCTGCTTTTGCTGCAACAGAATCTCAAAGCTAAATTTAGCAAGAAATATAAAGTTATGCTATTAAATTATTTTTTAAAATGTATCACTTAATGAAATAAAGACAAAATACTGTTAAAACAGAACTGAAAAGTGACAATAACTTTTCAATATTTTTATGTGAAAAATCACAGACAATAGTTTCCAGTTTAATAGTAAGATAGAACAATAGAAAATCATGGACCTGTGTTATAATAACGTTCTGTTTAAAAACAAACCATTATTTCAACTCTTTGTTGCTGAAAGTTTTCATGTACAGCCTAGATGACCACTTGGCATAGAAGCTATAAAAAACATTCAAATATTGAGGAGCAGTTAGACAGAATGGCTTACAAAGCCCCTTCTAACACTGAAAATTTTGGTAAGATGCCTATTCTGTTAAATCCATTGTTTTGAATACTTCTTTAATTGAGTTGGGAATAAAAAAAAAAAAATACCAGGAAACAATATAATTTGGTGGATAAGAAACTTAGATTTTGAGTCAGCTCTACTGGGTTCAAATCTCATTGCTTGCAGAGCTTTATTATACAACATAAATAGAAATATATAACTTTTATCTCTTTTCTCATCTGAAAAATAGGTGTAGTCATAATGCCCAAATCTAATAGAGTTATTGCAAAAATTGAATTAAACAAGATTGTATTTAATACTTCATGTTCAACAAAGTAAGAGCTCAACGAATAAGATTTTACTGCTTGAGTGGACAGTCTACCTGGAGGTTGCGAGAGAAATGGCACTAGCATGGCAGCAACTGGAGGAATGTGGGTGATGACAGAGAAGGAGGAGGCAGATTGAGCAAGATAGGAAAGTAGAGAATGAAAATAGGAAAAATAAATCAAAGTAAGAAAAGCAGGGAAAGCTTTCTTGGGAAGACAACGAATTAAATCTTTGCTCAAATTTCTAGCACCTTCTCAGTGAGACCTACACTGACCACAAAAAGAAAAATTATAACTCCCCTCCCCCATTGTCAGTCATCCTCACAATGCTCTATTTTCTCCATAGCACATAACAAATAGATGAAGTATTTATTATATTTATTATCTGTTTTACATTTCACTAAAATTTAAACTCTATGGGATCAGTGATTTTGTCTGACTTGTTCACTTATGTTACAACAGTGCCTAAAACTGTCTGGCATATGGCTACTGTTCAGTAATTTTTTTTTAATACATTAATGAAAATTGGGGGAAAAAAAAAGAAGAAACTAATCTCAGACTCAGGAAAATTGTTTTCTAGTTTTTTTTATTTTAATGGTTATTCTCAGTGCTTTGACAGGAGTATAACGTTACACACTAGAAAAAAGGTCTCAACATATATTTTAAATCATTAGCTTTGAGTTTTAAAAACACCAATTACTTTCTAGTTTACTGTAACCAACTCTAAATAAGCCTAGAACTTGAAATACTATAAGCAGGGAACCTCAACTATGTGTATTTAAATGTTTACTGTTGTAAACTCTTCAAATTTGCTGGCTTCCAAAAATTAGCTAATTATGCAAAATATCTATTTACTTGTTTGGTTATATGCCAAAAATATTCTTTAATTCATAAGGCTTGTTTCTTGACATGCATTAGAAATACCTGAATCCCTGATATCTAGCAATTAAAATTATAGTGGAAGCAACTAGTGTAGATGAAGCACAGATTTTGTCATACTTGATCATATTTTTCTGTATCACACCCAACCATCCTAATGAGGGAAGATGGAAATGTCTTCTAGCTAAAAGGTGAGTGTTTTCTCAAATTGAAGTTCTAAAGTTGAGAAAGTAGTTCCTTGTTGGGTAAACATAGTAATTGACTTTTATAGCCTTTTAGAAAATACATATGTATGCATCCTTCTTAAATCTAGAGAGAAAATGCATTATATATGAATGAATGAATAAGATATGAGTCTTCTATGTTACTTTTCATCAGCATCCAAAATAACAGTATGCAGTCATGTCAAGAGCTCCAAATAGCTAAGTACTATTTCCAGAACAAGTGTTACAGGTATTGTTGTTAATCTGGTGATGTGTCGCAGCCTTTTCATCCTGTAAAAGTACATTCTGTCATTCTTTCCACATTTCTTTATTCAGCATCCCAAATTTTGTCCCAAGTCAGCAATGCAGTGAAGTGTTCAGATAATCAACATGGAGCAGAGCATTTCTAGGAAGAACATATGGAATTTCAAACAATTTTTAAATTTATATTAACAATGTTTAGGCTGTTATTTATTAGGGTCATATTATAACCATATGTAAGCTTCATTACTTGAGGAGGATATGGAAAATTTAAATAAGTTTAGAGGAAATTATAAATTGAATAGGAAATAGAAAATGAGATCTAAAAGGAAAAATTATTTTTTTATTTTATTTTTATTTTTATTTTTAATTTTATTTTATTATTAGTTTCAAGTGTACAGTATGTTGGTTAGACATTTAAACAGTTTATGAAATGATCCCCCTGATTGCTCTCTCTCTCCTCTGGCTCTCCACCTAGCCATTACGTTAATGTTGACTGCATTCTCTATGCCGTGCTCCCCATCCCCATGACCATGTATAAACTGCTAATTTGTACTTCTTTAACCCTCCACCCCTTTCTTCTAACTGCCCAATCCCCCTCCCCTCTTGCTGTCACCAGATTGTCCTCTATATTTGTGAGTCTGTTTTTGATTAGTTTGTTCTTTTTGTTCCTTAGATACCGTGTATAAGTGAAATCATATGGTATTTATCTTTGACTTATTTCACCCAGCATAATAACTTCTAGGTCCATCCATGTCATTGTGAATGGTAGGATTTCATTTTTTTAATGGCTTAGTAATATTCTATTGTATATATGAACCATAACTTCTTTATCCAATCATCTGTTGATGGACATTTAGGTTGTTTCCACATCTTGGCTATTGTAAATTGTACTGCCATGAACATAGGTATGCATAGATCTTTACAAATTATTGTTTGGGTTTTCTTTGTATAAAATTAATGAAACAATATTTATTAGAATAAGCAAGCAGCCAATCATCTGGTATCCAGGTATCCTTGTTTTCTCAATTTTTGTCATTTGGCCATCACCAACAAAGTGTGATTTACCACTTGATGATAGCTCAAAGAATCTGACATAAAGTAAGTAGATGACAGACAAGTAACAGTTTCTGAGTCTCTACTTTAGGACAACACCATGGTGGATGAAGCCTGATAATCACACTTAACTTTTCCTGACTGGCAGAAAAAAACAAATTAGAGCCCTGCTAAGTAATATTGCTTTCTTTTTTATTCAGATATATTTGAGTCATTTTTTTCCCTTAAAATACGACTATAATTATAAAATTTAAAAATACATGAAGCAAATTAATTTCTGTTTTCACCTTTTATGTTATGCAGTGTTTTAACTCTCTTAAAATAAACCCGAGTCTCTGTTAGACCCAGCATTCTTCAACTTTAATGAAGTAAAATGCCATTAAAATGAAGTCTGTGACTTATTTATTTTATAACTGGAAGTTTGTACCTCTTAAGTCACAGGAATATAATGCACAGTATAGGGAATATAGTCAATAATATAATAATTTTGTACAGTGACAGATGGTTACTATACTTACTGATCATATCATAAGGTGTACAAATGTTGAATTACTATGTTATATACCTGAAACTAATATAATATTGTATGTCAACCATGCTTTAATAAAAAAAAATCATACGTACACACACACAAACAAATGAAGCCTAAAACAGCAGTTCTCAACTGGATATGATCTCGCTCTCTAGGGGACATTTGGCAAAGTCCGGAAATATTTTTGGTTGTCACAATAGGTGGCGGTGTGTGTATGTTTCTGTAGGAGTTGCTGCTAGCATCAAATGGGTAGATGCCAGAGATGCTGCTAAACGTTCTCAGTGCACATGACAGTGCCCCACAACGAAGAATTATCCAGCCTAAAATGCCAATAGTGCCACTGTTGAGAAAGCCAAGCCTAAAGGATATTGTGCTATTCAGCAGTTCAGTCACTTAGGAAATCATTTCCACCAGCTGCTCCTCTCTGTGCATCCTGTATTAGAGTAATTGTGGGGGTAATGGAGCAGTAGATGTGACTAGAACTTACCTCCATGTTTGGAATCTCAGCAATTTATACACAGTGTTCAATTTAAGCAATGAGAGCAAGTCAACTCACCATTCTCAAAACTATGTTTTGAATTTGTTATGTTATTTTATTTATTTGGAAAGACTTAGACTTTAGAGATTTTGGATATTTTACTGAGGTTTTCAGTTCTTTCTCTGTAACACAGAACTCTTTGTGACGCTATCATTCAATAAGTCTAGGACATTAGTAAAAATTTAATGGTGACTTCAATTATCCATAATCCTCAGCTTCTAAAAGGTACCAGATTAAATATTTCACAAGGACCAAGTGTAGCCAATAGTTCTATGCCCTGCTTTCTAGTTCACTCAACTATACTTAAGAGAACTTGAAAATCAATAATAGATTCTTCTTGTCGTTGTCTTGCATGATAAGCAGTTTTGCTGAGAACATAATATTTGGATTTAAGTTAACAGCCATTTTCTATATCCTGTACAGTGATTAATAAATCCAGGCAAAAGGTCGAGAATGAAAAGGATGCCTTATGGTGGGACAACAAAAATGCTGAGAGCCAGTCAAGGCTTTTAATCCCAGCTTTATCACTTGTTGTGTGACCTTGGCAAAAATCGATTAAACCAATATTACCTCTTATTTAAGATGTGGATAATACTTAAATCTCCTGTGAGCAGTGAGATAAATGGTGGTGAAGCAATTAATTTATAAATTGCTAAATAGATTTCGAATATCAAGCATTAACTTCCCTCATCTGTAATGACTTCACATGTGTTCAAAACTTTTTATAACTAAGGTTTCCAGCACTTAAGTAATTTTCCAATTCTACGTTGGTAACAAATGGTCTAGAATGAGGATTCAAGACTTTGAAACACTAATCCAATGTTATATTTTTGTGTATAACATTTTACTTCTTCAAATTTGTACCATCCAAAAAATCTCTTGAACAAGCTTTCTCAACAGGTCTAAAGGTGCCATAATAATCACTCACTGATAAACTGGATAGAGAATCCTTTCGAATGCCACATACATAACAAAATATGATGAATAATTTCCATATTTTTGTTGAATTCCTACTCTATCTCACATACTGGTTATTTACCTATGTTTTCTCATTACTTTGTCATCACAACTCTTAGAGATCAATATTATCCTCGATGTATTAGAAAAGGAAAACAAAGTTCAAATAATGAAGTGACTAGTTTGAAGTCCCACAGCTGCTCAGGAGCAGAGCTGGGAATCAACAGAGGGCTAAACGTTCACGCTTTCTTTTTCCTTTACTTTACTCTGCCTTTGTGCATTATAATGGTATATTAATATCTTTTCATGTACTGTTTAAGCAACTTGGGCCCTCAAAATAGCACTTTCTCTGTGTCCACAGTTCTTTCTTGTCTACAAGGATATCATGTGCAGCACTGAACATGAAGAAGAGCTAAGTGTGGCTCCGGCATATCTCTCTCTGTGTGTCATTCACTCTCTCACTCTCACTTCCCTCTCATTCTCTTCTCAATCAGCCCTTCTCATAACAAGAAGTTTTAAAGAAAACTAAAGAAAATAACTTATGAGGAACACAACTAAAATGGAGAATAAATTTAAAAATGGCATCTCATAGTCCAAGAGAATGAAGTTAAAAAACCATGGTAGCATCATCTCTCTTGTCTTCAGGATTGTCCCATATCTAAGATCCTCTGTTTTGAACTTCTTCTATGCAAATCTCCCTATACATTTCAAGGAATTCCCACATCTATCTATTAGTGTGATCTCATCTCTCAAGATTTGTCTTCTCAGCCCCAGCAGTACATACCCTCAGGCCTGACATATTAACATAATCTTCTAAAGGTGGAACAGGGCAGAGTAGGCTTTTGTTCTGTGAGTAGCACAGAATATTCCAGGGCAGACATGGAAACTGCCAGGTTTCGCTACAGAATGAGCAGCACAACTTTACTTTTCTGAGCATCCAGTATCCAGTGTGTAAAATACCACATACACACACACACACACACACACACACAAACACACAAACACACACTCACGCATGCACACACACTCCACATATCTATATTATCCAAATATCAAATGACTTCTCAGAGAAAGTTGTCAAAGTTGTTAATTTTCTTCAATCGGTAAGTGAAGAATTCTGCGAAATTTGGGGAAAATAAAGTAACCGTGACTGCTGCCTTTCACTGTCCAGATAAACTTTTTTCCCCTTTGCTTTCATAAATAATTTTAGTGGAATATTGGGAGAGCCTGTGTTAGGAGTTGTTAACTAGGAATGATTCTAAAAAGAAAAGACTATCTTGCGCAGTTTTTAAATGATTATCTTTAACACTTTTCTTCTCATTAGAAATACATTTTATATTATAAACCGATTAAGCCCTGAAGACGTCATCATCTATTTGACAAGAGCTACTTTTGATCACATGATAGTGATGGTGGCCTCCAGGAAACTTGCAAATTTTTACCACCGTATTTTATTCTCTTCTTTGTCTGGTTCCTAGACCTTTATTAACGCCAGTATAGACTGAATAAACATTTTCACTTGATATAATTTTAATAACCTAATTAATATCTGTTTCTGTCATACATATTTATATGAAGACCACATAACTCCCCAAAAGTTGGAACTTGGGCTATGAATTGATTAGCGTATCAAACAATTTTGTCGGATGCATACAAAAATGTGTGTTCTCCACGATCTTAAAAGATTTTTTAAGCTAAATATTTATTTATTCAACAACTTGTAACTCCTACATATTACTGTAAAAATCTTAAAATTATAAAGCAGTAATGGCAAACTGATAGTTAAATTTCTCATTAAAAAATCTTTAAAATATAGGGAAAAAAACCTATCATCTAAGATTAATTTATTGTTTTCTCCTTTATATGCAAAACTCTTGGAATTTAAATCTTGCTTGCAAAAAGAAATCTTAGATCATATGAAAAGCATGTGACAACCTCCCACTAGAGAGTTTCTCTCACAAAAATTGATGAAAGCGTCATAAGAACAAAAATATGCTGTACTTGGCATGGATTCTGGAAGGGCATGCGCCTGGCACTCAGACTGAAAGCTATCACAGGAAGTGTTTTTAAAGTTGGCTGTTTGATTTAAGCATTTTACCAGGTGGCAGGTGGTAGAAATCTCTGCCATTTAAAAGGAAATGAAGGGCAGGAACTGTTTTACTGAGTTTCACCATCCTAGCATTCGTATTAGGTTGCAGCTACCTGAAGCTCTCTAAAGTATGAGATCTTTGTGGTGCAAGAAAAATCAGACTTCATTTAGCATTCCACTAGTCACTCCTCTTGGATTATTCTTTACACCTTTGAAATGTCCAAGTCACTCTGGGATAGCTATTTGTAAGCTGCCACTGTGAGATGACATTTAAAAAGAATGAAAGGTATAGAAAACATCTTCTCTAAATAAATAAAATCAACCTCAGCTCAAAAGCTGGTGTGGAAATGCTTGTTTTCTGTCCCACTTTTCTGTGCATATGGCATTCTGGAAATTATAAATTCTGTTTTACAGAACTACAATATTTATTACCAGAGGAAAATAGATTATTAATTACAGCCAAAGGCTGCTGTGATTAAATATACAATTAATTAGCTATGCTAAGCTCATCCATCCCAGAGCTCCTAATATTTTCAGCCCGATGATTCTTCTAGTACTTTTAATTAAAATTGTTTTAAAAAGCCACAAGTTAGCTGCATGTGCACTTAAAGTGAAGTTATCTCTTCAGTATTTCACTGGTTTCCGTATGCCATGTAATTAATCTTTAGTGATTAAATGTACATAAAATCATTGGAGATGCAAGGTAATTTGTGCAGACATGGAACAATGAAGAGCTTTTACCAGGCCTTGGCAGGATGGTTTTATCTGCTGAAAACTATTTCAAAAGCATACAGATGGTAATTGTTTAAAGGAACTAAATTTATAAAAATTTGCCCCTCTCTTCCACTCTTCCAAACAAAAGGAAATAAAATTAACAGTATTAGTATAGAAAAATGTTTATGGCAAATTAAATTTAAGAATATGATGACTCCATCTGTAGTTACACTCACTCTGTTGCTCTGTCTTATGTGCTTCCTCAAGGAGATATAGAGCCATGTCAAACAGTTTTCAAAAAGTGTCTCCCCTAACACCACTGTCTGATTTTACATGCACTCAGATAGACCCAGAACCTTGAGTTGGCTTCCCCTGTCCATACAGTCCAGCTGCTGGTTTGGAAAAGTCCTTTGGTTTGAACCACTCATTGCAACTGTCTACTTAGGTAAAAGCATGAAAGAACCCAGGTGGTCTTTTTCCCCTTAAGAACTTCGTTCATCTCATCTCAGCAGTAACAATATTAGGTCACACATGGGCCAGGCTGAGCCTTGAATGAGGATCTTAAGATAAAGTTCAATAATAGATTGATCAGTCTTTGAGTCACCTCCTAGTCCAAGCTTTACCTGATGCACTTAGAGAAAATAAAGATAGTGGTGGAAAGTATTCTTTACAAAAGTTTTAAGTAACTTCAGAGTTTGTATAATGAAAAGCCTTATTCATGCTTATGTATATTTTAAAAAACTTTTCAATTACAGTTAATATACAACATTATCTTAGTTTCAGGTATGCAACATAGAGATTAGACATTTATATAACTTATAAAGAAATCACACCAATAAGTCTAGTACCCATCTGACCCATACATAATTATTACAATATTATTGACTATATTCCCTAAGCTGTACTTTACATCCCAGTGACTGTTTTTATAATTGGAAATTTGTACTTCTTAATCTCTTCCCCTATTTCACTCACCCCTCAGCCTCCCTTCCATCTGGTAACCATCAAAATGCTCTCTTTATTTATGAGTTTGTTTCTGTTTTGTTTCCTCATTTATTTTGTGTTTTATATTCCACATATAATAAAATCATATGGCATTTGTCTTTCTCTGTCTGACTTATTTCACTTAGCATAATACCCTCTAGGTCCATCCAAGTTTTTGCAAATGGCAAGATTTTATTCTTTTTTATGGCTGAGTAATATTCCACTGTATATATGTATCATTTCTTCTTTATCCGTTTGTCGATGGATACTTAGGTTACTTTCACATCTTGGCTATTGTAAATAATGCTCTGGTGAACACAGGGGTGCATATCTCTTTTCAAATGAGTGTTTTGGATTTCTTCAGGTAAATACCCAAAATTGGTATGGTTTTTTTAAAAGATTTTTAGAACTGAGGTGGTTGTTAGATAGTATGCTATCTAACTTATTTATTTTACAGGAACATTTTTTTCACTTTTAAACTGGAGTTTTCTTGTCTTAGGGACATAAGTTAAGACAATTAACCATACATATATTCATAGTGATTCACTACTTAATTATAATTTTATGAATAATTTACTAAAAGAAAATGGAATAAACTTCCCATCAATTCTCTTGTATAATTTTTAGAGCTTCTAAGCTAAAATTCCTATTGATGTTTAAAAAGAATAGGAATTTGTAGAAAAATCTTTTCTTTTTCACTTAGACCTTGAACGAGTTGCTAAGCTGTTAAGGTTTAGTCACTTTGTCTATAGGATGAGAACGATAATAATTTCTGTACTTCTAGTAACAGATAGTACTAGGTAGAGTATATGGCACAAAGTAAGCACTCAACAAATTTTTATTATTATTATTATTTTTATTAACCATTTTAAGGTGATTTTAGAGACAGTCAAGTCAATTAAATTACTAGGGCAAATTCCAACTATGTTAAATAAAATAGTATCAGTAGATATTTTAAATGCAATAATTTTATTTTTGACTTAGGCAGCAATCTGTTTTTTATAAATATAGAACAAAATATTTTTTTTCCAAGCCAGTGAATTTGAGGAAATTGGAAGCATGGTGTTAGGAAAGTTATGGACATAAATTCAAGTGGTTTTACTTGCAGATGTAAAAGCCTGTGAATTTCCCTGGGGGCTTGGCCTTTTTACTATAGTTTCATTCACTGAGCTCAACAAGTGTCAGAATGAATTCAAATGGCAGAATTGATTGTTGAAAATGATTTAAACCTCCTGCTTTTCCTAAGGTGACGGCTGTTTGTTCAGATTTTGCCCTGCCCTTTAAAACTGGTATGGAGTACCTTTCATCTTTCAGCCACTAGGTTAGATAGAGATGCTAGTATTGAATGAGAGTTATATATTAAGCAAGTTCTACTTTCTTATGTTAATCTCCATGTACTACAACTCCTATATATTCACTTAGAATATTTTTCTAAGTTTATATGCCACACAAAGCTATCAGTTATTCAGGTTAAGGACTCTAGAAGGTATAAAAGTATATGAAAGAGAGAGAGAGAAAAAGAGAGAGATGAGAAAGAGACAGAGAGAGAGAGAGAAAGAGAGAGAGAGAGAGAGAGAGAGAGAGACTGAGAAAAAGAGGGAAAAGAGGGAGAGAGTATTTGTGTGTTTGTGGTGAGACAATTGCCCACTTGGCTAGGCGGGTACTAACCAGAAAGGCAGTTTCACAACATTGGAAGAAATAGTTTTTGATTTCTAAAGTGATCACTAAAAGTAAAGTCTTTAGAAGATGGGTAACATCTACTTAGAATACCTTCATGCCTTTATACTTTGTACTTTAAATTTACTTCTACAGCTTGTATATCTACATGGTATGGATTTAATTAATTAGAATAGAAACTGAGGTTAGGCTGTTATAAAAAGTCTGCGAATCTTATAGACCTCATAGGAATACATATGAATGAGAGCATCAAAATATCATTTTATAATTATCTCCATCCTCCTCCAGTTGGACCATCCATGCTGTCTCTGTCTCAATTCAGACACTAATCATTTTTTCCCAGTAATTTTCTAAGTGGTTTTCCTCTCTCTGTTCAATTCTCACCACAGATTCAGAGTTATCGTCCCAAAATATAAATGAGATCATGCTAATTTTCAGATGAAAGGTGTTGTTTAAAACAAATACTTGACCATGGCTCACTGAGAACACCAGGACCTGGGTCAAAGCCTCTTTTCCAGCCTCTTAATTTAACACTGACCCAAATTCCTCAATACTCAGTCACATCAGATCTCTCACCGGTTCTCAGAAGACTTGCTCTTTCAAGCCTTTACCCTAGGATTCCTTTCCTTTCTTTCATCTTTATGACTTACAAAACTCTTTATTTTTTAAGACCCACCCGAAATGTCACATCTGAGAATCAAATTGCAATATTCCTAGGCATAGTTAGCCCTTTGTGCTTTCACAAAACTCTGTTAGTACCTTTATTTCAGCTCTTTACAAGTGTGCTTACAATCGTAGATATATACATTACTGTTCTCTAGCAGATCTTGAGAGCAAGTAGGTGCCTTTCCTTGTTCAGTCTATTACGCCCCTGTGATCCTCAGCCTCTGCAGCTTTCAGATGGTGGTAAAATATTTACCTCACATGACTGTTCTTGAGTGTGATTGAGATAATATAAGCCAGATGCTTTGCTCAGCTTCGGGCACTTTGTGAAAGCTCACTCAATGCAAACTGATACTATTGTCATTGTCACTGCCCGGACTGTAAGCACAGGTATTAACTTGTATCCCCACAGAATTGTCTAGTCTCTGTCACTAAGAGTTTCTTAGGAAGAAAAGGAGAGAAGGAAGGAAACACAGGTCAACATCACAGAACTCTGTTAGCTGCCTTAACTGTATTATTTGTTTAACTTAATCCACAACTCTTTTGAGTGGGTGTTATCATCTCCTTTTCCAGGTGAAGAAACTGAGGTTCAGATAGTTTAAATAACTTAAAGTCACACAGCTAATATTGAGAACTGTTTTTAGATCACAGTTCTATATGATTCCCACACCCATGTTCTTTTGTACTACAACATAGACTGATGGGTGGGGCTTACAAATGGAGCTTTTGAAGCCTCTGCTTGCCACTCAAATCATTTATGCAATATATTTAAGTAAAAAGAGAAACATGAGTAACTGGGTTACAAAATAGAGTTGGGCAATGAAAAAAATGAAATTTGCATGTAAACACAGATAATTTTAATGACAAGTCCAATCACATTTATTTTAATGTGTATCTTGAAAATTTATTTAACATATTTATTGTCAAATATGTGCCAAACATCTTAGGGACCTTAAACTACAGCACTGAACAAAACAGTTTCTTATCATTTAATGCCTTTTGCACAGAAGTATTTAAATAGTGAAGCATGAGATCACTCTCATAGATAGGGCACAGCGAACCTCTGGTGAAGATGTCCTCAGCATCTTTGATATTGTTGTGACAGACGCCCTATTACAAATAATTCACTGTCTAGAGTCTCTTATTAGTAACTATGTGGAACACTTTTACTCCTTCCATTTAACAGATAGTTATATTTAGCACTTTTTTAGCATTACCCTAGTGTGGCTAAGACCCAAGGTTCTGTTCTTGATATACATATATGCTCTCCTAACAAAAATGAGACCAGGAGTTCTTGTCCAGGGACTAAGAGCACATTTCCTATTGTTCACTGAGTATAGAAGATGAATAGTTCTGTCTGAGTCTTCAGATACTGATGCTATTTATAGTAATTTTCTTAAAGTAAATCTAGGTCATTTAATTATATTGAAGTTTCTTCCGAATGAAACAATTTATGTTCTTTTTAACAGCATTTACCCTATATATGCCTTATGTCTTTACACCCTTAGGCCTGTTGCAGAAAATTTTATGTCTCATTAAGTTTAACATACTTAGATCTGATATGTCAAAACTCAATGGATGGGTTTATTAATAATCAGCTACATCAGCTTAGTATTATCTTAGGAAGTAAAAGGTCAGTTAAGTAGTTGTTATTCTACCATCTCATCAGTGGACTCTTCTCTAAAGACTTCAAGTCATTATTCACTGCTTATAGAGTCACTTGAGATATAAAGTCTTTTTATAGTAATGAAAGTACTCCCACAATTAGCCAGAAGGCAGCCATCTATCTTTTTAAATAGTTCAGCTTGGAGGAGAACAGGATTTCAGGTGATATTCAGTAGATGAATTGTTATGACAATGATAAATTGGTGATACCAACCTGTGTTTTTTGCTGTAGGGACATGTTGTGTGTGCACATGTGCACAAGAAAAGACATTAGTGCCAAGTAGAAATTTGTTCCTCTAGAGATAGGCAAATACAGAAACTCTGAGGAAGCTCAAGTCCTTATAATTATTATTAATTCTAAATGATTACAACACAAATCTGTTCTTAGCTAAAAACAAATACAATATTTTGAAATACTTTATTTTGACATCATTTCAGACTAATCAAAAAGTTATACATTGCAGGAATAGTACAAAGAATTTTCAAATATCGTTTGCCTAGATTCCCCAAATTTTAACATTAACATTTTACATTTGCTTTGATTTATATTCTTCCCCCTCAATAAATCATCAAGGTTAACATCACCAGTAATGGACAAATTCATATTAGTTACTTTCTCATAGGATAGATTGAAAATGACACACTACCACTTCTAAACATTCCTGCCAAAAATACATAACCTGAACCAAATCAAGAGGAACACTAGACAAAGGCAAACTGAGGGATGTTCTACAAAATAACTCTATTATCAAATATTTAAATACTTTAAATGTGCTATATGATCTCAATAAAAGTTATATTTTAGTCCTCCCTTAAAAATCTATGACTTTTGCTAAATTCAAGAAATTAGAAATTATATTTTGATATGACTAATTTTGATAGTAAAGTTAATTTGCAAAGATAGCAACCTTCAGCTTTATCATATTTTTGTTTTTTATTGTTTAAATCAGAGGAGTTTTATGTCCAGTTATGTCAGGCAGAAGGAAACGGAAGGCCCACTAAAAGTGTTTAGTTGAACAAAGTTTAATGATGGAACAACTTACAGAGGTGTGAGCAGAGTTAAGAAAAAGAACGTAGGGAATAGCAATAGAAAGAGAAATCCTAAATACCCATAGACCGGAAGGGGACAGGTGAAAGGGGTGTGAGCAGAACAAGGTAAGAGCTAGTATTTCCAAAGCCAGGTGAAGAGGGGGCTGGGTAAAGGTACAGAACATGAGCTTTCTTACTACTGGCCAAACCAAACAAAATACATAAAGCAGAGTGGCTGGTGATGCAGTATACAGTGGTCAGCATCCCAGGGCACAGAGCAGGTAGAGATGAGTGGACTGTGTATCTGGGAGACAAACCAAGAACCACCAGCTCATGTGCCAAAGAGAAGAAACTTCCATTTCTTTTGTTAAGGCGAGGAAAAATACTTTATAAAGAGGTATATGAAACTATGTTGTGTATATTTTAATTTATTTACTTTAGTAAAAATTAATACCTATCATAACCTGTTCCTTAATAACAGAAATAATTTAGATAAACACTTTTCAGATTTTTTAAATCCCAAATGGGAAAGCATAGAAGAGAAGTATGGGAGTGTGAAGAAGGAAAGAAACAGAAAATACAGAAGAGATTTAAAAAATAAATCAAAAGATAATAAGAGAAAAAGAGCATTTATAAAAGATACATCCCCAAGATTTCCTATAACCAAAATTATAAATTGGTTCAAAAAGTTTTAATACGTTCACAAATAATGAGTCTATATCATCTTAATAAGAAAAGTTAAAGATGTTTGCTTGCATTTGGGAATAAATACCCCCACCATCAAAGTGTTCTGTGAAAGAGATCAGGAAGCAGCATACTGTCCTACTGTAGTAACCTCAACGTCACAATCAATTAACTAAATGTAATAATAAGCTGTCTAACTGTCTCATTGGGTGGGTTACTGAGAGTCTTAAATTCATTATTATTGCATATATAAGCATTTTTAATATATTCAATTCTTTAAGTTGCAAATGTGTATTATGTCACATGTGGCTTTAATAAGGGCAGATCCCACAATGTCGCAAGTTATAGGTTAGGCAACAGTCTTTATTTGGGAAATATACAATTCAGGAGTCAGCAACACAGAGAGTCATACAGGAGCTGGAACTGTTGGACATGCAGTGAGTGGGTCTGTATTCCAGGGAGGGAGGGATTCCATCCCTTGGTTGCTTTCTCTTCCTATGAAAACATTGTCAGTAAGGAAACACTGCAGGAGGTTGGGGCTGTCTGGGTTATTTCCATTTGTCTGGGAAAGCCAGCTGGAGACTTTGGAGCTCAAAGGAAGCTGCAACACCCCCATACACCAGGAAAATGAAGTTTCTAGTCCCTTGTAGTTCAGACAAGCCAGAAGGAGCCCCAGGATCACTTTCGGATAAGTCTGCTCATTATATCGCACGTGATAATTACCATATTTTTTTCCAAAAATCTAATAATAGCACTGTCAAAAGCAGAACACTGGCTACACAGGCTTTTGGTTTAATATAGTCTAACATTTTCTAACATTTCTTATGTTCTTATCTTCTAAAATTGATCACAAACCTACCAGTTATAGTTATGTTCATTAAAAATATTGTTAAAGATCAAAATTAATTTTAGTCAGTCTCTAACTGGGTTTTCTTCATATACTTATGTACAATCCCTATTCTGTGAGTTCTTTTTCCTTTAAATATTTTTAACACTGTGTAATGCTCAATTTATATAACAGATGTCCACATAGAATCATACACACTGAAATTTAGAAAAAAATATAATTAAAATCCTTAAAATGGATTTAAAGATTGTCTATGACAGGTGTTTAATGAATATAAGGTTCAGATTATTTTAAGTTCCTTTTATACCAAACATTTTAGCAGCAATTTAAATAGTTTCCTCCTTCTATAAAATATTACTAGACTCTATTTTTACAGCACCCTCCTGATTAGCAAATAGAACATTTGATCAGCATTCACATTGGGAGTTTAATCAAAATTAATTCCACAGTTATTTGTGACGGGGGGAGAGCTTATAAACTGTCATGTCCAACAAGACTTATAATACTCAGGTCTGAGGATGTAACATAAAACATGCTGACTGCGGTCAATAACACCATATTATATAATTGAAATTTGCTAAGAGAATAGAACTCACAAAAAAAAAAAAGCAAATATGTAAGGTGATAAAAGTGTTAATTAATTAGATAATGGGAATCCTTTCATAACATATACATATATCAAATCACCATGACATGTACTTTAAATAACTTACAGTTTTGTTAACTATACTTCAATAAAGCTAAAAATAAAGGAATAAGTGAATGAATGAATGAATGAATTTTGTAAACATTCAGAAAAGATCCATGTGATTTCTACTTATTCCCAATTTGAAATTGGGCTATATCAATTATACATAATCCTTGATATTCTGTACTTCTTCTATACAGTATTCTTACATGTATTCTCCCATGAAAGCCATAGGTGCTTAAAGGCCTTTATTTTTCATAAGCAGCACAGAAGTTTAGAAATCCTCATCATTTCCAAACAGCTGACTCTAGAAATGGCAACTCACCAGGGTGACTCAGTTATCCATGCACTTGTTTGCACTTCAAAAGGGAAAAAAAAGCCTGTTTGTTTTCTGATACTCAAGAAAATTTTGCATGTGGCTGGATTTGGAGAAATAATCAAAGTAAAACAGCTCATATCCAAGCTGAGGCCACCAGTCACTCTGGGGAGGTCGTTGACTAGTGGCCCAGATTTTGCAATTTATTCAAAAGGGTGGATTGTTCGTTAAACAGAAGCTTCATCAAACATTGCCTGTGATATGGTTTACATATGAAAAGCTATATTCTTTACTTAACATTCACAAGTTGCTTATGGACTAATTAGCCCATCTGCCACAACAAATGTATTCATACTTCTTTTGTATTGATTGCTGAAAAGTACCTGCTTTTTTCCTATCCACTTATTTCTATCAATATAATGGCAAATAATAACTTTTTAGAGCTAGGACACTTACTTTGTTATATCTGTAAAAATGTGTATATTTTTCAACTGAGTTGACAAGTGCAGGGGTGAGAGGAAGACCTCAGAAAATGCTTTCCAGTGATCAGTTTATCTTTTAGTCATCAATCATCTGTTTGTTAGTTTATCTGAATGTCATAATTGCTTCAAGTTTGACATGAGTAATATTATTTGTTTATTTTTTATTTATTTTTATATTTTTTAAGTATAGTAGGTATACAATAGTATACCTATTAGTTTGAGGTATAGAATATAGTGACTTAACATTTATATACCTTACAATGTGATCACATCACTAAGTTTTTCCACTTGTTTCCAATCCCAAATTTAGTTTTTTATGAGAACAACCACATGTATTTATCCCAAAACTTCTATCATTGGTATCTTCTTCCCCTTGTTTATGCTGTTGCCAATTCTGATAACCTACTTATGCATAACATGCCTGGTTTCTCATTTATCTCAAATCAGATGGCCTAGTCACCATCTCAGATCCAGTCATCTCACTCTGAACTGCTAGCATCTTACCAAATGTCAATCACATGAGTCTTTTCAGGTATATTCTTATTGTTTGGTAGCAATGGAACCAAATCAGTTTGGCCACAGTTATCAAAATGCCAGATGTTATAGTAACGGAGAGAATTATCTCATACACTTCTCATGTTTATTATGACACTGTAACGTCTCACCCATTCCATTTAACAACCACTTAGAAAAAGTCTCCTTCTCTAAACCGTGCTGAAATCAAATTCCCAGCTTTTTTGAAACCCTTTTGCATAGAAACTTCAAACTCAAACTCCATAACACAAAAATATTTTTTTAAATCTTCATATTATCTTTCATCTCCTCACCAATTTCGCTCCCAACCCTCTTCATTTTTTTTTTTTTCCTGAAAGTCAATTTCCCTGCACTTTTCTAGCACAAAAGCTTCTTTCCTTTCACTGGGCACCTAGCGGAGTTTGGATCCACACCTTTAACTGTCTGTGTTAAGTGGAACACCTTTAATAGAGGGTTTCTCCATCACCAGTTTCATTTCCCAAAACACATAAAAGTTATATATCACCCATACAAAACCAAATTTAAGATTGAGACAGAGGGAGTAAAGTGTGGGGGGAGGGAGGAGGAGAAAGCAAGGGAAGAAGGGAGGGAGAAAATATGATGAAAAAGAAAAATAATGATAATGATATGGCACCATAAAATATCAAATACCTTGTTGTTGATTTAGGATCTCACCACTTGAAGAAAATGAGGTTTTGCTATAAATTTATTTGTTAATGTACTACAAAATTTTTCTTTAGGATTAAAACTTTAGATATTCTTTCAGTGTTATTCGTCTTCCTAGCTGTAACTGATGATAACTGAGTAAAGCCACTGTCGGAAAATCTCAATTAAGCCATTCTTTTTTCTGTTGTGAAAGGCATAATTTATAAAATGGTGACCTTTTGGTAGGCTAACAGTATGTTGATGAACTTCAAGTGAAGTGAAAGAAAAAAAAAGAGTGTTTTGTATTATCAGTGCTTACATTTTCCAAGGAATCACGTGAAGCAGTAGAGCCTTTAAAGGTCATAGACTTCTTTACTTTGAGAGATATTAAATAGCTAATGAAAATAGAGGTCAGCTGCATGATAACCGGAAGAAAAAAGCATTCCCCAATGAGAAAGTAAGATATTTGAGATTACGCCAACTGTCCTTTTTTAAGATTGTATTTGATTGTCCTTAAAGCCGAAAATGAAATTTGCATGTAAATGCCATGATTGTAAATGAATGAATGTACAGGTCTTAGAATCAATAGTTATTGATCTTGCTGTATGAATGCTAATATCATTTGCATATACTAACCATTACAATAAGAACTGATGATTTCACAGCCCAAAATACTCTTCATTAGTTTTTATGTCTCTACAAAAATTTTTATTCTTTTCTGGATTTTGCAAAAATAATCTTACTTAGCTCATAAGAACATGATCATTATCAGTAATAACTCACTTTTTAAAAATTATTCTTGCTTTGAAGATCACTAAAACAAAGGAATACCAAAACTAGATTGACATGTAGGCAAGGTACCCATCTACCCTGAGGAAGAAATGGAATAATGACATTTATCTGTCCACTACTTAATAGTACACAATTTATGCATTAGTGGGATTTAATTTATGACTGGAATGAACCCTGATCACAAATTATTTTCCCTTTACCCTCAGATATTGGTTGAAATTCCTTTTGAAAGAGCATTGTCTTCTTTCATACTGCCACTATTAGGGGTTACTCTAAATGCAAAGCTTGTAGATATCACTGACAGAGCAATCTTATCTACAACTGGAGCAATTTCCATAACCCAGGAATTTATAGATACTGACCACAATATGAAACATAGAAGACGACATCGTTTAAAATGAGAGGCTAGCTTTTAGGTTGTGCTTTAACATTCTGGAAGTTCTCTTATCATCTGCTGACTACATGTCCTCAGGGAAGACAGTGGTGGCCCCAGCCCAAAGTTCCTGGAACGAATGACTGTGTCCATGGGTTTTTGTGTCTGATGTTTACATACTCCCATATGCCCAAAGTCATCAAGGTATTCTGAGGTTGTGCCAATGAAAATTTGGTGGTAATTTTCAAGTTTAGTCCATGGAGAGAAGAATTAGAGTGTGAATGTACAGATTAGCGAGCATATGCACACTGGTAGGTACCCACTCAAATCTCCAACTAAAATTTCTTACTAGTGATCTAAGAACTGTGCTGGGACATATTTTGCTGGTGAGGAAACTTAATTGCTCCTTTTGTGAAGGCACATTAACTCTTTCAGGGTCCATTGAGTAAATTAACTCTTCCAGGTTATTAAGCCTGTCTCTACGTGACATGACGATTTCTACCTGGCATTGTATCATTTACCCTGAAATGCCCCACACTTGCTTTGAGCACACATGTTCTTTGTCTACTCAGGGAGAGAGAATGTGCTCATTTCAATGTCAGCAATTGCTCTTTGATTGCAACTCAGTGATTCCCTTTGCTTCTTCCCAGGGATCTCTAAGGATTTGCCGGTACATAGCAGTTATCTGAGCCTCACCAATAGACGGGTGTCATAGTTGTCTAAAAATGGTATTATTTCTGTGGTTTTGAACACAGAATTTTGCTTCTAAGTATCTTTTCCTGTAGGCAAAAGCCAACATTATTAATTCATTTGGGGTGGGAGTTGTGAAGCTATTTCAAGATTCCATGATCTTTTATTAAAGCACAACTCCCACTAAGAGGCTATGTTATCAGTACCTATTTAGGGAAATATATTAACAACTATTTGAGAGCAGCCTGTGCTGCCCCTCAAGAGGGTGTTCAGAAAAGTGTGCAGGTGTTTGGGATGCCACAAAGGCTAGAGTAAGTGCCTGTAGTTGGTCCAGCTGAGAAGCAGTGATGGAGAGCAAAGGCAAATGCCACCTCTTTCTTTATTATGTCCAGGGCTACCTTGGAGAGTCATCAGTTGATATAAATTAAAATAGATGATGATCCAAAGAGACACAGTATACTCCTTCAGAGGTGTTTTAGAGTAGTGCTCCTTTTATGTGCATATCATAGAAATCATCTGGTATCTTGTTATAATGCCAGTTCTGATTCAGGAGGTCCGAGGTAGGGCTAGGTTTTCTGCATTTCTAATAATCTCTTAGATGATGCTTAACTGCTGGTCCACAGACCATACTTTGAATAGAAAGGATTTAGGATAAAATGTAAATTATCTTGGATAAAACATGGTCTTAGATAAGAAGATGACGAATATGAAAGAAATTTAACAGTATTCTAAAAAAATAGATTTCAGACCAGGAAGACTTTGATTAAATGTTGAAAATTCTAGTAAGAGATTGATAGATCATAAAAAAGGATATACTTAGCATTTCTACCTATCCGAAGATTTCAGTGAACATTTTCTGAGGCCAATGTATTATTTAAATTTTTAAATCTTTACTAATCATTCTGTTGGTGTACTCTCTAAAAATACTAGAAGTAATTGTTTTCCTTATCTCCTTCACTTTCTCATGTTGGTAAGGAGCTCAATAAATATCCATGTCCGATTAAATATTCCTTTGCAAAATTTATATCAGAGCTGATTTAAACCTCCCCTCTCCACCTTTTATTAATCTATCATGACAGCCTCTCTGTTCTTTCCTCTGAGATGAGCAGTGTCCTTTTATCTTCACAGGTCAATGGGAAGGATCTCTCAAAGGCCACCCATGAAGAGGCAGTGGAAGCTTTTCGAAATGCCAAGGAGCCCATTGTGGTTCAGGTGCTAAGGCGAACGCCTCTTAGTAAACCATTCTACGGAACGGCCCCAGAAGTGCAGCTCATGAACGCCAGCACACAGACAGACATCACTTTCGAACACATCATGGCCCTGGCCAAGCTGAGGCCACCTACGCCTCCAGTGCCAGACATCTGTCCATTTCTGCTCTCAGACAGGTATTTTTCTGTCATTTCCCCTCAAAGCCCTATTTGTTTTCATTCATCGTTTAAAGTCGCTGTTGGAAAGAATCAGTCACACTAGCTAGTTGACAATTACAGAGACAGGCTGTCTACAGTTGTCTATAGTCTGTCTCCACTTGTCTACAGTTAATTTTCAGATATCTCTGCTAGCTGCTGTCCCTGACCCACACAGCTGTTTCACCTCAGGAATCTTACTTACTGAGATACAATGAAAAATTCTGGCTCCAATTAGTTCACCTTTTCATTTCCAGTCATCAAAAGCCTCACACTACTCATGAGCACTGGTCAGGGAAATAGCTTTTCTCACAAAAGCTGCCAAAACCCTTATTAAGACTGATACAGAAGTGGCATGTTGGCACTATACTCTCCCCTGTAGGTCACCTCTCTCTCTGACTCTCTGTTGCTTTTCTCTTTTTTAAAGGAAACGCTAGGAAATTAATTGAAGTGCAGTTGTCCAAAGAAAGCAATTACCCAATATATTGTATTTGTAAACAAAAGGTCCTGGCTGTCAGAGAAGTATAGAACTATGAAATAAACTGTTATAAGAATATTTCTTCCAAATTTTTACCTAATTAAAAGGGAGTTTGAGATATTTTATTCAAGTAATTCTACTTGTATAGGCTTAGAAGAATGCTTTGCCCATGTTCTATGAACTTTTAAGCAAATATTCAAACCTTATTGAGAGTTTGATTCATAAGAGCAATAGTATGCTTAGATGGCATTTTCATTGCCTACTGTACTCCATTTTCCACTTTGCAAAACATAGATCTAATCGTGCCAATTTCCTGCCCTTAAGTGGCTTTTTTAAGTTATTTCAGTGGGTCGAATGTATACATTAGAATCACCTGGGAACTTGGAAAAGCAATATCAATTGCCTGAGTCCCACCTCAGGCCAATTAAATAAGAATTTTTTAGAGTAAGGCCCAGGCATCAGAATTTTTCAAAAATCTCTCTAGAAAATTGTAACGTGCTACCATGTTTTGGAAACCACTCCTTGAAACCTCAAGTTCCAGGAATGTAGGGACTTAGTTTGTCTTGCTTATGGCTCTATTCATTTATCCATTGCTTGTTAAATAATTCCTTATGTCAGGCACTGGAACTAGGTGCTGGGCATAAAATTGGGAATGAAAATGAAGTCACTACTTCCTGGAGCTTCTATTCTAGAGAGAAAGATGAACAATGCACAAGCAAACAAATATAAAATATCTATTAGTACAGCCTGACACAGAATAGCCAGCCCTCCAATAAATACTTTCTCGAATGAATAATAAAAACAACCAATATTTATTAGCTCACTTAACATGTTTTAGGTAATATTTTAAGTGTTTTACACTTATTAATTCATTTAGTCTTCACAACAACCTTCGGAGGGGTGCACTGTATTATTACCATACCCATGTCACACATGTTGGGTAACTTGGCCCAGATCACATAGCAAAGAAATGTCGGACGCACTCCTGAGCCAAAGAGGTCTGGCCTAAGTGCAAACTCTTTCGACCAATACGCTGTGATGCTCTTCCTTAGATCTTAGTTTAGAGGCGACCTCTTCTAGAAAACTTCCTAGGGCTGCCACAGGAATACCCCCACTAAGCGCTCTCACAGCTTCTGTGTTTTTTCCTTATTGCACTATATTAAAATCCTACTTTGCTGCTTTACCCAATTAATAGGACAAGAATTGGATTTTGTGCACCAACGTTATTTCCAGTACTTGACATAGGGCCTGGCATCTGGTAGACATGCAATAAATGTTTATTGAATGAATAAGGTGTTTCTCCTGGCAGGGTTCCCCTCTTACTGACTGAAAGATAAGAGAAACACATCAGATGCCCCAAACAGCAAGCTTTGACATTTTACCAGCCCAAATGGGCTTTGCAGAACCAGTCTGGATTTAAGCAAGAAGGGTTTACCTATTAGAACAGCAAACAAGGTGTTGCATGTACTGCTTGTAGTATTTGAGCCTACACTGTTTCACCCTGTAAGGAGCCTATAGTAGTAAGAGGCTGGTAAATTATTTACACAGACTGTGTGAAGGCACCATTCCAAGAACATCCATACTGGCAAATCTTACTTGCAATGAACTTGCTTGATTGCACTTATGCTTTTTCACTGACTTTTAGAAATAGAGATGATCTCATGCCCTTTGCTGTTGAACTATGCTTAGCCCTTGTATAGTATAATGTATAGTATCTACCATAGTATATAATAATTTGAAAGCACTTCTATCAATTACTTAAAACATTTCCCTAAAGTGAAAGAATGTATAAAAGATATGTACAATGCCCTGGGGCCCCTTCATTTCCTTTACTTAATCAGTTCTGTCTGTTCCCTGGAATTTTCTAAAGGGATTATAAAAACCTGTGGCTTAGGAGTTTCCAGTGAGTTATCACCATGAATGTTCTTTAATATTTGTGCAAAGAGGGGAAAATGTAGGTTATGAGGAAGGAGGTCTTAAGGAATTGGGGGTAATGTGAGTATGTTTTACTATCTGAAAAATATGTGCTTTTAAAATGGATTTCAAAAAAGTTTGGAGCTGTGTATTTTGACATTGGTAGTACTTTGTTACAAAATACCCACCCTACCCCACCCTCCCTTTGGGTAGACTGCAGTCTTAAAAGCCATGTACCCATGCATGCAGCAAGTCACATTCGGTAGACTGGCAACAGACCAGAGAATATGAATAAAACACCATGGCCTGTCAAAGATTTCACATCAGTCTTCACAAAATGCAGCTCTGACCATGGGCCCTTATCTTCAAATTCTCTCAGAAAATCGAATTGATGGACTTCATGTAGGTGGAGAAAGACAAGCAATTGCTCCTTCTGAGCTGTAGTTCATTTAAAGCCTAGATCAGTACAAGTCTTATTGCAAAGCACAGAAGACTAAAGTGAAATTCTAAAATCAGTTTTAATTTTGAAAACAACCCTTTTGATCTATTCCTATCATATTGCTACATTCCCCATAGCTGCCATTCTCTTCATCCGATGGAGCATGAATTTTATGAGGACAATGAGTATCTTTCCAGCTTGCCTGCTGATGCAGACAGAACAGAGGACTTTGAATATGAGGTAAGATCATTTTCACACCACTTCACATTTCTTCATGAAGTTATGGTTGAAAGATTTTGCATAAAAAAGAAAAATTAATTTATTACTGTGAAATATATTTTGTCTATATGTGGGATAAGATCTTTTAAATCTTATTTGTTTTAGCTATTTGGCTCTGGTATTTTAAGTATATTAGAGAAACATTTTTGTAATTTAAGCTTGAAAATAATTTGCTTACATTTTCTGTTGCTTTTTATCAATAATATTATGGTAGCTACATTTGTTCTTCTTTCCACAATGCAAGGGAATTTCCAAGTAGAATATGGAAAAGAAATTGTATTTAAAACAAAGATGGTACTTACCATTTTCATTCACTATGTAGTATTTTAATTTTAATAAATAAATTTTATGATATTAGTTATAATCTTCCCCTTCACAAATTCAATATTCTCTTCATTTGTGACTCAAGTGTATACTAAAGAGCCATTTCACTAACTTTCTAGAAAGGGAGAGGGCCTCAAGCCCTTTGTTGTTAAATTATGTTTTGCCTTCACAAGGTATATATTAGAGTAACTGTACTGTGATATATAACATTTCCAAAAGCCCACCTATTAATTATTTAAGAGCTTTTGCAAAAGTTAAAGGATTTATCCTAATATTTCCTCTGCTTCTGCAGTCTGTAAATCTTTGAAAGGTTTCAGACTACTCTGACATTTGGAAATAAAATAGATTGAGAAGGTAAAGAAGCTTTAGTAAACAGGCAGAGAATCCATGATTATCTGCCCTTTTAATGCTTTAGATGATGTCATACAAGTTCAGCAAAATGTTCTTTTCCATTTTACAACCAGGAAATCCTGAAATCTCTTCCCTGAGGAGGATCTGAAATCAAATAAGACCGATTCAGTGAAGCTCACCTAAAGCAAATAGACGTTTATTTGAAATCTTCTCCCTGCAAAAGTCATTGCTGGGGATTATAGAAATCGTTATTGCTTTTCAGACAGAATTTGGAAGGAGGTGGAATGATACCTAGTATCTGAGTAGAAGGTTTTGTCGTTGGTATTGTTCATGTTAATTTTTATCCTCTCCTGTCTGTTAAACTGATAGAAAAGTTTATTTTATAAATCCAGTCAAGTGCTGGTAGGCACTGAAATATCCATTAAGTTTTGTCTACTCATGCAAAATAAATTACAAAATTGAGTCACTTATCCAAATAATTCAAGATTAAATGATGTTTTCCTTTCATTTAATGAATACTTCAGGTTTGGGGACTGGAATTATCTTCAGTTTTTCAGTTAGCTTGTTCCTTAAAGCTTTATTAAAATAAATCTGTGTGCTGGGGGAGGGCATGGGAGAGACTAGAATAAGCAGGTTAACAGTAAAAATTCTCTCAATTAATTAGCATATCACTGAATCTTACATTACAGACAGATTTCGTTACATTTCTATAGGACTACTGTAACTGAACCATATCTTCTTTTTTGACCAATATGAATCACTGATAGATGACAGCATTAGTATGATGACAGTGGTAAATGCTCAGACACGTCCTCTATAGCCTGTAATCTCAACTAATCACAGCATCATAGTCATTAATTTGCTGTCAGCTGTGATTCTCTTGCCAAAGGCACCTTTCTGAGTAACTGAAATAAAGAATGTTCCTGTGAAATTTAAATAAAGAAGTTACTGTGACAGGCTTCCATCATGAGAGAGGATGCATTTGAGAATATCATGCATGGTTCAAGGTGGGGGTAGAGACATGGGAGAATACCCAAGGATAATTTACCAAGTTTAGGAGAGAATAATGATTCTACTCAGTACTCCGCAGTCTGTTACAGTTATATGGCAGAGGTGCACATACAGTCTAATCTGATGCAGCCATGAGGGATGGTATGTGCACCTCTGCCATATAACTGTAACTGTCGTCTAATCTGGTGCAGTCATGAGGGATGGTATGTGCACCTCTGCCATATAACTGGAGGAGATTTAGAAATGCTAATCCCATCTTGATACACTATTGCACTTAGAATTTGGCTGGTCGAGTGTTTTCATGACCAGATGAAATGACCCCAGCTCCTCCACGAGCCCCATCGTAACCCAGTAGCTCTGGGGTAGTGGTGGATGAACATCTTCATGAAGGACCAGTTTTGTGCCACTTAGAGAATATTACAGGAAACTGAGGTCTAATGGCTGAAGAGAGGACTTTATCTCAGAAAGAGATACTCCTCCTCAACCTAAACACGAATACGTATCAGCCAGCAGTTGGGGAAGTAGAGAGAAAACTCTATTTTATCTGCTTTCATTCATTTTCACCACAAATATTTAATGAGCACTTACAGGTGCCAGGTTCTTATCTAAATTTTTGGGATTGATGAAGCCCCTGCCCTAGTGGAGCTTAACTTTTAGGGGAGAGAGATGGACAATAAACAAATAAATAACAACATAGTATATTAGATGGTGATAAGTGCTAGTGGAGAACAACAAAAATGGATGATGGAGAAAGAAATTCATGGTGTTGGGATGGGGTGTTGCTATCTTATACAAGGTGGCCAGGGAAGGCCTCTTCTCCTAAGACTCCTAAAGGAAGTGAGAGAGCTAGCCATGTGGATATCTGAGGGAGGAGCTTTCCAAGTAGAGGGAAGGGAAGTACAAAGAACCTGAAGCAAGAGCATGCCTGGTCTGCTCAAGAACAGCAGAGGCCAGTGTGCTCTGGCAGCATCCGCAAGGGGGCGAGTGGTAGGAGAAGTCAGTGATTAGAGGCATATCTTAAGGAGCCTTTGGCTTTTATCATGAAATGCAAAGTTGCTGGAGAAGAAAGAGCAAGGCCATAATGTGAAGTCCTAGCAAGATCCCTCTGGCTGCTGGAAGGAGATTGACAGAGAGGAGGCAAAGGCTACAGCAGAGCAGTCAGGTAAAACGGAGAGGTGAATTGGGCCTGGATGGAGATAGAAGAAGCTCTAAGACAGCCTGGAAGGACAGCATACATCCTGGCCCAGAGGGCTTTGCCTAAATGTCTGCATTTCTATCACTTGCTCATAGCTTTAATATAGTTTATACTATGTCAGTTTACCTTCTTCTGACATTTTAAAAGCAAAATATCATAGGCCAGAATGAAACACAGATTCTGACATCCACTGAAACTACCATAGTAAATCCACTCTTTAAATGAGAGAAAGTGTACAGAACTGCATTTCCAAACTTGCTAAAATGCAGACTATGCAACTATCTAGGTCCTTTTTTAAAGGCCTCCTCACTGTTGACTCAGCGAACCAAAACTGACCTATCTTGTAAATTATATATTTAGGGACTTTTAATGCATGGATTATTGACCCAATAGACCAAAACAGATCTGACTATCTTGTAAATACATATTTAGAGACTTTTTAACATGCAGATTATTGCATCGATAGGCTATAACAGCTCCCTTCAGAGACATGATAGACAGCAAACGCTTCTTTGGAGATATTATAGTCAATGTGTCAATGTTACAGTGACTGTGGTGTCTTAGGGACCTCTATAAAATTTTAATGACACTCATATCTCACCATGGCCTATCACTACTTTGCCTAAGAAAATTATTTGACTGAGTTTAAAATTTCCCTGCTGTGATTCAGAAAAGTCTCAGAGGACCAGCCTGCATTAAAAGACTCACAGCTTGAAATTTGTTCTCTTTAAAAAATGATGGCACTTGTTCTCTAATTAAAAATGATAAAGGATTTTAATTTTATTTTTCAGAGAAAAAATAAAAATATTTTTAAATTTAAACAATGCACCTATCCTAAGATTCAGGGTACTCCATGCCGCTGAAATACCACTGAGGATTAAGCGGCCTCTCTTCTTTATTTTCAACTTTGTTCTTTTTTTTTTCCAAGAGCCAGCTAAAGGTTGAAATAAATCATAAATAGCCCTTAGCAAGTCAGAGAAAGATCTCAAATCCAACCTCTACCAGAAATAATTTAAAGAGAAAAGCTTCAAGAAATACAGCACTCTTTCATCTAACTCCTAATAAAGATATGTTTGCTACTGCCTGAGTGCAAGGAAGATGTCAAATTTTCTACAGCATTTGCCATTAACTCTCAAAAGTCAGTGCTGATAGAGGACAGAGAACTAATCAGTGCAACAGTTTGATAGTATGAAACATCACATTAGCCAAGACAAGCAAATAATTTAAGCAATATTGCTGAGCCTGCAGATTTTCATCACTAAAAATGCTACCTGAAATCGTTTTTACTGCTTCCTCTAAGATCAGGCAAAAGAAACATATTCAAACAGCTTGAATTAAGTACACTTAGAGTTCTCCCCTTATATGTTCATGGTCAACAAAATAAAAAGGAATTTGACAGTTTTGCTTGAAGTGGTATTAAAGGTGGAAAGGAGAGAAGGACAAGTAAATGTCAGAGTTCTGAATACATATTAACTGAAAACGAAATGTGGGTCAGTGTCTATAAATAGGAAAGGGCATTTAGCATATTAATGAGCTGCTTCTTCGCAATTTTTATGCAAAGCATAAGTAAACCCTTGTGCTATACTGAGAAGTGTAATTTTGCAAAAGTTATTTCCCAGAGCTGGATCTCTTAGAATATGTGCAGAATACTTGTGAGAATTTAAGTATATAGTCTCTCTCTTACATAATTAAAAAAGAAAATTATGAATCAAAGAGATGTTCATTCAAAAAGTTAACAAGAGGATAAGCTTTAACTAGATTTCGATCAGATCTTTTTGAGCAGCTTCATTCGTGAAGCCTACCTTTGGAAAAATCGCCAAGATGTACAAGTGTAGAGCTTTGTGGCTCCTTCCTAGGCTGTGAGATCAGAGGCCTTATCTACCTTGTTCATCGTTGCATCACATCACCTGTTTCCCTGTGGATGTTCAGTATTTGATGAACAAATAAATAAAGATTCCCCTTGCTTTCTGCATGGATCAACTTCTGGGCAGTGTGGTACCTTTCCTCCCTTTAAACAAGGGAATCACATAACAAGAACCTGGGACTACCATGCAGTTACAACAGATAATCAATCTCTCCCTTTCTAACAGGTATTTGTTCTTTGTGTCAGGGGTTCTAATCCTAACAGATATCTTTCCACGTCCTCTCATTTAACTCTTTGTATTTGTTTTCAGGACACTAATAAAATAAGAACAGAAACAGAGAGATAAGTAATAAACTATAATTTAAATTTCTTTGAATTTAGAATTTCTTCATGAAAATTCATCTTTGCCGATAACCATTTTGTAAAATCGTAGAATCTTGTACTTGGTGTGAAGATGACATGTTCTTTAATCCATTCTTAGACACTCTTTATCATAAATAGCCCTTAGCAAGTCAGAGAAAGATCTCAAATCCAACCTCTACCAGAAATGTAACTTCTTCACCAAGGGATCACTCAGCAAATTTGTGATATACTACAATGGACAGAGAACTGAGCGCCTTCCCCAAGTAGCCAAATCTGTCAGTGACAATCGCTGAGTATTTAGAGAGAGAAATTTATTAAGGAGTTTGAAAGCAAATGATGGAAGGAACATGTTTGGGAATGACACATTACTCTTAAAGAGACTGTATGTTATCCTTATGTTATGGTGGATAGTAGGGAAAGAGAAAACAGCGTGTAGACTATCGAAGTGTAGAATCTTCAACATTTTTAATTCAGTGGATATTTTAGATTTCACTAGTCCCTTTTCTTTCACTTGCTAGTCACATTTTAAAATTATTAATTAAATAACTAAAATAAGTTTATACCACTTACGACTGGGACAATAAAATTATTCGTTTAAAAAGTTACCTTTGTAAGTTTTATTCTTTTGGAAAACTTATTGAATTAAAAACTAATCTAGATGAAGTGTGAAAATATTTTTACTGCTTGAACATTTAAGATAAAATGGTATTCAGTCAGTTTGGAGTAGGTTCATTGAAATGTTTGTTAATGACACCATCATTATTTTCTCTATTATATCAAATTAAAAGCTTAATCATGGAGGTCAAACGAGTCACTTGTCATATATTCAGGCTTATATTTCCAGGTTCTCTGGGGCATGTTCCTCCTTCATATCACCACTGTCTCCTCCCTTGTTAGAACACTACTCTATCTCTAGGCTATTTCTTGGTCTCCTCAGGCCAGGCAGTCCATCCTATTCGCCACTGTCAGACCAGTCCTCCACAAGTGCACTTCTCAGTAGATCTTTCCCTGTTCCTCATCTAGTATGACCCTATTCCTTGAACTAATTCTAAAATGCTTTGCCTGATATTGCAGATCCTTTGTACTCTTTCACCACTCCACTTTTCCAGGCACCTTGGGATCAAACTCCAGAGTGCAGTAACACTCAGAGGAATCCCTGTGCTTTCCTTCCTCTGTGACTTTACTTATGGGCCTCTCTGCTCCCAAAACACCTTTCTCAAATCTCTTTCCCATCACTGAACTCCCATACCATATATATAGGTAGATAGATAGAGAGATGATAGATAGATAGATAGATAGATAGATAGATAGATAGATAGATAGATATAGATATACACATACATACGTGTATATGTATATATGCACGTATGTATGTATATATCTATATAAGTATATATAGATTTATATTTTTGTCATTATGCCCTGTGTTATAGTAATTCATGTACTTATCTTTTTCTTCTAAATAGCTTGTCTTTCTTAACAGAAGTGACCTCTTCTAATTATCTATCACCAGGATAGCCTAGAACAGGCCCTGGCAGACAGTGGGCACTCAGCAGCATTTTCAGAATGAGTGAATAAAATATTGATCATTGCAGCTTCTGTTCTTATTTTATTAGTGTCCTGAAAACAAATACAAAGAGTTAAATGGGAGGACGTGGAAAGATATCTGAGGGAGAATAGAAATTTGAAATAAAGCATGAAAGACTTCATTTTTTCTCAAAATAATTCATTTAACAGCTTAGTAATAGGAGCAAATGGATTTAAGCACACACTATGTCAGATTGTAAAAGAAAATTTGGATTTTGTGTTGCCTTTCTAACAATGAAAATGTGTGCATTTTATCCCCAATTTATAAACTGCAGAACTGTAGTAAATAGACTTGCTGACTGATGTAGATGAAGAATGACTGGGGTTCAGTTCCTCCTAGGGTAACCACATATCCTGGTTTGCCCTAAACCGCCTCCATGTGTGGTTGATATTCCAGATTAATTATGAATAGCAACTTCTTTCACTTTCAAAAACATTCTAGTTATACAATACCTTATATGATTGTCCTAGTTTTTATACTTGTTGACCCTTGCTAAGACTTTGAAATCATATTTTATATAATTTGAATATACCAAGTGGAGACAACTTAGAGTTTCTTAATTTGAATACCTATCTTTATGAAATTGAACTAAGTTGTAACTTTCTATGTAAAAAAAATGTCCTCCTTAAGGAGTGACAAGAAGGAAAATGCTACAAAATTGGAGCTAGTCATTAAAGTTATTGTAATTCTTTTAGATTTCTTACTGAAAGAAATGAGATTAGTATTGCTGTTAATTTGGTCATGTCATTTCATAAACACGAGTCATATCTTTCACCTCACTGATTATGACAACACTAAACCTTATTTCCTAAGAAAACAATGAAAAGCAAATTTAATTTTCCAGGTTGGTTATTAAACAATATAACCATGGGCGCATTTACTTTACTAGGAATTTAGATATAAAAAGAAGATTCCCTATACTGTATATATGAATGTTATCAAAATACTGACGTTCTATTTTTGTTTGAAAATACTCATCATACACATTCAGATGATTGCCTTGCATTACTGAAAAGCATTTGTGAAAGGTTGTGTTTAAGGTGAACATTTACATTTCAAATCTTTCCCAATGACTTCTATTCTGCTTTCAAAGAATTATTTTCACAGGGCAAAGAAATAAGAGATGTCTTTTTCAGTATAAAGCAAATCTCAGATAAGGATTCCTAATGTTCCTTCCTGAGGCAATATAATCTGGTGGAAGAAATTCAAACAAGGAGTCTGGTCCCAGTTCTAGGTATGTCTCTTGAAGGGACCATTTACCTCTTGAATCACAGCATTCTCACATGTGAGTTTCATGAGGATACCAATGTTAGTTTGAAAAAATTTACCATCATCTAGTTTTTCCATAGTGAGAACTTAAGGAAATTGAGATAAATGCATAGACGAAGCCTTAAAAATTTTACAAATATTTTAACATTTGAAATATATCAACCCACATTTTACAGATTTTTATAAAGAGAATACATACATTCATATGGCCACACATTGTTCTGTGTCTAGTACCATATTGTACCAACTGGTATGGTAGCAAGTAGCACACCTCTCATATTATCTCTGACTTAACTTTAGTGTTTAGAACAAGTTAATCACATACATTTGCCAAATAGAAATGCCTCCAGCTTTATTCTTCTTTCTCAAGATTGCTTTGACTATTTGGGGTCTTTTATGGTTCCACACAAATTTTAGGATTTTTTTCTATTTCTATGTAAAATACCATTGGAATTTTGAAGGGGATTACATTAAATCTATATGTGGCTTTGGATAGTATTGACATTGTAACAATATTAATTCTGATCCATGAACACCAGATATCTATTTATTTGTGTCATTTTCAGTTTCTTTCATCAAAGTCTTCTAGTTTTCAGAGCATAGATATTTCACCTCCTCGGCTATATTTACTTATAAGTATTTATTGTTTTTGATGCTATCGTGAATGAGATTTTTTTTTTATTTCTTTGTTAATTATTTTGTTGTTAGTGTATAGAAACTCAGCTGATTATCGTGTGTTGATTTTGTATCCTACAATTCTACTGAATTTGTTTATTAATTCAAACAGTTTTTTGGTGGGATCTTTAGGATTTTCTACATATAAGATCATATTATGTACAAACAGAGATAATTTTACTTCTTCCTTTCTGATTAGGCTGCCTTTTATTTTTTCTTTTTGCCTAACTGCTCTGACAATAGGGGTGGTGAGATGGGGCACCCTTGTTTTGTTCCTCATCTTAGAGGAAACATTTTCACCATTGAGTGTTAGATTTGGGCTTTTCATATTCGGCCTGTATACATTCCATCTATACCCAATTTGTTGAGAGTTTTTAATCATGAAAGAATGTTGAATTTTATCTAATACTTTTTTTTGTATCTATTGATATGATAATATGATTTTTACCTTTCATTGTATTAATGTGGTATATCACATTTATAGGTTTGCATATGTTGAACCATCTTTGCATCCCAGGGATAAATCCCACTTGATCATGCTGTATGGTTCTTTTAATGTGCTGTTGAATTCAGTTTGCTATTATTCTGTTGAGAATCTGTGCACCTATATTCATCAGGGACATTGGCCTATAGTTTTCTTATTTTGTACTCTCTTTATCTGGTTTTAGTATCAGAGTAATACTGGCCTCATAAAATGAGTTTGAAAGTGTTTCCTCCTCCAATTTTTTGAAAGAATTTGAGGAGGATTGGCATTAATTCGTAGAATTCACCAGCAGAACCATCTTATCCTGGGCTCTCTTTGTTAGAAGGTTTCTAATTACTAATTCAATCTCCAAATCATTATTTGTTCAGATTTTTTATATCTTCATGATTAAGTGTTGGTAGGTTGTATGTTTCTAGGAATTTGTCCAGGTCTTCTAAGTTATCCAATTTGTTGGTATGTAATTGTTCATAATAGTCTCTTATGATCCTTTGTTTTTCTGTAGTCTCAGTTATAATGTCTCCTCTTTCATTTCTGACTTTATTTATTTGCATCTTCTCTTTTGTTCTCAGTCTAGCTAAAGGTTTATCAAATTTGTTTACCTTCAAAAACTCAACTCTTACCTTCATAGATCATTTCTATTGTTTTTCTTGTCTTTATTTCATTTATTTCTATTATTTTCTTTCTTCTAGTTTTGGACATACTTTATTCTTCTTTTTGTAGTTCCTTAAGGTATAAATTTAGATTCTTTACCTGAGATCTTTTTTTTTACTTAATGTAGGCATTTATCACCTAACTTCCCTCTTAGGACTGCTTTTGCTGCATCCTATAGGTTTTGACATGCTGTGTTTCCATTTTCATTTGTTTCAAGAAATTTTTTGATTTCTCTTTTCATTTATTCTTTGACTATTGGTTGTTGAGCAATGTGTTGTTTAATTTACACATAACTGTAAATTTTTCATCTTTTCTCTAATTATTTATTTCTACTTTCATACCATTGTGGTCAGAATATACTTAATATCATATCAATCTTCTGAATTTGTTGAGCTTGTTTTGTGAACTGACATATGATTTATCTTGGAGAATATTCTGGATGTGTTTGAGAATAAAGTGCATTCTGCTTTGAGAACACATCCAGAATATTCTCCAAGATAAATCATATGTGGTTGGATTGAATGTTCTGTATATATATGTTAGGTTTATTGTTCTAAAGTATATTTCAAGTCGTTTCTTTATTGATTTTCAATATTTCCTTATTGATTGTCAAGGTTTTCTTATTGACTTCTTACTGATGATCTATCCACTGTTGAAAGAAAGGTATTGAAGTCTTCTATTGGTCCTATATTATTGTCTATCTCTTCAGATTTGTTAGTATTTGCTTAATATATTTAGGTGCTCTGGTGCTGAGTACATATAAATATATAATTATAATGTCCTCTTGATAAATTGCCCCTTTTAATACGATATAATGACCTTCTTTGTCTATTATTACAGCTTTGACTTAAAGTGTCTTTTATGTGGTATAAATATAGCTACCCTAGTCTCTTCTGATTTCCACTTGCATGGACTATCTTTTTTTTATCCCTTCACTCTGAGCAGCAGATAGGCAGCAGATAGTTGGGTCTTATTTTACTTTTATCCATCCAGCCACTTTGTGCTTTTTGATTGGACGATTTAATCCATTTACATTTAGAGTAATTAATGATAGGTAAAGATCCATTAACGCCATTTTATTAGTTGTATCCTGACTATTTTGTAGTTTCCTTTTTTCTTCTTCCTCAATTGCTTTCTTCCTTTGTAAATTGATGATTCATTGACTTTATAATTGAGGTAGAAATGAGAGCAGAGACAAAAATTGTCTCTTTAACTGTTGCATTAACTGTTAAATAATTGACAATCATAAGATATTATTACAGTTACTTACTTAAATAAGCACTGGGTCTTGGTTTCTGGCCTCTACATCTTCCTCCTTTTGCCTTACTATATGATTATTGTTTATTCTCACTTTGGGCTCCCCCTTAAGTCTCTGAGCTTCTTCAGTGTGGTACTTTGTCTTCTAAGTATGAAGCACATAGAAGTATGACTGAAGCAATGATTAAATCTCAAATATATTTATAGGCTAGCATATCTAAGGTTTAAGTCTTTAAGGGGGTTTAGAGGTGAAGCTCTTTAGATGTTCTCATTTTTTTCATATAGTTGTTTTCTTCTTTGAATTAAATATTAGGGAAAATATCATTATAATTTTTTCTAATTGAAATTGCAAATTATTATTTACCATTCTAGTAAACAATTAAAAATATGTCACACACACACACACACACACACACACTGTCACAAAGCTTCTTACTCTGCCTCTTCATTGACTAGTAGTGTATTTAAAATGTGATGAAGCAAATAAATATTTTGGCTCATCTTAAACCCAGAGAAAAATATCAACAGAAATAATGATGTTTACAGATGAAACATGGGACAGTAGTATTTTGAAAGACAACAAGAAATAATCTATACCTATAGTCATCATAGACAAAATAGATTGGGAAAATGCTAAGATGAGTGGCACAAAATTGATAATCACTTTGAACTGAGATATGACACTTACCTATATCATTGGATTTTAAATGAGCATGTTTCATCTCTTAGGACAGGACATTTAAGGCAATTTCTGTTTGTACTTGGTGTTGATACAAGTCATAGAAGCCATTGTTTTGGGAGCCAAAGCTACCTGTGAGTTGGAGTTCTACAGCAGAAGTTATTCACCAGCCAAAGTTAAAATTTGACAGGCCTCACAAATACTCTTTTGCCTGTGCTGTCATTATTCTTGCCCTCTTGACATTTCCTTTTCATATTTCTATTTGTTTTTCAGTAGCAAAATATTGAAAGTTAGATCTGTAACTTTTTTCTTTATTCTGTAAAACACATTGAAACCATTTGTTCTTTCACTCTCCTGAGAAGACCAGATTTTAAAGTCATATATTCTGCCCAGTAGGAAGTGAAGAATTTTATAAGAAGCAGTAACAAAAAAGAGAGTTGCCATAAAACTTCTTTTTAAAAAATGAATGTACTTTTAAAAGGAGAATTATTACAGCTGTCTTTTCAAATATAAAAGGAGTTTTAGTAATCGAGTGATAATAAAAGATATTAGAGGTAGAACCTTAAAATAAAAATGAGCACATCTGGATAAAAAATAATTAAATGGTCTTTGGACAGAAGAGAATTAAAATTAAGAGAAGTGTGAGGTAGAATTTGAACCATAAGAAGGTTGTAGAAGCACAGCAGATTTACTTGACAGAGGAAAGTCAAACCCATGAAGGTTAAAGATCCATTGATCATAGCTAGTTTGTAGCAAATGCTAGACAAAAGTTTATTTTATTTTCTTTAAAAAAAATTTTATGGTTATAAAAGTAATAGGTGTTCGTTGTTTTATTTTTTTATTCAAATTCCCCTTTGGCATACAAGTGATTAAGTGTTCTTTTCTAGAGTGTAAAATTGTCGAGTATATAATATTTCATCTTCCTCTTATAAACAAACTAAAACTAAAACGTCCTACAAAGTGTGATTACCTGTGATTTATCTTATGAGAAAGGTCTGAAACTTCTAAATAACCATTGGAAGGATAATGCTTTTCCAAGCGGATATTTATAAGTAACCAAATGATCCATGAACAGCTGTTGAGCCTTTTTATAGCCAGGAAGTTCATAATCCTTAAAGAATTTTTCCTTTCTTTGACTTATACATGAGTACCTGCCAAATAAACACTGTCGTGAATCCTTTTAAACAAAGTTTTAAATATGCTTTAAGAACATGTGAGCAAGTTAGTTGGGAAATTCAAAATAAAACTGTGATGCCCTGAGTGAAGACGTTACTGTTTGTAGTTAGAAAAGATTTAATCACTTCCTGTCTGATATGCATAGAAATTAATAAAATCTCTCCCTTCACAATGAAAGTTGAAGGGACTCTAAACTGGTTTCTCTTCTTCAGATAACTTGGATGATCATCAGAGTTCCCATTGCTTACTTTCTTCTGTGTTAACTTGAAGGTCTAAATATTTCCAATGATGTACTTTGGGATTTGTCCACTTTAAATAGTTTAGTAAAGCAATTTCATGCAATAAAACCCAATGTTGGATGGGTAAACAAGTTCACAGACCTAGAGTAATTCATAGAAGTGGCATCATATGTGAATCTTCAATTAGTTTTACTATCTGACTCTCATAGGAGGAACTGCATTAACATTAGCCCCACTTCAAAACCAGGCTGGGTATTCCAGATTCATGTTCTATTTTTATGATTGTCAAAAGCAGAGAAAGTCATATGTTCTCTTACGGATTTCTCTCAGGTATGGAGATATTATTTTTAGTCATTTCCTGTATTTTTTCTTAATAGTCTCGAACACATGCATTACTATATAGTAGCCATAAAACAAAATGCAGACATCTCTAAAATAATAATGCAAGGTGATCCATACCTGATGGGTATTAGATCAATCACCTGAAAAACATTCTAGGAGGTTTTCTGACATCCATAGTACTTTGCTTATTTTCCAACTACATAAAATAAATTAACTTCATTAAATCCTCATTTTTTTCCTCCTATAAATAACCTACCCATTAATTTGCAAGAAAATCTTTCAAAATTTTTTCTCCCAATAAGTTAAAGGTCTGATTGTATAACTCTGATTTGGAAAAATATATATATATTTAGTTTTATTTGGAATTAGCCTGAAGTGA
The DNA here is from genome assembly GCF_902729225.1 of Pteropus medius. NCBI lineage: Eukaryota > Metazoa > Chordata > Mammalia > Chiroptera > Pteropodidae > Pteropus > Pteropus medius. Next base: position 6,588,251 of record NW_024349519.1, on the reverse strand, counting down.
ACTCATGTCATTCTCCACTGTTTGGTACCTGTGTCACCTCTCTGAGCCTTGGGTTCTTCATCTGTGCAAAGAAGATAGGATTAATAAGTAATTCTTAATATTAAATGATATAATATATGAGAACATGTAATACAATGGCTGGGAGATATACATATGTATATACAGAGAGAGATACCATATTTATATATTTATTTATATTTATATTCCACCATTTAACCATTGTAAGTCTCAATTTCATCACCTTGAGTAGAGAGTATTTAAGGAGAAAGAAGAAAATAAAACTTCAGAAGAGAAACTTTATAGATGGTACTGTCTAATTAGGTACAAGCTGCACACAAGGAAGAATACTCTGTCACGCAGGCCCAAATGTAAGTGTGTCCTTTATTTAAAAAAATAAAATAAAAGGCCTCGAATGAAGCCTGTTTGGATCTCTGACTTCTATCTTCTCTGTTCTTCCTTTTCCTGAACATCTTAAAAGAATAGTTTTATTCTCTACCACTTTTTAAAAATCTCATTCATTTCTCAGTCCATTTAAGTGGGATTTGAGGGTGAAAATTAACGCTGAATGAATGACCAAATCCAGTTATATCTTCTACTTCACTATCCTTTCATCAGTATTTGGTTCTGTTTGGTCATCTGCATCTTCTTGAAATGCTCTTTGTTATTGGTTTCCACAGTACCCCTCTGCCTTATCTTCTAATCATATGACAGCTCTACCCAGACTTAATTCAATTTCCTATCTCTAAGTTTGGGGCTATTATAGCCTTATTTCTCAGGGATGTGGGAAGACTTAAACAAGCTGACCTGTGGCTCTTGGTGTTCCGAGCCGGCAGGGAAAATGGAACTGGAGGAATCCACAACGTGTGTCACACCAACACCAGCCCAGAGCCTCACTGGTACGTACAGTGTTGCCTTAGAATCATTCCCTTGGCTCTCGTTCTCTCTTGTTTGAGCTTCAGGCTTTCATGTGATCCCTTCTGCTTTTCATCTTTCTGAGATTTCTCAGTTTCCAACCCATCAAGGATTCCCTTTCTTATTTTAAAGCATTATTGTGATTTTTAATATATACTTTTCTATACATTCTAGGGTTTGGAGCAGGAGAGGAGATGATAGCCTATGCTAGCTAGCATCAATGTACGTTAGTTTCTCCCATTAGACTTTTAGCTCCTTTCTTCCAGTCTTGTATATCTCTCATATTAGTTATATGTTCAATATGTGTCTGTCAAATGATATTTTTTGTATGTTAAAAATAAAATGAATGAATTATTAGTTTTCTTTTTAGACCAGAATAAGGACAGCCCTAGTAGTAGTGGTGGTGGTGGTGATGGTGGTGGTGGTAGCAGCAGCAGCAGTGGAAAATTAAAGGCAAACCTATGTTTGCCTTTAAATATATGTCTGAAGCATATATTTCAGAGGCAAATTCAAAGAGTTAGTAATTGTTGGAATGTGGAGTATTAAGGAAAGGCCTGGCTCAATATTAGATGTTCTTTTTAAGCATTAATTCCTGCAAATTAAAGTAAATTTTACTAGTATTTACTAAATTAAGTGTTTTATTGGTTTTTAAGTTTCATATATACCCTACATCAGACACTCATCTCAGTTTTACAACTTCGTGAACATTGTATTCACTGATTTAAAATTTGACTGTAATAACTGATGGTGAGAATGTGTATTGGTGCAGCCACTCTGGAAAACAGTATGGAGGTTCCTCAAAAAGTTAAAAATAGAACTACCATATGATCCAGTAGTTCCACTTCTGGATATGTATCCAAAGGGAATAAAATCACTATTTCAATGTGATATCTGTACCCCCATTTTCATTGCAGCATTATTCACTATAACCAAGACACGAAACCTCCTAAGTGTCCATTAACAGATGAATGGATAAAGAAAGGTGGTATATACACATAGTGGAATATTATTCAACCACACACACACACACACACACACACACACACACACACACACACACACACACAAAGAAATTCTACCATTTGCACATAGGTGGTCTGAAGACATTATGCTAAGGAAGTTAGACAGAGAAAGACAGGTACTGCATATACTCACTTACATGTGGAATCTTAAAAAAGCTGAACTCAAAGAAAATAGTAGAATGGTGACTGCCAGAGGCTGGGGGTTGGAGGAAATGGGGAGATGTTGGTCAAAGGTACAAACTTCCAGCTATAAGATGAATAAGTGCTGGGCATTAATGGTGACAATAATTAACAGTACTGTATTATATACCTGAAAGTTGTCTAGAGCAGGGATCTCCAATCCCCAGTACTGGTCTGTAGCCTGTTAGGAACTGGGCCGCACAGAAGGAGGTGAACAAGGGGCGAGCAAAGCTTCATCTGTGTTTGCAGCCGCTCCCCAGGGCTAGCATCACCACCTCGGCTCCACCTCAGATCATAAGGCATAAGATTCTCAAAGGAGCATTGGTTCCTGGTGCCAAAAAAGTTGGGGACCACTGGTTTAGGGAGGATTTTAAATGTTTTCTCCACAAAAAAAGTAATTATGTGAGAGAATGGAGGTGCTTAGTAAGCTTATTGTGATAATAATTTCACAGGATATACATATATGAAATCATCATATTTCACACCTTAAATTTTCCTGGATTTCAATAATATTTCAGTAAAGCTGGAACAAAATAAGAACAGAAAAGAAAATCGTAGTCTAAGGTCTCAATTATTCTGCATACAAGCACAGATCATGATATTCCCATAATACATGAATAAACATGAAGGTTTTTTACTTTTTTTTTTCATATTCTATTAAATTTTCTTTTAGACCCAAAGATTTTGAATTGGCTTCCACTTCTACTGTGATCTAAAAATGTTTTCCCTTCAGCTATCTGGTAGCCATGGGCACATAGATAAATTCAGAAATAAATATTTTTGAGCAATATATTTCAGACTCTATGTTGAGCATTGGTAAACCAAAAATAAAAAAGATACCCTCTTGCATAAAGGAGCTCACAGTCTAGATATGGAAATGGGAAGACATATATAATACACAACTGTGAGACATATACAATAATAAAATACATAAGTGGTACAGACAAACCAGTGACTAACTCTTTGGGGAATGGTCAGAGAGGACAGGGCACCTGAGAAGAATTTCTAATAAGCAGATATTTAAGGCTAGAACAAGTGCAAACATGTGAAGGCATCAACAAGCACAACAGGTTCAAGGAATTACTAATAGTTTTGTCTAACTGAGGAGTAAGTTTTGAGAAGTGAAGATGCAGGATGAGGCTGGACAAGTATGCAGAGGCCAGATTTTTTTAAAAAATGCCTTTTATGTTATAATGAGAAACTTGGACTTTATACTACAGGCAAGGGAAAGACAATTCCATATTAGAAGAAGCGTGATGGAGTCTGATTGATATTCCAGACTGAACCGGTTTTGTAAGAGTGTGGGAAAATTTGGAAGAACAAAACCCAAAGACAAGAGACAAATTGGGGCCAATTTGAATAGTTCAGGTGTGAAATTGAAAGGTAGTAGGAATGGTAGAGTATAGATTCAAATAAATAAACAAAATAACTGGCTTTTTAAAATAAACAAAAATTATTTAGGCAGACTGTTATCTTTCCCCTGCATGACAAGTGGTTATGAGCCCTATTTTCTTTATATCAACTACTAACAAAGTCATTCTGGCAAACTCGATGCTCAGCATGATTTGTCCTCTTTGATAAATGTTCCAGGGAGCCAAGACAGTCTCCTGTCAAAATTGATAAGTGAGATGACAGTGGGGAATGCAGTCCTATTTGTAATGGCACAGCTGCCAGCACTTGCAGCTTCTTTACCTCTAGACTGGTCTGTCTTGCTCTGAGACTTTTCTATTTTCACCCAAATAGCCCCAAAACACACTGAGGCCATGCGTACCTATGTGAGATAATTATTCCAGAGTAGTCTGTGAGTGCAGGAGGAAGATAAAGAGGCTGCTTTCATTAGATTGTTTTCACAACTGAAGAGTTTCAATAACTTTAAAAGGGAAAGCATGAACTTGACCAATTCTCTGTAGGCATTTAGCAAAATAGGTAGTAAATTCTGTGAAATAGAAAAAACCAGGGATTACTATAAAGTGTACTTCGAAAATCCTAAAATGTTCATTACCTCATGCATAGAAAGTATCTAAGGAATTAGGAGCTTTTTTTTTTTTTTTTTGATTAAAAAGACTTAGCTCTGAACAATAGAGTGGCTGGTGTTTTTAAATTAAATACACTGGAAGGCATTTAAACTTCATCTTCTGCTTTTGTGAAGGAAAGAAATGAAAGTCTCAGAGGACCACCCCAGCACTGATGAGAATAGAAGTCTACAGTGCAGCTCTGGACAATTTTCCTCTCTTTCCTCTTTGCAAATGGGATTGTGGTTAGCTATGAACCTGAATACACTTCTCTCAAAACCTAGGAAGTAAAGAGCCAAAATTTAAATAGAGCAACGGCAGGATTTTGATCTTCCCATGGCGTGGTCAGTAACGAAGCTTCCATTCACAGTGGAAAGTTGAAAAATTTTTCAGTGAATATTTTCTTTAGACGAAATGCTTGCAACAGGAAAATTTTAATTATGGCAGGTATCCACTGTTTCTCATTCCCAGACCATCTTGCCTCACATTGTTTACATTAGGAAACCATATTTTTAACATGAAACTGTCCCTTTTTCCCCCCTAGAAATCAAATAACGATTCTTTGAAGCTATAATGTCCTTGACCTTCCAGCACACAGCAGTGAATTGCAAGGTTTTCTCTGTCACACATAACTTTTGACAATTGTCATAACCCTGATAATGTTCTCAAGATTCTGCCTTTCTTCTGCTGCAGATGTTTGTTCAATCGATGGTTAAAAATGATTTTTCATTGAGATTTTTTAAGTCTTTCCTATGATATAGCCTTTATACTCTCCTGCTGAGATTATTCCAAGACTTAATAGACTATCATTAGAAAACATTTTATAGTATTCAAATTGGCTTTTCCTATGTTGCATTTTATCCAGTTTTTCCTCTCCATTGCCCATTATAGAAGTAATTTGCAGAATTTCTTCATTTTAGCCAGGAACTTACAGAGGGAGCAACTACCTGGGGTGCTGGATACCAGTAGCATTGCCAAGCTGGAAAGAACAGAGCCTTTTAGGGCTAGTATATATTCTATAGGGGTGTGTGTGTGTGTGTGTGTGTGTGTTTCTGGATTTCCATGTGTACGTAAATTACTGTATCTATATATTACACATTTCTTGTCGCCTTTATAAATTCATAGACACATTGTTCTTTCAGACCCTTTCTCCCACACATGTATTTGTCCTAGATTAGAGATAGAGTTAAATTTGAAAACGCCTACTGGTGTTACGAGACTAGTAGAACAGCACTTTAAGTGCTATAGTAGGTCACGTGCCTTCTTTAGTTTTCAGAATGGTGTCCTTAATATAAAGTGTCAGACACACTTAAAAGTTGTTTTACAGAAGTTCTGTAGGGTTTTTGCATTCATTCATGGAATGTTTACTTTTATATCATGTAAGGTAGTGTTGAGATAAAAGAAATATAGTGGCTACCTTCAGTATTAATATCTATTATTCATTTGAAGTGCGTGGATAAGTTGCCAAGTTTTCTTAGAAAATGCCCAGACGGTAAACTAAAACACAGACAGTAAGAAAACAGTACTTTTTCTGGCTGTATCCTCTGAAAGTTTTTAGAGTTCTTTAAGTCACCTCTCAAAACTCTTTTAGAAACTTCTGGGAACCCTCAGGGTATGTCTCATTTATGCTTTCAAAACTGCCTTTCTGCCACCCCGTAAAATCTGACATTTTTCTTCTTTCTGACTTCAACTACGATGTTCACACCTTCTGCTGGACCTGATATTCTGATGCCCATCCTCTCCCACTCTCCATTTCTGAGAGGCCCAGATGGATCATGCAGATCACTAGATACTTGTCATGTCCTGTTCCAAAAGTTACCTCAGGAGAAAAAACAACTTTTGTCTGTCTTTGTGATTTTGGTGTCATAAGAGCTAAAATGTCTTTTATTTTTACTTGTTCTCTATGGCACTTATAGGACAGTGGTATAAGAGTATAATGGCAGGTCTAAAAAGAGTCTGAGTGATATTGTGCTACAATGTCAACTTCCCTTCAAAAAGAGATGCAATAAACACCTGTCTACTCAACACCCAGTTCTAGAACAGAAACATTACCATGACATTATAGCCCTGTGCATTCCTCTCCCTAATCCTGTCTCCTTACCTTCTCCCACAGAAGTAACCACTATCCTGAATTTTATTTTCATCATCTTGCTTATCTTTATAATTTCATCACATAAGTTTGTAGCTCTAAACAATGTGTTCTTTAATTTTGCATGTTTCTGTACATGTAACCAAATTCAATGTATTCTTCTGAAACCTAAATTTTTTATTCAAATTGTGACCCTAGTGCCTAGTTAATTCAAGTTGTTATGTATAGCTGTAATTCATTCATATTTACTGTTATATTATTAACATTTATGAAAATGGCATAGTTTATCCAATCACTTGGTGGGCATCTGAGTTGTTTCCAGCTTTATAGTATTACAATGTTACCATAAACATTCTTTTATGTATAGACCAGTGCATATGAGAGCTCTCTAGGAGAATTCCTGAGCATAGGATATGTACATTTACTAAGCAGTGAGTGCTTGAGCCAATTCTAACTCCTATCAACCACGCCGAGGTACTCCTGGGGCATCGTACTCCTAAAAATTCTTGGCATTTTCAGACTTTTCATTTTCTCCGCTTGTTTTAAAATGGTATTATGGTTTAAAATCTTCATTATTCTGATTCCTAATGAGATTGAGCATCTTCTCATATGCGTATGGGCCTATTCAGTTTTCTTCTTCTGTATAATACCATTTCAAGTTTTTTGCTTACTTCTATATTGATTGTTTTTTATAGATTTTTTTGAATTCTTTATATATTGTGAAATCAATCCTCTATTTGTGTTATAAATATCTTTTTACGGTTTGTGACTTCTTTTTCCATTTTTTATGGTATCTTATGATAAACAAAAGTTCCTAATTTTAATGCAGTAAAATATGCTTCTTTACGTTTGATGCTCTAGGTTTTTATATCCCTCCTGCCCAAATAAAAGTAGTTCCTATTTTGTATTCTAAATTTTAAAAATAATTTTGCTTTTCACTGTAATCTTTGATCCACAAAGAGTATTTTTTATTATGGTCATAGTTTGGAGCCCAAATTTATTTTTTCTCAATATGAATAATATGTTCTCCTTGTCCTACAAATTGAAAGTCTACTTTTTACCTGATATGCAATTACAACTCCATCATAAATCAACTTTTTGTACATGTGTGAGTCTGTTTCTGGTTTCTTCTATCTGTTCCACTGGTCGATTTGTCAAACCGTGTGTTACACTACACAATCTTTTTAAGTAGTATATAGTATAGCTTTATAAGAAGTCTTGGTAGCTGACTGGATAATCCATCTTACCTTATCCTTCTTCACAAGTATATTTAATATCATTGTCCCTTGCAGTTCACAGAAATTTTTTAATTAACTTTGCAAATGCACAACAATATTATGGGGCTTTTGAATCTGTACATCAGTTTGAGAAGAATTAACTATGTTATTGATTTTTCCAATTCATAAACAGAAACTCTTCTTTTCTCAGGTCTTTAATGTCTTGCAATAGATTTTGTCATTTTCTCCATAAGTTGCTTAAACATCTTCTTATTAGCTTTATTCCTAAGTACTGCATATTTTTTCTGCAGTATTATATAGTAAATAGATCATAGACTCTAGAATCCCAGCTCTTTCATTTCCTAGTTCTGTTATCTTGAGAAAAATCACTTAACTTCTTTAGGCTTTAGTTTTTTCATATGTAAATACAGATATTTATATACCAACCTTTAGGATTTTTGTGAGGGTTAAATGTATTCTAAAGTGGTTAAAGCACTATTCTATTAGCTATTACTATATTGAGGAGAACCTTTTCATAAAATGTTAATTCATGCTTGAAAAAATATATTCTCCATTTACATAGATTATTAATATTAATAATATTACATAGTTTATACATTAGATCAAGCTTGTTAATCATATTGTTCAGATCATCTATATCCTTAAACTTTTATTACCTGATTTATATACCAGTTACCATTATAGTAATAGATTTGTCAAATTCTATCTCTAATTCTATCATTTTTGTTTTTACAATATGAGGTACATCTAAGTCCAGAGTGTTTATTTCTTCCTGGTCGACTTCACTTTTCTTAAAAGAAATTATGCGGTCACCCTCTTCATTTCTTGTGATGCTCTTTGTTCTATAATATATTTCACCTGGTAATAATATAGCTACATCAGCTTTCTCTTGTATTTCGTGGCATATCTTTTTGCCAACATTTTACTTTCAACTTTTCTGAATTGTGTTTTACATGTGTTTCTTATAACATCTTGTAACTTCTCGTTAAAAGTGTTTCTTGTTATCTTTTCCATAGCTGGATTGTTGTTCTTTTGCACTAGTGGTGGTGGTAGTTTGTTTTTTATTTCTACTTTATCATTTTTTGTCTTTTAACTATACCACAGTTTATACTTATTATAATTATTTCTAAATTTGGATTTAATTCCAGTATCTCATACTGTGCTTCATTTGTTTTCTGTTTTCTGTTTCTTTTTCTTTCCTTTGTAATCTTTTAGGTGAATTGATCATCTGTTTCTCTCATTTCATTTTTTTACTTCGGCCGAATTAGAAGTAATATATACTGTTTCTGTCCTTTAGTGTATAGCTTAAGAAATCTTAATTTATCAATTGTTATAATTAAATAGTATCTTTACCCTTCTCCTAAACAGGAATGCTGGGACTCAAGAACACTTAAACTCTAACCAACCCCTGCCAGCCTATATGCTAACTTTATAAACATTTTAATATTTTCTGGCCTAGTTTTAACTCTTTAAACCATTATACTCCACATTTGTTTATATTTTCTTTGCCATTATTTCTTTTTACATCTCAGACCTTCTGAACTTGAAATATATCTTTGAGTTTTCTTTAGTGAAACTCTGCTATTGACAAAATATTTTGTTTTTTTATTTATTAAAAATATTTTCTACCTTTGTTCTAAAAAGATATTTTTCCTGGGTATAGGACTCAAGATCAGCAGATGTTTTGTCTCAGCACAACAAAGATGTCATTCCACTGTATCTTTACTGATACACAGTACAAAACCAATGCACAAGAAAAACACTGATCCTGAATATTCCTGAATCAGTTCTGGAATATTGTCAGCCTTTATCTTTATGTTTCTTAACTTCTATTTCCTATTTCTTTTTTTAAAAAAATTTTTTGTCTCCTTGTGCGCACACTAGGTAATTTTGTCAATCTATCTTCCAGCTCAGTTGATTAATTCTTTCCTCAGGTATGTCTAATCTGCTATTAAACATATCCATTATATTTTAATCTCAATTATTATAACTTTCATCTCTGTAAGTTTTAATTTTTTGTTTCTTTTTTTGCTCACTCTTTACTCATATTTGCAATCATTTCTCCAACTTCTTTTATTATGTTAAATCTCCCTGTATATATTTGCAGTGTCTTTGTAATTAGGATGCTTGCTTAATTATTATTTTTCTCCTGCTAGATCTCACTCATAGTGTATTGTGTCTTTGTATATTTTGTAAAATTTGATTCTAAACTCATTTTAATTCCAACTTTATCTCTGAGACCGTTTGAGGCCTATGTTTCACCAACCAGATAGTGTGACTTTGTTTCTACCATAACTCCTTGAGATATCACTCTCCTAGGATTACTTTAAGCTGAATTATCAGCTTTAACTGTTTTAGATATTACTTCAACTTTCCAGGTAGTGCAAATTGGAGCTTTGCATGGGGAATCAGCTTGCTCTGGAGCATTCTCAGATGAGACTTTTGTCTCTTTGATTCAAGGCCAGAATTCACGATAGGCTATTTTCTTTGCAACGCCTCAAGAAAGAGTTGCTGTATTTCTTGTTCACTGTTGCTATTGGGACTTCCAGCTTCCTTCCTCTTGTCTTCTATTAGACTCTCCATCCTGAGTGGGCCCTAGACTTTGTCTCCTGTTCATCATGGCCTATGAAACTGTGGACATTGAAGCCTAGGTTCACTTAAATCAGTAAATTCTCTCAAAGTTAAAATCTGCTTCCTGATTATTCTTCTCCATAGTCTCACCTTCACTCATTTGTTTTGACCTCTGAGTATTTACTGTTATTTTGTCATCTCATCAATATGTTAAAAATAATAAAAGAAGGTTATCAGCATCACTAATTGTTTTCAGCAAGAAGGATCTTCACAGTACCTAGCACAACATAACTGCCACATATGAAATTCCTATTTTGGAGAGTCCTATTTCTTGAATCTTTGTTTCCTTAGTATCAGTTTTTTTCACAGGAAGACTCTTAAGCCCTATTTTACAAATAGGTTCTAGCAGGCCATCTTTACCAGTCTTCTTGACTTATCCAGAGGTAACTGAATCCTAATGTGAAAACATTATAGGCCCATAAATTGGGAATGTCCCTGTCTTCCCTAACAACAAGCAAGTTTGAGTATGATATGTATTGAAATAGAAATGCAGAGATCTCTGTGTTCTCAGATGGATGAAGACATTCTGGGTGATGAAACTGTGGTGGAAGTTTGTTTGAAACATGCATGTATTCAGCAAACAGGCACTTAACTGCTTGCGAGGTCCTACAAAGTTAATACATTTCCTCTACCTTTTGTAAGTTTATGATTTGTTAGATCTTAAGTTAAATATAGGTAAAATTTTAATTGGGATGGTAAGTGAAGTGGCATATATTTTTTGAGGAGGAAGAAGATATGACAGATATAGGAAATTATTCCTATTCTGGTTTGGCCAGATCATGAGATCTTTGAGCAGAGAGCAGGAGAAGTTGGGGAAATGTTTGGGATCAGATTATAGAGGACCTGGAGAGTAATTCTTAGGAGTTTGGATTTAACATAGTACTGATTATAAGACTTTAAAATAAAGGGAAGAGATTATATGTGTCCTGTTTTATTATTTAGAGCTTATCATGATCATTTCCATGTTATAAAAGTTCTTCACTCATAACGTTCCATTGTTTAGCTATTCCCTTATTTATTCAAGAACTCCCACATTGTGGACATTGAGGGCATTTATGACATTTTGCTATTACAAATTATGTGGTAGTGAACAGATGCTGATATATGTCAGGTTAATTTTGACAATCCATGTTTTTGTATGTAGTTACCAAACCAGACTACAGAATACATAATGAAATGATTGAAATTAATTTTCAAGTGGCCAAAATGATCAGATTAATCTCATTAACAATAAATAGAGAAACATGCCTATTCTTCAAAGGCCCAAAGAAAAAGCAGTTGATAAAGGAGTTGGGCAAATAACCATAAAATAATTTTAGTAAATAAATATGTTAAATAAAAAAGTAAATTAATCTGATCATTTATTTTATTTTATTGTCTATTCCATGTAGTAAAATGCTACTCAAATTCCTTCAAAATGACACATTGACATCATGATTATGCAATAAATACCTACACAACAGTCACTGGGAAAATTATACCATTCAGAATAAAAATTAATACATATATGTGAGAGTATATACATTCTTATGAAAATTTACTAGCTCACAATAGTTTATACCATCACTTGTTTTGCATTTTTTAAGAGATGATAAAATAATAGTGGTAAATATTAGAGTCCATTGTTAATCATGAATCCTATGGGTACAGATAAGGAGCTATTACCAAACTTAGAAAATATGTATACATGCACTTTTGCCTTTAAGTAATGTTATATACATTTTGAGAGAGCTACTCCAGTATTTAAGACTGCACATACTTCCTCCAAATGAACTTTCTCCCTTCTAAGAATGGGTGTATTTAAAATGCATATCTTGCTTCCTGGTTTAAAAAAAAAAAAAAAAAAAACTCATTGTCTTGAGTATTTTAAAGAAAAGGTAAAACTGTTTAATGAAACATTAAGCTTTAACTTTCACATTTTATAATATTTGCTATATTTTAAAATAAATCTATTTTGGGGGGGTTAATTTTCTTAGATCAGCAATATCTATGATGTAATGTGAACTCATTTAATTATATGAAAGTTCTACTTTACCAAACAAGAAAAAAAATGAGAAAAAAATAATTTCAGAACAATTATTATGACATTTATGGGATCTTGACAGGTTTAAAAGTCTTGTACCTTTTCTGTTATGATGACCATGGGAAAACTCCCTAGCCCCAACTATAAATTAGCTTAGAAACACTTGCAATGATAGCCCTTGCCTCATTAGAAAAGCCTATGTTTCCTGCTCCAGTAACCAGCTCATGGAAATGAAATTCATCTTGTCAACAGGTTTATTTATTTCCCCTTCTTCTTCTTCTTTTTTTTTTAATCTTTCCTTTATGTTTCCTTAATAACACATGCTGGGAAAGTTCCTGAATGGTTTTCATATAAAGAGAAGTTCCGAGGGGGATTGAAAAATTTCTGTTGTGTCAACATAAACTTGGGCGTCTCCCAGTCTGGAACTCAATGTATAATATCTGAAACAGATAAATGTAAACCCTCCATTTCTCATCCATCAGATCAGGAGATATTCAGGTCTACTAACTGATTTTAATGCATGTTATTAGAATTTTATTGCCAGTACAATAAAATGCAGTGCATTTCAAGTACATAATAGACCGGCATTAAAAAAATAACTAGGAAATGCTGCTCCAAAAGAAAGAGATAGAAAAGGAATAATCTAGAATCTGTGCTATCAAAAGAATTATTTGGCCACTTGAGATCATGCCAGCAGCAAAACGTGGAACCTACCAAATATGAAAAAAAAAAAGCTTGAATTAAGAATTAGCCAGTTACCTACAATTAAAAGCTATATATTTACACAAAAAGTTTGTTATTTTACACTATGACAGTAATCTGAAGATGTGGAACACCAAGCAGTCTTTTAATAATTAATCTTGTGGATCAAGTTTCTTCCTGTCAGATGCTATAATAAAGTACCATATTTTTGGATGATCATATGATCAAAACAATATTTTGGATTTTTGTCATGAGAAAATTAAATTCATTATTTGACCATATTTTTAACCAACATCAATAAATATTGGGTACAAAAATATAACAGTATAAAAGATCTCTTTTTTAGATCCACTTCTAGGAACACAGATTTATTCTATGTAATGTTTTATGATGTAGTTTCTGTGTAACTTTTCTAATTAATCTGACCCACTATGAAGAAAACAATGCGTTTTCACTATTTGTCACAGAAAAAAAAATCCATTGCATATCAACATATCGACCCAACATGAAGCATAATAAATGGAATTTATCTGATAAATTTAGATTAATGTCTCCATTCAAGTTCAAAAAGTAGTTTATGTTAACTTGCCCCACATTTTTTCCTTTCATTAACTTTTAGCCCAAAATCATAGTCTACTATCTCTCCTAAACTCTGTGCCCTTTGGAACAGTCTTTCAGTCCTATCAAACCTAAATGTACTCTTTCTTGGGTGTGTATTAAACTACAGCCTTGTTTCTTCATTCTGCCTTCTTTGCCACTTGATCCTTACCCATGTATCCCACCTCTAGAGATAAGCAACGTCTCAACATCTGTGCCAAATATTTAACAGGACTTCCAATATTCCAAAATGTTAACTGCCAATGACATTGTTTCCCATTAGATAAAGTAATGATAACCTTTACCATCATAGCTTGTTACACAAAGTTGATGTTTATAACCTATGTAAGTCCTAGTTTACCAAATTCCCTTGAAGATGCTCTTGAGGATCATTTTCTGAATGCTTGGCTTTTGCTGTTATTCCTCTACAATGCTCACTCTGCCACCCAGAATAGCTATAGATTGTTTATATAGACCCTTAGAGGTGTAAATGTCTGCCTCTTCAAAATGATGTGGGGTTTTTTTTTCACTTTCAAGCAGCATCCCAAACAGTAGATGGTATCTCATTAGCTGATCTCCTTTACTGAAAACATAACCAGCTCAAAAGCATGACCATGAATGTCACCAAGAATTGCAATCATTGAATCGGGGACTATCATTACACAAAGGTGTACCCTGTCTGTTTTGACCATTTACTTTGTAGAGAGCACATAGCTAATCTCAAAGAAATGCTGTTAACACTTTCTTTTGAAAAAGCTATTTTCAGTAATTCAAAGAAAAGACAGTTTACAAATGCCAAGAGTAGAGATACAATAAAGATAGCAGGACCAGGTGAAAAACAGTACTATCAAAATGACAGTAGATATTTGAGCTTCTCAGAGAATGAACAATACTTTTATGTAAAAGTTTGGTATACTGTATCTTCTTTTTAAATTTGCTGCAGACATGAAGGGTTGAAAGAACACTAAGAAATTTTTTAATTCAACCCCTTCTCTCCTTGAGTCCTATATTCATCATCCTGATTCAGTTAATATTACAGCAAACATCAGCTTCTCAATCTTGCTCCTGCCTCCTCCACACATCTTACTTAAGTAACATGCCTCTATCAGCTTCTCTCATTCCATGCAATGATTTTGCCACCCCAACACACTCTTCTCTTGGTACCCCTCCAGACCTCTATCCCAGATGAGAATTACTTAAAGTATAATATAAGGACCAGTAAGATCACCATGCTTCTGCTGAAGCCATTCTTCCAAACTGCAAACCAAACTGTATCTCCTTTACGATGACTCCTCTTTCCTTTTTACAGAGTCCAAATAATTTAACATGTTGTGGTAAGCCCTCCATGATTTGGCCCTTGTTTACCTCTCCAGTTTTGTCATTCATCATGCCCCCTCATCTACCCCAATCTTAAACCTTTAGCTTCATACACATTAACTACTAAAATTCCTCTAACATGACATGCTGTTTCCTATTTTTGTGTCTTTGTATGTTCTGTGTCCTCTGCTTGAAAATTTGGTTTTGGTGAACACCATGGTCAATTCCATTATCTCTTCCAAGGTGCTTTTATTAGGTTCTTCCAGGAACTGCCAATCTAGAGCTGACCACTGTCTCTATTGGGTTTCCTAATAGCCCAGCCCATGTGAATTTATTAATGTGTGTGTGTGTGTGTGTATAGCAATGAGAATGATCTAATAAGGAAAGAGATAACACAAGAGAAAGAGGAGGAATAATTCCATGAGAAAAACTCTTGAAAAATAAAAACGGAATAATAAAGCATGCATGGAGGCATTTGCTTTCGGTAGAATTGGGGATTCTTCTTTCATTGTAACAGAGGTACAGACTACAAGGTGGTTACAGATAAATTTAGATCCATAAACTGAGTGGAGAGAAGATGCAGTAGTTTCCGTTTCCTGGCTTCTTTTTCTTCATAAAGCATAGAACAGAATGATTGGCTAAGAGTGAAAAGAGAGAAGGCAGTGTAGCAGAGAAAAGGAGTGTGAAATGCTAGTCTAGGAGAGTGGAAAGTTGAGGCAGTGATTATCCACTCGTGTCCAATGAACTATGAGGTAAAGTTACCAACTGAGAGTGGGCAGGTTCCGTTGAAAATTCGAGGAAAGAGGTACAGCCTGACAAGGGAAGTGTAGTGTGATCGTCAGGCAACATTGATGGCCCATTTGAGATTTGTGGCAATGAATTTACAGTGAAAGCAGTCAGCGTGGTCAGCATGGTTGTGCATTTTCCTCCGGGACCATGCGGCTGCTGAGGTGGGGATACAAGGAAGTGAATAGTTGGGCTTAACCATGATTGAACTTTTGCTGGATGATATAGCAGAGACAGAGAACACAGGAGTTGTGGTTTTTTATAAAAGATTATTGTGACTAATTGTGGATCCAAGCTAGGCAAGGAGACAAGGGAGAGCATGAGGGAATTATTGATAGTGAAAAGTGGAAGCATCAATAGGTTCAAGGTCTAGTGAGAGACCAAAAATGCGAGTGGGGATGCAAGCGTTCTTAGGCTGATCAAGAGTGGCATGCTTAAAGTGAATATATTAAAAACGAAAGCAACTATGGAAATGACATTTTATGAATAGTTCTTTTTACACATTGCTTATTCCATGTTGAACTATTTTGAGGGAGACCCCTACACCAAGAACTCATATAAATCACAAAATCCAGCCACAAATGACTGTGGATATTTAGCAATGTCATTATAAGCTAACAAATGATCATTTTAATGTTTGTTCAAAACTCAAGATTCAGCTGTGAAAAACCCTGGGTTTCTGGATTCTTACAAAGGTAAACCTCACGATCCTAGTGCCTAAAAGCAACTACAGTTTTCTCAAAAGATACAATAACCAAAATAGAAAAATGAAGAAAAAATAAAACCTTATATGATGTAAGCAGAAGCGCTTCTCTGGTTTCCTGACATGCTTTTGTTGTCTGTTGAGACAGAGCAGGACTGGGTGAGAGCCCATAAGGGGACAGGTGTCCATGCAGCTGGCCTGATTCTCTAGGTGGTGCAGCAGCAGTAACAATAAAAAAACGGCATACCATTTTTCACACTCACCTTGATTTTAAGGTTCCCATTTCTATCCCTGGTCCATTATTTATGACATCAGTTATTGATTACTGGGATCGTGAATCCATCCCTTTCCCCAATTAGCAGTGTAAACAAAATTATCTTTTTTTTTTAACAAAAGAGGTATAAAATCCATTCAAAATGGGTAATGTATGACTTCCTCAAGTGATTCAGAACCCACAGTGAGAAGCAGAGAAACTGGAATTATAAAAATGTGACAATTTTATCTCCCAAAAACTGCAGAAAATCTCTAAGAGTAGGAAGGAAATCGAGGATAAAACACTGCCTGCAATTCACAATATCATTGAAAAAGAAAAAGTGTTGAACAAGAGGTTGAGGTTAGGGATATTCGTGTAAAGACGTGGCCACATTGCTTTTGTTTTTACCCTAATGTAGCTCTAGAAGCGTGATTTAATTACTAGATGTAGCAACTTGTTTTGAATGTTTAGAGTTGAGGTGTGTGTCCTGAAATGCTGTCATCATAACGATTTGGGTATTTTAGGAGTTTTTTAAATTTATTTCTTACTATGTATTATACCTGATTTCCACTATTCAGAAGACAATGACATTGAAGCAGTATTTTCACACTGTCTAGGCTTTTCTTACCTGGGGAGGTGAAAGTTTTCATATTTCCCATTTAATTTTTTTTTAATGTTTTGTTGAAACATCTAAGCATGGTATTTCCCTAGTTACTAATAAACAATTCAAAATGTAAAACAATGACATATGATTAATATTAAACTTATACAATAATACATATGTTGTCTGATAAATAAAAACCAAGAAAACAAATGAAACACAACAAAACAAATGAACACAACAGACCCCTCTCTCCTGTGATTGTGAATTAATACCAGTGACCTCAGTGACTGTCCTTTCTAGCCTTGGCTCCTTTTCGGACTTGAGTAGTTCTGACAGCCTCTGAATTTTCTCTCCGAAAGGAAAAACCTTCATAGCTTGGGCCTCAGGGCGCTTTAGAGTTTAGAAACAATTTGCTTTAAAAGCCATGGCAGGCAGCGTTAAGCCTAAATTCTTCCTCCACCAAGACAGTCCTATCTAGAAAACAAAAGTGTAGGTTTTTTTTTTCTTTTTAAGTTCCTTTTTCCTCCCCAGACTCAATCATAAAAAAATATAAAATTTTTCCAGCACTGTAGTATAATTGATTTATGTAAAAATCTTATTCTTCTCATTTTAAGATTAGAAGGGTGTTTCACAGCAAGCTTTACTAACTAACTTTAATCTACTCCACCCTCAGTCTTCATATAATCAATTTCTCACAGGATTAGATACCATGATTTGATTTTTTTTTTTAAGGGACATGTTAAAGCACATTTAAGCCAAAATTAACGTAGTTTCACCAGCTCTATGAAGTGAGTCTTCCACTCCAGTCACAAATGACTTATGGATGGTGAGCAGTGCTATCCGTGCGGGCTCGGCTTTGATTTGTATACGCCCATGAATCGTCTCCATGGAGAAAATGTACAGAGGTAGCATTTCACTTTTATGTTTTTCATCAAACAGCTTCGAGGTAACAGCGAGAAAGGTATGAAAGTTGTTAGGGAAAACATTCTCTATTACCAGGAGGTTGTTTCTTCAGAAGTCAGAGGCTGGTGTTCGCTGTGAAGGGAATGCTAAATTAAACCTGTGCCAGGGAATTTCTTTCAGATAATCAGGCTTTACAAAGCCACTTTTGCCTCATACAAACAAAGTGGTCTACAGGTAGCTGCTTATAAGTTATTTTGTCGTGGAATTAAAGGAACTTTGATTCTAAAATGTATGCTTCTTTGTATCAATATGAAATGTATAGTGTCTGAGGCATTTCAAACAAAGAAAGCAATGCAAGTCCACACTTGGGGCTGGTGGTAGGTGGGATCCAGGAAATCTCACTTGAGTCTCCTTCCAGAGCCTTGAATCCTGCTACCAGAAATTCCATCTTTTGAATTAAAGCTTGGTAATTTGTTAGTATGAACCGAACCCTGCATGGCCCGCATTTTAAGTAATTTTAATGATGATCCCTTTAAGAAATATTTATTTATCAATTATCTTTATATCTCAAAAGCCACTTCTGAGAAAATGGAAGACCACATCAAATGCCAGATTTTGCAAGGAAATAGATAAAATGGCAAATCTGAAATACCGGTGGCTACTAGATAGGCAGACCTTAAGAACTCCAGGAAGCTAAAAGGAAATATGAGGGTAGTGAGTGTCGTAAAAGGGAGGATGCTGAAAACAAAGATGCTGTAGATAACTTTGAAACCTATTTCACAGTTTTGTTTGGGTCCAATAGACTGACAATATTGAAAAGTTACTTTGACCTCACAATCTTAGTCTCCTTTTCCCTGTAATTCTTGGGTAAATACTTTTATTTGTGGTATTAGAGTCTTACAAATGGATTATACCCTTTCATTTTAATAGAGTGGTCCCATTTTATTCTAAACAAACGCCAAAACAGGGTACACCACTGAGAAAGCAGAGAAAAACACTGAGGAAAGGAATGCTTCCTTGTGGAAATATCTTCCCACAAATTAGGGAGTTTCTCCTGTACCATTGGAAGGACATTGAAAGTCAGTGGATCTCAGCTTTGACTACCGCTCTTCATTTGCTTGATTTTAAAGGTCCCTATCTCAGTTCTTTATGGAGTGTTTAGGTTTCCTCATAGGCCTCTTAGGAATCACAAGCTTTTTTATACCTTAGCTGTGTACTTCTTTGCTGTAATTGAAGCTCTTTTGTTGCTGTAATTCCTTCCTAATGTTATAGTTTTAGTCGTCTTCTTTCCCTATGGAGGCATTAATTATTGCCAGTTTTAAAAATATTCTTTCTTGGTGTGTACTTTTCACTTCCAGTGCCAAATTGTATCACCTTTTCCTAGTCTTCCTTTAGGTGAAAAGATTTTTCATCTTTTTTTCTTTATTATTCAGAATGCACCATGCCCTTTTGGGGGAGAGGATGATAAACAATATTTTTTATAAAGTTT
This sequence comes from Pteropus medius, assembly GCF_902729225.1. Classification (NCBI taxonomy): domain Eukaryota; kingdom Metazoa; phylum Chordata; class Mammalia; order Chiroptera; family Pteropodidae; genus Pteropus; species Pteropus medius. The sequence goes on along the minus strand of NW_024349519.1, from coordinate 6,568,790 downwards.
TTTTTTATTAAGTTTATTGGGGTAACATTGGTTAATACAATTATATAATTTTCAGGTGTATATTATCATTTGACATCTGCATATTCTATTGTGTGTTTACCACCCAAAGTTTAGGGCACCGTAATGCAATTTAGAGTATTATTGCTCACCAGTTAGAAAGTCAACATTCTTCATAGTTTCATGTAGTTCACCGGTTTACAGTACAAGTTTCAAGATAGAAGATTTAAATTCTATATGATTTGTTATTAGCTGTAAAACTATTGATCATTGGAACTTATGACTATCCTTGGTAAGGATTTACCTATGGTCGATAGCATGTGATTAACATAAATGATTATTATCCAATGACAAAGACTGAAATGCAAAATTAAAGGGAAGGATACTTCTTCAAATGTAGTAGAGTTTACTGGGAGGTATCCTCTTATTAGAAGTTAAGTGATTTTTTTTCTTTATTTAGTCCTGGTGACTATTTCAGTTTACAGACAGTTAAATGTATACTTTATTATTATCAAGTTCAAAATCTTTTTATTCTCACATACATATACACACGCATCTACTTCCAATTAAAGAAGAAAGATAATTATTGTTTTACAAAAAGTCATAAACACTAGGAAAGATTTTGAAATAGAAGCAGGTACCCTTCAACCAGCATTTACTGAGTGTGGCCCTATTCTAGGCATTGGAGAAAGAGCATTAAGCAAGACAGACAAATTTTCACCCCACAGAGCCTGAGTTCTAAAACTTGATCCAGACTTCACTTCTAATTTAAATTTACTTTGTTCTTTCTCATCCGATTACTTACTAAGGGGCCTTTATTCTCCATCAAATAAGAACAAGTTCTCCATGATGAGAGTACCAATTTGTGTTTTAGTCCTTGGAATTATGTGATTTATCCTAAAGTCATCTGCTTCTGGGAGTAGTATGAGTCCATTTCATTGTATAAAAATGAAATACACTGAAATTTATTATTATTTTACTGAACATAAATCAGGCAATGGATTCAATATGCATTAGGTAAGGACTGACATTTCAAGCCCCTTAGCCATGTGTTTCAGTAAATGTGTTCTCTTGTTCATTTACTGCTACATTTTGAATCATTGCCTCTGCCCATATAAATGTTGATGTCTCTCCCTTCAGCCTGGATGAACCTATTTTATCCCAAGGGTGAGCGCTTCTACCAAATAATAGAAAACCTTGACCTAAGCCATGTGAAACACTTGCTTATCATCCTATCATATAGGACTCAGAAGAGAAATTAATGCAGAGTCCAATATAGTCTTTTTTATTTAACTTTATTTTATTAAAATACAAATAAAAACACGATAACTCTCAATACTTTTATGAACATTTTACCAGCTACCTTGACATCCTCAAATATTTTATTAATCCCATCTTATTGATTTATACATTTTTATACTTCATTGTGTAATTTCTAAGGAGTTTTAAGTTCATGATTTGATGAACATATTTTCTCGTTTTCAACTTTACAGTGAAATTTAAAACATTGGCTTGACTATACAGAAATACACATCAAAGGTAAATTTCGATGATTTTGGTAACATAAGTTAATTTCAAATGTTGGGCAATCATTATGAAAACCTCCCAGGATAACCCAAAGTATCAGTGAGTTCTCCATTCAGCTGTGGGATTTCTCTCTGAGATAAATGTCATTACGTGTGTGTTTTCCTCTCAGGAGGTCGAGTTGTGTCGTGTTAGCAGTCAAGAGAAGCTGGGCCTGACAGTCTGTTACCGAACGGATGATGAAGAAGACACCGGCATTTATGTCAGCGAGGTAAGAAATGCCATAGAGGGGACATTAGAGGGGGGAGAATGTGAGAAATGGAGTGAAATGACTTACAATGAGAAAATCCTTGGGAGGCTTGAATGTGAAGGATTGGCCATGTTCCAATACTTGTCACTTTCAATTAGGAAAGTAAATTATGTTGCCCAAGTAATGTAATTATTATCAGCTTGTTTAATGTGGATGCTTTCACCACAGAATCCCAGTAAGGGAAAAAGCAAAAATAGTAACGTTGTCTAAATTTGAATAAATTCCCATAAGTATTCAGGAAGTGGAGCAAAGTTTTGATTGGCAAACATTTGTCCTTCCATTCCACTGTGTCTTTTATTAGTTCTGTTAACAATAGTGTTGACTAATTGTTTTAAATCTAATATTCACAATAATCACATATTTTACTCTGCTGACAGGATTGATAAATTTAGATATACAAGGAGTGCATCTATTAGTTTGTTTTATTCAACCCCATAATTACTTTCAAAAAATTAGACACTTAAATGTGGAACACCTTAGTGTTAATTACTTCGAAAAAATGTGGAGCAACATTTATTAGTACAGGTTATTTTTTTTTCAAAACTCCCAAAATAATCATTTTATGAGAAATAGTAAGGTATGATTTTTTAAATTATATATTTACATGTGATTAAAAATTACATATGTATGTAATACATACATACATATGTATATATACATTATCTAACTCCTCCAAATATACAGGCATAAATGTGTGTATATGTGTGAAAACATATATATATATACACACACACACACACACACACACACATACAAAAGTTAGACAAACTACATACTTACTGCTGTTCTATGCCGTTCCAGTTCTTAGTGGCCATGATCTTGAAAACATTACCTAATTTACTGAACTTCAGCTTCCTCGACTAGAAGCTTAGTGTAATGATGCTTATCTCATTGTTTTTGTAGGTGTTTAGAATATGGAAAAGATAATATAATTAATGAAGTTAAAAAAATTACACAGCTCTATAAATGTAAATGTTATTCTTCCAAATAACTTCTAAATAGATATGATTGATTACTTATCCCTCACTTCCTTCTAGTAAGTCTCTATTTATTATTTAAATATGTCGATTTTAGAACTTTATTTTTCAGGGATAATAAAGAAGTCATAGGAACTGAACATATGTACTTGGAAGAAATGTTTTTTTTATACCTCTGACATGTAATCATAGTATCTTTTGTTCTTAATTGATAACTACCATCAAATAAATAAGTAATATATACACTCTGGATAGGATGGGTCAACCTTATGTAACACTTGTAATACTTTGCTTAAAAACAAAACGTTTTTATGAAATAAGCACAAATAAATGGTTTGAAGCCATCATATGAAAAGTGATAGAACTACTCCCAATGAAATGTAAGTCATCACTCCAGTTTAGCCCATTAAAATGTTAATCAACTCTTAATAAATCCTTAAATATCTATTTATTCTAAAATAACATAGTTAATATAGTTCACCCTATGTATGAAGTAGTGTCTAATAATAATCTACATAGGTAGAATTTTTTTCATTTTTTTGAGCAACATAAATTATAAATCTCTTTATAAATTAATATGCTCATGAGACAGAAATCCCTTTAGTAAGTATGGACTTAGAGTATAGGTCTCAGCTTTTCTAAGACAGCTGAGGGAGGATTTAAAAATCAACCTAGTAGAAAGTAAATTTCCTAGGTCCAGAGAATCCTAAGTATTAACATCAGCTGAAGATCATGTCAGCTGAAGACCATGTCTGACAGTCTGAGTCTGACAGTCTGACAGTTGGGTTACAGAAGTGAGTGAATGAATGTAAAAAAAAGAAGAGGAGGAAGAGGAAGAAGAAGAAGGAGGAGGAGGAAAAGGAGGAGGAGGAGGAAGAGAAGGAGGAGAAGAAGGAAAAGAAGAAAAGATGAAAGGAAGGAAGACAGGGAGAAAGGAGGGGAGGGAAAAACAGTCTTCAAATCGAGTTCTTCTCTAGTCTTTAATTTCATTGTTATTCTGAGTTCATTTACATTTTTAGAATCAGTGATTTTTGACATTGTATAAATCAGAGAATTGTGAACCAAATATTTAAAAAAATATGTTTAAAACCATATTTTTAAGTTCTTGTGGTGAAACATTGCATATCCAGTTGAAGACATACATCCTCTCCATTCCTTACAGGTAGATCCAAATAGCATCGCTGCCAAAGATGGCCGAATTCGAGAAGGGGATCGTATTTTGCAAGTATGTGGTGTGGTTATTTCCTTTAGTTTCCTATTATCTAACAGTCTTAATTTTTTTTATGTTTGTTTCTTGTAAAATGTGAGAGAAATTAATTTGTCTTTGCTTTGGGTAGTAACATTTACAAAATATAAAGCTATTAAACCTTTTTTAGGTAAAAATGATGCCTTTTATTAAGAATTATTAGCTAATAACTAGTGATTTAGATATCATATCTGCACTCAGATAACTTGATAATAAAACATTGTTGCAAAGGTTAAATGTGATTATGCATGTGATATTCTTAGCACAGTGCATGGTAAGTAATAAACATTAATTGCTGTTATTACTAGCAGCAGCAGCAGTTATTGATGCTTTTTCCAGAATAAAGTAGGTGATGAATCACAATATTCCATTGCTATATGAAAATCTAGAAGTTTGAAGACCATTTAACTATTTACTAGTGAGTAGCTAGTGACAGGTGGAAGAAACATGCTTTCTGCTGCTCATGGAAATGTGAAAACATAGAGACTGATTTGTTTTATTAAATTTCAGTTTAATGAGAGAGATGATAAGCAGATCATGGAAAGGGGATACAGAACTGGAAAGAGTACTGGGCCAAAACGGGAATAACTTTGAAAGGCAAAGCTTCTGTCCTAAACCTGCCTTGACCTGCTCTATCCCTTTGGAGTCCTCTCCTATGAAGAATGGCTGCAGAAAGATATACAGCTCCTCAGCTTTTGTGTCCAGATTAACCCAAAATAAGAACACAAGCCCTTGAGAGTTCAGTTTCACTGCAGATCCAACTGCAAAACAGGAAGGAAGACTCAAAAGACAAGTTGAGGATAGTACAAACTGTTAAAACATTCTGCAAAAATTTTAGTCATTGCGACAGATCTATAGCTCCCATTTCTCCTTACTAGATACGAACCCCTGAAGAATGTTTCTTTGGATTCAGCACAGTTGGATTCAACACTCTGCCTAGAATCAGCACTTTGAAAATAGACAAGATGCCATCCCAGCATTTGGCACTCCCTGTGTAATTAGGAAGATGGCTGTGTACACAGATGATTACAAACACAACTGATATTGTCATGATAAAGGTGTGCCCGTGCCACCTTCGGTGCACATTGGAGATTTTTCCAGCGTGGCCTTCCACTATTCTCCCTCCCTTTCTTCAGGATAACACTCTCCAAATCACACCACTTCTTCATACCATCCCTTTCTCTAGCTAGAAGCCAGGGAACTCCTTTTACATCAAGGACTCTCTACTAAGGCTTTGATTAGGGAAAAAAAAAAAAAGCATGAATTAGTGGTCATTCTTGGCCCCACTAGTTTTCAGAAAACTTCCAGAATATATCATTTCTACTTCAGTGACCTCCCTAAATGATGACCTGTACTTAACAAAATGTACTATGTCTATCATTGGATATATCAGGGGAAGGAAAGTGAATCAGGAGATCAAGATTTAGTCTTGTTTACTCCCATATTTTCAATGTCTTTCACACGTACATGTGAATAAATGAATGAAGAAAACAAAGGTGTTCGGTGGAAAAAGTGATAGCATAAATGAATAAAATCTACAGCAAAGCTTTATTTGCATGGCCTCAATAAGAAATAAGAGGACCATTTTACTGCGTTATCCAGATAATGAAAGCTTCAAAAATATTTGATTTTTTTTAAATGTGGAAATAATCTTAAATGTATTGTTCACTTAGTTAACATCTCCAATTAAGTATACTAAAATAAAACGTAACTTTTTTTGATGTTTAGGGTCATGTTATACTCAGTAATCATTACACAATGATATAATAGAGTAGAATGCTCAATAACTAAAAGGTCTGGAAAATTTTGCACCCCAATATAAAATGGCTCTACTTGGCTACATTTTCTGATATATTGGATCTACACTTTGTCATTTTTCTCTTGCTGTTTCCAGCTGTCACTTCGTCCGCTCACCATCTACTTGCCATACCCCATACCTTCTGCACCCTCACTGGCTCCCTTCCTAGTTTCTAGCTAATGATTTTCCCGTAAGCTAGATACACAAATACAGTTATTAAAATTGCATCTATTTGTTCTATGGCTAGAGTTGGACAGAAATAAATACATGTATCTCCACATATGTATACTGTACATTTTGATACTTTCTTATTTTTGGCTATATTATGGGCAGATAAAGTTTTCAGATAAAATATTTGCTGGATAATAAGGCATTTCTTAATGGAGTTGGTTCATTGAAGAAACAACAGCAGAATTGATAAAGTGCTGTTGTCTGCCTGATTACTTTATATTCAGTGACAAATATGTCACACTTAATGAATAAATACATGTCACATTAGAAAGCCTAGAATCCAATTCTATCTGTGCACACAGGAAACAAAGAGTCTTAAGGGTGATAGTGAAATTATATTAAATAAAACTGTGACAAAATTGTACCCATAGACAAATAGCTCCCATATGGCTGATGAAGAGATTATGGGATACCCTGTAATGAAGAATTAATGACTCTTGTCCCAGGGAGATGAGAATAGGAGAAAGAGAGGATTTTCTTCTTATCCTTGAAGTTTCCTGGCTGGCTTTTATTTAAATGAATCTCTTTAGAGCAATTGTGATTTTAATTTCCTGTTTGTGAGGACCTAAGTAGAGTACTTCTGTGGCCCTGTCCTCATTGCATAGATAAAATTTTCCAAATGAACTAAACCATGGGCCCCGTTAAATGACCTCACACATTGGCACCACACACAGAGATACTCACGTGAGATTGACAGAGGGTAGGTATTATGCAGAAGAGAAACCATGAACCAAGTTTATGAGAATATATTCTAGCTATCACTCATTTTTTTTCTCTGCAAGTGCTTGACAGTTCCATCTGCTGTGCCATTGCCACAAATTTGTGGTATCAGGAATTAATAAGGGGAAGTCCTCTCACAAAATTGCAGCACTGCATCAAGACAAAGCATTCCTGAGCCAGAGAGGAAGGATTAAATGCCACATGTGATCAGCTTTCCACAGGAGAGAGTGCTATATTCTCATTTTCTCCTTGGGAGAGTACGCATATAACATTCTGTGTAAGCAGCCTAATCTCATACGGGCCAAAACAATCAGTCATATTCCTAAGGATTATTCCCTAACAAAACCCTGCAAAAACTCAAACAGTGGAACAATGAGACACCTAATGAGCTCTTTCTTTCTCTGACCTACACATAAACTAGTCCTTGGAATTCCTTCCTACTCTAATTTTCTTCCTTTTAGGTAGCTGTTTTACCCTATATCCATTTTTTCCATCTCTATATCTCTGTACTTCACCTTCTTTCTCTCCACACTCAAATAAAAACACATTTGAAATGAATCTTTCCTTTTTTGCCTAAGATTCTTCTGTTTTCAAATAAGAAATTCCATATGTAATTGGACACAAAAATTCTAGTTGCCCACCTGTCTCTGATATACTAATACTGAAAACCTAAAATTTGGTATATTCAAGCAAAAAAAAAAAGCTATATTAAGTCATTGCTAGGATTTGAGTATTTTACACACACATACACACACACGCGCGCGTGCACGCACATGTAAATAGGACATTGGGCCTAAAGTGAAATTTTGACTGATTTATCTTTGTAATTGCCACAAATCTGTTCTAAGCCAAGGCAATATCCCTTTTGAAACTAATATTTGCATATGTACCTCCACAGAAAATGAGACAGATAATTATCTAGCAAAGGTTTTCCTCATTTATAATAAAAGTTATATGCTCCCGTCTCTTGGTTCCCTTTCCCTCTCTTTTTTTTTTAAAGAGAACTCTCTCATGAAACCGTGGTAATGCGACTACTCATCTGTCCCCTCCCCTTGTTTCTGGGCCCTGCGCCTTTAACGTATTTTCAGGCACAGAAAGCCACATTCCCATAAGCAAGCCTGTAGCTAGACCCCAGCATTCAGGAGTGAGAGAAAATGAAGGCTGAAAGTTCTATCTGATTCCATTCCTCAAACCTTTTCGTTCCTTGAGAAACATCTTTGCTGTAACCCATGGCTGCATTTCTTGCCCCGACATTAGTTTGGCCATCAAATTAATGTCCTGAGTACTATAAGACCTACCAACCAGTTGGCTAAAGGGGCCTTTGGTTTGAAAAAGAAACAATAAATCACATTTTAATGCCAGATTTGGTGGCAAATTAATGTTATTCCACATATGATTGTGAATGTAAAAATGTTTCTAAAGCTTATGATCTGTCCCCCCAAAACAGGGACTTACTGCCAGAGCTGGAGACCGTAGCTTGAGTTGTTATGCGTTCACAGAGGAGAGAAATGAATACCAACTGTAAAAGAACTGAAAATGAGACATAAACACATATCTTAATTAAAAATTATTGGGGTGACGTTGAGTAACAAAAACAAATGTTTCAAGTGTGTCATTCAACAGCAAGTCGTATATATATTGTATAGTATATTCATCACCCAAAGTTAGATTACCTTCTGTCACCAAATATTTGGCTCTTTTTAGGGGTAAACACATTTTTCTTGATGGCTCTCTAAGAGTTAAAAGTACATATGACATAGATAGCTTTCAAAACAGAACCATGTTTACTACTGTAGATTTGATTATTGTGCATAAATTTTAATATATTTGCTTTATTTAGAGAAAATAGTCTTTCCTTTACCAAAGATTAAAATATAAATAGTGATAGTTATAATAACAACATCATTAACAGTAATGTGTGCCAACCTTGAACACTTTATACCAGGCACTTATTTAAGCCCTTTACATATATTAACTTATTTAATCCTTATAACGACCTCTTAGAAAGGCACTATTATCTGCACTTTAATATAGAGAACATAATAATTATATTAAACTAACATAAATAAGAGTATTTAGACTAATGGTAAGTGAAAGTTTGATAAAGAATTTAGCAGTACTTATATACTTGAGTGGAGACCAGAGAAAAAAGTAGTGGGGGTTTTATTTTAAACAGGAAAAATGAAGAAAAGGTATGTGAAATTACTCAACTCAATCCCCATAGGACTAAATGTGCCTGCAGTGGGGGAATGGTGATTAGATCCGTGATCGATAGACAAATAGATGCACTGCAGATATACTACCAAGAATTACTATGAAATGTACATAAGCTCTCAAAGCTCAAAGAAGGTAAAAATTTCCAAGTCATTATTTTCAAAGTACACTTAATTGAGGATAGGAGAGGTGTTGTGGAATCCATCACTGCCAATTTATCTTTATTTGAGGGAAAAAAGACCTTGGATTCAGTACAAAAATAGCTTTTCAGATATATAGTTATGAAAAAAACATCATATGCTTCCCAGTCACTAGTCTCCATTTTTGAATCATAGCCTTTATTTTCTAATTTGATAAATTTTATTTGCGACTTGCAAAAAAAAAAAGGAAATGCAGTTGAAACTTATAAGAGCTGAATTTCTTGTCTACATTTACAAGTGAAAGACTAAGCTGATATTCATTTGATCAGAGTAAGAAAATACTCTTGTGATTTTCCCCTCTTTGCCTATTATTGTCTGCTTTGTTTATACTCAGTATGTATGATAAGAATCTAGGAATATGGATCATTTATTGTGGTTCAAAGTTAAGATTTCCAGGGCTTGTTTTTGGTAATTATGTCTGTCATCATATATCAGCCGGAATCCCAGAGACCCACAAGTAGGAAACTTGAGTAGTCTGTGTCATGCTTTTAAGTAGAAATCCTTAGTGAAAGGTGTTAATTATTGAAAAAAAAAAAAATCGTCAGTGCAGCCACATTTTAATTTATTGAAATAATTAATACTTATTTGAGATAGAATTACTTGGCCTATTCAATTGAAATTTGTTTTTATATATTTTGATTATATGTTATAAATCAAAAATCTCATTGTCTCTATGGATTCGAACAATCAATAAAATAAAATTAATTTAAAATGTCCAAAGAAAAAAGTTCAGTTAACTAAGAACAAAATACATTTAAACATGAAAATGTAGTTTAAAATACAAACTTTAGAAACCTTGTTTTCTCTGTCCGTACAACTTAGAAAAAGGAAAAAAGATATGGTTTGAATGCCACTAGAGTCTTTTCTTTTTAACCAAAAGTTTACTCAGGCTTGGTTTCTTTGACTAAGCATTCTTACTAAAAGCTAATCCTACTTTGTTATTTTTTTTTTAATTTTAAGTACACTGAAAAGATGAGCCTTAAGATATTACATTAAAGTTTTGTTGCTTTAGCATAAAGATATATCTTGGAAAGGAACTGGAGTATTGAATGAGGATGTTACTGATGAACTGTATTTTCTTTTGATTAGTTAAGCACTGAAAGATATCCTGAGAGTGATTCGGTTCAACTGAGTCAGATCCACACACAGATATGAAATGATTAAATGAAAATGCAATCGGCAGTGTCCCGGGAGCATTGCCTGACGAGAGATAATACTGCAGCTCTCTAATTGGCTCGCAGCAAGCATGCAGGATGACGGATTTCAGTTGTGGTATTGCCACACTGCTTCCCCCAGCACTATTATCTCAGAGTGACACTTCCATTACTCTGAGCGGAGAAAGATGAACGTCACCTGTCAGGGGCTGGTTAATTGTGTTGCTAGATGTATGTTGCCAGGGCGCAGGTTGGACATTTATGAACATAACTGCTTCCTCTGATGTCCGCCATCCTTCAGGGATCGATATGGCTCTTACAGTAAGTGCGTAATTGAGTGAAGGCACTTACCACTGAGGGGCTGAAGATGAGCCCATTGTGTGAGCTTCATTGTCCATACATTTACCATAAATGAGCTGATATTTGCCATTTATTGTGTGCAGCATTGTGGAAATGGAAACTAATGTGCCACTTTCATTTGTTTTCTAGATAAATGGAGAGGATGTCCAGAATCGAGAAGAAGCGGTGGCATTACTCTCTAGTGATGAGTGCAAGAGAATCGTGCTGCTTGTTGCAAGGCCAGAGATTCAGGTCAGAACAGAGATCAAATGTCCTGAAACTGAACTTTATAGTCATTATTTGCTATTCTATATCAAATCAGTACCATGGATATTTGTAAAACCAAGTATTCAAAGTATAATTGAGTTATCTTTCCCAAGTTACCAACCTGATCAAAACAATTATAAGTTAAAGTCTCCTTTAATATTGCTTCACAGAATGTCAACTAAATATTTTATTAAAAAAAAAAATTGAATCGTTATTCTCTCCTTTCTCTTATCAGTTATTTAAATAAATTCATAACTGAAAAATGGTTAACTTTACATGATTTTTAATTCTGTGTGGATCCTTGCTTTAGGTTTCCATCTAAAAATTCTTAATTGACATCTTAAGGTATCTTGAAAGAATCTCTAATGAAAGAAAAACATTAACATATCTAGCTATCAACTTAAATCTTTTCAGAATAACTTTATCAAATAAAGTGGCTTACATAGTATGGTGTAGTTCTTTCTATGTGTAGCTAACAAATCTTTTCCAAGTTTAGTGTGACAAAAACATCTGTCCCACCAAAAACAAAAAGCTTCTAAAGGAATTTTTAAATGTTTTTACAGAGGGAGATGTCGTGAAAGTCAAGGAGAGGAAATGGTGGAAGCGAAGTACTGTTGGTACTTCCTTTTATACCCTTTTATGCGCCATCGCAGTGCAGAAGGGACATTACGTTGTCACCATTCTATCCATCTGTCAGTAGTTTGAGTGAAATTCGTTATATCAACATTTGTCTTCTAGGTTATTGATCTGATATTTTTTAGACTCAGTAACTATATACTATCTATAAATTTCCTTGAGTAAGTGTATTTCAGTGTCAGACTGAATCCTGACTCAAATGTAGTGGTTGTAAAAGATCACCCTTTCCACATATATTTCCTTTACACCCTGGACCATTCTAAATGATTCTCATAAAGCCTGCCATAGCCCAGGGCAGAGTAAAGTTACACACCTGAGGTCCTCAGAGTGGGGAGGGGAACCTATACAACTGGCTGGACTGCCTATTTGGGAGTGAATTTTAAAAATACATATGAAATTGCACTAATTACCTGGAAATTTCACAAACCAGTTAATCTTACTGATCTCATTTTCTTGAAAAAGAACAGAATAATGAGGCTAAAAACATATTAGTGAAATTCATGGTAAATTGAGGAGAACTCAATAGTTGTAGAAAAGATATTTTGATGTTATAATGTGGTTTCCCTGCCCTTTCCAGGTAACTGCTAGAGAACCTCGTTAATTTAGAATTAAAACATTTCCTTCCCACATAGCCGGTATAATGGGCTAAGGAAAGAATGGAAATTAATGACATAAGACCAGATCTGTTAATCTTAGTGGAATACACACACTTGGTAGAACCAGTGACATTTTTTAATATCTTGCTACACTCCTGACCCAAAAGAATCAGTGTTGGAGGATGAATTTTCAAACAAGACTTCCTTTCCATGGTTGATAAAAGGTCAATGGCAATCTGACTCTGTAGGATACCGTCCTGTCTATCAAAATCAAGGTCTGCATTAGTCCCTTGATCCTGAAGTCCCCCTAGCCTTCATCATACTGGAATGGAGCTAATTACCTTTAGAAAATAAGATTTGTAGGAAAATAAAGAAAAAAAATTCATTTTAACACCATACTTTAAAAATGTAATTTAAGCAGTACCTGCTATAAAGTAGCATAAAAAAAAAACAAAAAAAGAAAAAGAAAAAAAAAGAAACCAAAACAAAACAATAACCCTTGTCTTTATATCACCTATATATTTTCATTAATTTCAATATATCTCATTATTACATTTTTTTTGTGCATGTGAGTTTTATTCAGGGAAAATGTAGAAGGTTTTTGTGTGCTTTTTCTAGCCATATTTTTTAAATGTCTCAAATCCTCTCTACATTCTTGGAAATGATCTACAGAGTTGCTGGGGGCTGTACTGTGCAACTGTGCAATATTTTTAAATAACTCATTTTTTTCATTCCCTGTCAACTTTCTTTCATTTTCTGCCCATTTTCTTCCTCAGACCATTAACGATATTGCCATTCTCTCTGCTTCCCCTTGGGACATGGGGGCACAGAGGGCTCTCATAAAGAACTTGTAGCCACTAGTTTTGAGACAGTGTAGCTGTTTCTTTCTCTGAAATGCCAGTGTGTGATCCACTACCATGCAGACAGATCCCCCTGTATCATAATGACAGTCCTCCCTTTCCTGCAGCTCAGCTCAAGGAAGAGTTTTGTCTCTGCCACAGAGCTAGATTCAGACTGCCATCAATGTACTTCTCCGTGGAAAGGGACAGGGAAAGGAAGTGAGCAAGAAGAATCTCTCCTCACTTATTGTGCTGTGTATACCTCTAGCCTAGAGGAAAGCCTAATCAAAATAGGCATATACTGACTACACATGGTAAATCAAGGATCTACAGGGATAGTTAATAAGAAAAGAGTTGCAAGAGACCGTTAATTCTTACCCTGTGGTCTCCTTATCTTCTCTACTCCTTCATTGAAATTTCAAAAGATTTGGTTCCGTCATTTATTATATCAATGTCAGCAAATATTTTGACCCAATTTAAGAAAAATACCTTAGTGTGCTTATAAAAAGCAAACATTGCTAGCTTGAAATAATTTCTTTCAGAGTCTGGAGTTTGCAGCTTCATGAAATTTAAAAGGGATTAAAGAAAGTAAAACTTGGACAATTATAAATTGGACTGAATTTAAATTTTTAGTCAGCTTAATTTTCATAGTTCATCTGCATATCAAGGTCAGTGGGGTGGAACTTGATCTAGTTATTAAGACTATATTAAGATAAATGAGAATGAATAAATGTGTCCATGCTTTTGGCCCCAGTGAAATTTGAGGTAATTTTAGTTCTAGATAACCTTTAATAAATATCAAGAAACCTATGATTGCCTTCATGTTAATGTATGTGATACATATATTCTAATGCCTCTTCTGGTGCCAATTTAATATCCTTCTCTCAGATTTGTTTTGTTTTCAAATTTTAGAGATCACTTATCTTTAAAAGGTTATTTTGCCCATTTATTTAGTGGTGAAACACCTCAAACTATTATCAATTTTGGCTCCCTAGAAAGCTGCTGTTTCTCTGTAATACAGAATGAAGCAGAGATTTGACAATAATTCAGTTAATTTAATCAGCATAGACAGCTAATTCATGTAATCCAGCACCAAAATCCACTTTGAGGAAAATTATCTGTATTGGCTGTCAACATTCATCATATTAGCAACCACCAGCTCTCCACTTTACTTTGTATTTAGAAGTCAAAGAGATTTGTTCAGTTTAATTTGTGTAAGATGCCCACAAGAATACTTCCATTCAGCACCCACAAACAAAACCCTGCATGCTCCACGCCATTCCACTGCCCTTACAAGCAACATTTAAGGTAATTTTCTTTGGAATTGAACCTGGAAAATGAATCAAAATAGACATGGTATAACATCACTTTTTTGTTTTTTGTTTTGTTTTTTGAGAAGAATAACTTAGAACTTTTTTTTTTCAGATAAAATAAATGATGTTTGCATTTGTGGCAAGCAGCCATCTTGTTAACTTGGAAGCCATGCTCCTAAAAATATAAAAAGCAGGATGGGACAGGGAGAGGCACTTTATGTGTAGTCACGTTGGGGGTCATTGTTAAGGGAAAAGCCCAATCAGCTCATGGCCCTATTAGTACGAGTGCGTTTCTTTAACATGGGGACTGTTGGAGGTAATGAGCGTGACAGCTGTGGATTACGCAGTATGCTTTTTATACATTTTGAAAGACGGTAATGTTCTATGCTGTGAGATCTACTCAGTTATGAGAGAAAATCTGTAGCTCTGTTTCAGGAAAGGATAAAAGGCGTGAGTCCATTTTTTTTTTTAATCACCTTTTCTTCCTTCTGAGAGGTGAACTATCAGAGGCCACTGTTCTAAAGAGAATCATTATGATAAAAGGAACCGGTCAGGCATCGCCATTTAAGTTTCCCCTATTTTAGCATGAGTTCTCACTAACCTAAAATAATGTACTAATGTATTCTTTTGCAGCTGGATGAAGGCTGGCTGGAAGATGAAAGGAATGAATTCTTAGAGGACTTAAACTTAGAGATGTTGGAAGAACAGCATAATGAAGCAATGCAGCGCACTGCCAATGAGGTGGAGCAGGTAGGGCCAACAATTTGAACTACATCATTTGAAATGTTGCTAGTTCTTTTTTTAATGTATAACCATAAATGGAGTAAAAAACAAAATCAAAGAGTTTGATCAACCATCCATGTAATGGTAATTTTTGAGAGCAAATGAGCATCTCAAATGAAGCAGAGGGAATAAATACAATTTTTTCTATTAAGAATATTTCTAGTTTGGGAAGCTTAGGGACCACTGTTGATAGAGTAATGTAGTATTCAAATGCTGACCCAGATACTGTCAACCTAATTCCGAAGTTTAATAGTAAAAATGCATGTTGCTGCTCAGTATGCTAGTGGGAGACAAACTATATCTTTTGAGAGAACCTCCCCCAAAACAGTAAATTTATACTTTGAAATTAATGTGCATCTTTGAATATTTAAGCAACTAAAGGAAGATAATGACATGATGTAAGCCATCTATCTTATCTGTGTTTTTGGTATTATGATTACACCTTTATAACATTAAATAGGAGCAGTCCTACTTGAAATTATTCACATGATTTTGCCTTAGGGACATATTCATTCAACAAAAAATTCTGAGCTCCTAATATGTTCCAATCACCACACTTGATTCTGAGAATACAAAGAAAAATGAGCAAAGTTCCTGCTTTTAATTAATGTATAACTAGTAAAAGATCACAGTGTGATTTGTGGCAGTCTTCATTTTTGTTGTTGTTTTCCTACTAGATAAAAACAGATCAATATATCATAAATTTTTATGTCAGATTCATGACGTTCATCTGCCTTATATAATTTTATTAACACTTCTGCTGTCAGTTTTCTGATTTGTTTAATTATCATCCATTTTCAATATTAATCCTTAACATATCCTGAAAGATAATTAAAAACAAAAACAAAAACAAAAAACTCTGACAGTTCAGCTTAAGAACATGAAACACAAACATCCTATCACTTTACCAAGCTGAATGATGAAATATATTGACATGCTAGCATCCCATAACAGAGATATGTGTGTATATGCACATGTCCATATATTAAATAAATCATTAAAATGCAAACTACAGTGTCAACATAGCCATGTGTGCTATATACTCTGAGCTGATCATGGAGGCTCATTGGCCACTTCATCAACAGTAGTTCATGCTCAGCAGTGACACTTCTACTATAGTGAAGGCTTTTCAGTATCAGACAGATTGAAATTTTTATGTATGACTTCAACACTGGCCACAAATAAAGATATTTTCGGGTGGCAGCTGCTGGTTACAAGCAAGAGAGCCCTTGCTCCAGGCTTTTTCTTTCTTAAATACAAAATGTGACCTGATACAGAATTGACAGGAGGATGTTGGAATAAAGAAAGAAGGGAGAAATCCTGCCCAGGTGAAGTGATATGGTGTCAAATGCCGCCTACTCATCAGACATAATACAAATGCTAAGTCTTTTGAGGTAACACTAGATGACCTTGAGGTTAAATTTTCATCGTGTGGAAATTTTTCTTCACCATGAGACTGAAAAATGATGAGAAATACAGAAACCTTTAAAAGTCCTTTGCCCTTATAAACAATAACACTACATTAGAAATGTCTTGGTAAAAACATTGCCTGTCACTATAATAATTCCATAGGGAAATGATAAATGATAGAGTAGCATTACATTAGAAACCAGGAATTCTAGGTTTGAGAATAGAAAAACTCTTTTTATTTTCAGATATGTTCATAAACCAGTGACTAAAGAAAGAGCAATTCAATTAAAAATACATACCCATATTTAAAAACTAAAATTAATAACCATATGACAGTTTAACTTTACATACTATCTTTGGTCCTATGGCTACTCTTGACACATTGTGTAACATCTCCCACAGCATAATTAGTCTATACTGCATGTAAAATTTTTAAAAAGATAGTAACCTTCTTGTGTTTTTTCAGCTTATCATTAGATATGAGAAAAATATAAATGTAAATAATGTGGTACAGAAACTCAGATGTTCAATATCAGTTATATCCTCTGAGGGTTTTATAGCACAATGTGCAGATGTCACCACATTTGGTATTATCAGCTTATAGCAAGGGACATGCAGATGAAACAAGCTTTCCATTTTTAGTTACTATTACTTATTTATAACTATTTTTATCAATAAGATATTTTAAATCAATCTCAGTATGTTTTCAACAAGTGAGGAAAAATATTTTAGGGAAAGATAGACTCTAAGAATAGCATAATACATGGCCATATTCTTTCATCTCCAATTTGTTACATATAGTTCTGTCATTACTTATGTGGAAAAAATAACAATTATGTGGAGAGACCTTTTCAAACCTGTTCTAGAATATGTTTTATCACCCATTATGTCCTTCTTTAAAAAAGGCTCAATTATATTGAATTATATAATTACACCTGGAAGAGAAAAAAACTTAAACATAAAGAAAATACGTCCAGACACTGCCATGTAGACTAAGGAGTGGTGGGAGAAAAAGTAACTTTACGCCATTCACAGAGAAAGAACTAGATATGCATCTCCTTAGGGCAGCAACAGTTAATCATTCTGCTCAAAAGCCAGAAAGTACTGGGGAGTGACATTTATACATATATTTACATATATATGACAAAATATATTTTTGATATTATGCCTATCTGTGGCAATCAGTGCTGCTCAGATTTTCATGGGAACTGTTATTTTACTCTTGGCAGAATAAAACTCACCTTTGAAGGAAATTACTGGTTAAAAGTAGAAAAATCTTTTTAAGTACCCATATGAGTCCTGAGACATTATCGTTGCTTTTCAATCACGTGATTCGGAGATGCACTGAGGTCAAAGCATATGTATGCAAGAATATGGCATCCTGGACATATAAGAAATCCTGACACTGAGATGACAAAAGCCTTCTAGACCTCTCTGTGTCACTAATAACCTAAATCCATCTGAGATTAAGCTTCCTCATCTGTAGATAGAAGGACCTAGGCTCCAATACTAACCTATTGCTGAAATTTCGTGATGTTTGGCTTACCATAATCAATGTATTACTAGAGCAATAACGTTTCCTCTGAACTTAATGTTCAGAAAACAGTAATAGTAATAGGGTGATGTGACTTCTGAACTCCAAGCTTCCATATGGCTGAAGACCATTTAGACATTCTTATTCATCTTCTTAGAAACTCATAAAGTCACCTCATTTACACATCTTCATGCCAGAGTTTTCCAAGTAAGATAAAGCCTTAAAAGAAGAATAACTTATTTAAATACATTCTGTTTTATTTATCCCCAAGTGAGTATCATAGCTATATTCATGCAGTTTTTCTTTTCGTTATTTCATTGCATAAAAAGCTACCTTGAGCTAATTGCCTTTATTTCTAAAATTGTTATGGATACTAAAATTAGAGCATCTTTCTAGGAACTGTACTTTTGTCAAAAAGCATTTTTTTTAGCAAATTTTTCAACACATGGTTTTCTTTGTTCCCTCAACATTATTTTCTTAGCCGAAAAAACAAGAAGAAGAAGAAGGCACAACAGACACGGCCACATCTTCATCAAACAACCACGAGAAGGACAGTGGAGTGGGGCGCACAGATGAAAGTTTGCGGAATGACGAGAGCTCAGAGCAGGAGAATGCAGCTGAAGATCCCAACAACACATCTTTGAAGAGCAAGAGAGACCTGGGGCAGAGCCACGATACTCTAGGGAGTGTTGAACTTCAGTGCAACGAGAGCTTCATGTCCGGTGAATACATTGACTCAGACTGCCCTGGCAACCAGGATGAGGAGTGTGAACGATTCCGGCAGCTCTTGGAGCTCAAATGCAAGATTCGAAACCATGGAGAGTATGACCTGTATTACTCGAGCAGCACAATAGAATGCAATCAAGGCGGACAAGAGGGAGTGGAGCATGAGCTACAATTGCTTAATGAAGAACTAAGAAACATTGAACTCGAATGCCAGAATATCATGCAGGCTCACAGGCTCCAGAAAGTGACAGACCAGTATGGAGACATCTGGGCATTGCATGATGGAGGATTCCGAAATTATAACACCAGCATTGATATGCAAAGGGGAAAACTAGATGACATCATCGAACACCCAGAAAAGTCAGACAAGGACAGTTCGAGTGCTTACAACACAGCCGAAAGCTGCAGAAGCACTCCACTCACTGTGGATCGTTCACCTGACAGTTCCCTTCCAAGAGTGATCAACCTCACCAATAAGAAAAACCTGAGAAGCACAATTTCAGCCAATCAGCCCTCTTCTGGACAGAGCGGT
This sequence comes from Pteropus medius, assembly GCF_902729225.1. Classification (NCBI taxonomy): domain Eukaryota; kingdom Metazoa; phylum Chordata; class Mammalia; order Chiroptera; family Pteropodidae; genus Pteropus; species Pteropus medius. The sequence goes on along the minus strand of NW_024349519.1, from coordinate 6,549,444 downwards.
AAAGAGTCAACCTCCCCCAAAGCCAAAACCACTGACCAAGGTTGTGGCATCGAAGGCAAGGAGATTTCAGAAAGCAACAAACTTTCTGATCAAGAGAAGACAGGCAGCGAACACATCCCTTACCTCTCTCCTTACCACAGCTCCTCATATAGATATGCAAACATCCCAGCACATGCCCGGCATTATCAAAGCTACATGCAGTTAATTCAACAGAAATCTGCGGTAGAATATGCTCAGAGTCAGCTCAGTTTGGTGAGCATGTGCAAGGAGTCTCAGAAGTGTTCAGAGCCCAAGATGGAATGGAAGGTGAAAATTAGGAGCGATGGGACCCGCTACATAACAAAGAGACCAGTGCGAGACCGGATTCTGAAGGAACGTGCCTTAAAGATTAAGGAGGAACGGAGTGGCATGACGACAGACGATGACACCATGAGCGAGATGAAAATGGGGCGCTACTGGAGCAAAGAGGAGAGAAAGCAACACCTGGTTCGGGCCAAAGAGCAACGTCGGCGCAGAGAGTTCATGATGCGGAGCCGGTTAGAGTGTCTCAAGGAGAGTCCTCAGAGTGGCAGCGAGGGCAAGAAGGAGCTCAACATCATTGAACTCAGCCACAAAAAGATGATGAAAAAAAGAAACAAGAAAATTTTGGACAACTGGATGACAATCCAAGAACTGATGACCCACGGGGCCAAGTCTCCTGATGGCACACGAGTTCATAATGCCTTTTTGTCAGTCACCACTGTATGACCGAATGAATAGAACACAACTGATGTTAAGAGGGTGCTACCAGTTTGGGTAGAGTATGATTGCCTCGTTCAATGTGGCATTTTTATATATATTTTCTGACTCTATAGTTTGAATTTTTTGTAAGCAAAAAATACCTGGTAATTTTTCATTTGTTTTTCATATACCGGTACCTTCTTTTTGGCTGAGGTCTTTCTTTAACTTGTGATATATTCATATTACTCATTTATATATATATATAAAAAAAAAACAAAAGGAAAGAAAACAAAAAAATGAACAAAAATACTAAGGAGCCAATTAATTTCCTATTTTGATGTATCTATTGTACGTTAAGATCTGGATTTATTTCTCTAGTTTACTTATTTTCTACTTTAATAATAACCCAATGCCAAAACATTTCTGTACTTGGCATAATGCCTATTATATCAAACTTGTTAATAAGTCATGTGCCACATCTTGTCTTACACATAAAAAAAAAACTTGTTTAACATCCCATTGTACTTTTAACATAATATGTGGCCATTGTTTTTGTCTCAGTAAAGTGTAGGTGGACAATCTTCCTGTGATATGTAGTGACATTGGTCATGTAGCTAGGTAATTGTGGTAATTGTGACAATAAAAGAAATAAATTATTGATTATCCTTAATAAAAGTTTTCAAGGAGTGTTTTATTTTCATTGTCCACTGTGGTTACCAGATATAAATTAGTTATATATGTATACTATTTAGAAGACTTCTAATTGTGGATTATAAAATGTGCACATTTTCTATCACTTTTTTTCAATAAAATTGTCTTGAAATATTTCCCATAGATCATGGTGTCATATATTCTTACCAGGATTAAATTAGGTAACATATGTAGAGCATCTTACAGACGCTAACTAAAATTCAGTAAACATGAGTTCATGCTGCCCTTGCCTGCCACTCATGTAAAGAAAAGCCAAGAAAAAATGGGGAAGACATGGAGAGAGATGATCAATGACATGTCTGAGATGATTTATAATGACCCTGTATGTATCAGTCAGCTCAAGCTACCATAACAAAATTCCATAGACTATGTGGCTTAAACAGGAATTTTTTTCTCAGAGTCTTCAGGCTGAGAAGTCCAAGGTCAAGGATGCCAGCTGATTCAGCTCCCTGGAAAGGGCGCTCTTCCTGTTTTGCAATGGCCACCTTCTCTCTGTGTCCTCATATGGTAGAAATAGAGAGAGGAAGCTCTCCGGTGTCTTCTTATAAAGTCACCGATGCCATCATGAAGGCCCCACCCTTGTGACTCCATCTAAACCTAATTACCACAAAGGCCCATCTTCAACAAGTGTCACATTGGGAGTTAAAGCTTCAACATATGAATTTGGGGGCAGTAATACAATTCAGCCCATAGCACCATGTACATTTATTTATTTGATCATTTATGAATAAATTTTTGAGAACCATCTTTTTCATCATTTTCAGCATAGTCGACTATAAATGCCTTTTATATCAGTTTATTAAAAAGTGAAATTGTTAGATTATCAGATAGGTTTTTTAAATCTATCTTTTCATCATATAAATTTGTAAACCATATCTTGTCAATCATGATGCCTCCAGAGTGAAAGGTCAATCGTATGCATGCAAACATAAGTTAGATCAAATTTTCATTAAACTTAAGAGATCATTTAACATAATGGATATGCAACATCTGAATATTTTTGAAGCTACTTTCATGATTAAAAACATACAGTGGCTCCTTGTTAAATACTGAATCAGACTCTGATGCCTCAGCCTCTTTCAAGCCTCTCTATTAACTTGCCCACCTTGCCTATTGCCCCTTTTAGATCTTCTCTGAGTTATTTCCGGTTCCAAAATAACCTGCCCATTTCCACTGAAGTTACCATATGTTATTCTCCTGCTTAGGATTTCTGTGCCAATCCCACACCTCCCTTCAAGCATAATCACGTATATATTTTCCCTTTAGAGACTGTTTTGATGACACCAGATTTTCTCAGCATTTTGGCACACATTATGATTGCACCTGCAGTATTGTTTTACCTTGGAAATTTTATTCTTCTGTTATCACGTAGATAGGACTTATTATCTCCCTGCATAGATTTGAACATAGGGTTTGGCACTTGCGTCCACCTCTGTCTTTGTAAATCTCTGATATGAATGATAGATAAATAATAATGAATGCTAGTTGTTAAATTATTTTATTCATTTATCTCTCTCCTCCACATATTGGTATTTTTGTTACTGTTTTCTTTACTCTTCTACCCTTCTAAGTTCTTACTGTTTGAAGGGCTATTATGTAAACAGGAAAAAAATGAATCTTATTTACATATAATGAAAAGTTAGGGTCAAAAATTTTAAGATAGTGATAGTAATAGCAACCCAAGGCAAGTGAAAATTTCATCAATCCTAACTTTACTGTTGTTAATCCAATCAATAAGATTATTCTGCGTGCACTGAGAGTTAACATTCAGTCTTAAATGAGAATGCCTGTCTACCTGAAGAGCTCAGTTCTCTCCTGACCTAATGCCTGTAGTTAGTGTTTATTACCATGACACAACTAGGTTTAAATATTCATTGCCTTCATATTACTCCTATAGATAAATGTGATTTAGAATCAACATATAGATTTTCCCTGAAGAAACATGTACACGTTTCACAGAATGCTGTGTTTCCAAAGTTACCAGTTTAATTTTATTTTTATTAAAGCCAAGCGTGCTTGCCAATTTTTTAAAAAATGTAATGTTGGTGTTTTTCATGTCTGTGTTTATATAGTTCTACAAGTTGAGAAATGTCTTTTTAAAAAATCAGTGAAAATCTGAAAATTGGAATGCTTTATCTTTCTACATAACTTATCTTTGTGCTAAATATGTTTTTTTAGTAAATGAACAATAAATCTTGCTCAGCAAAGAAAAATGATTGGTTATAAGTCGGATATTTTATTTCGGTTCAGAAAAATTATGTGAATATAAAGAGGAAATGTTTCACGTGGGCTTACCTTTGAAATTCCATATTCTTGCTTTTTATATTAAAAATGTTACAGAAATTTGTGTTAGGATCTATATGTAAATGACCTAAAAGGGTTGAAAATAATGTATGTTCAATGGACATTTCTTCACTGCGTGCCATGAGGAAGGAGATTGTTCCCATCTTATTTTGTGCTGACCGTACCTTTACGAACACATAATGTGGGCTGAGGGAGACTCCTCTAACATTGCCTTTCCATAGCTACTCATAACTTAATCCATGTCTTCGTGTTTGTCTAAATCTTCCACATAAACATATTCTTTTTATCCCTCCAGTGAGTTCATGCTCCCTGCTTCAAATTCCTTGTTTTGTGATGATGCCTCTTTCATGCTTATTACCTAAGTCCTCTTGAAATTCTCTTTTACCTGGTCAATCACAAAGGCAGTCTTAATTTTTCTTCTACATGCATCAGACTGTCTTAACCTTAAATCACCTTTTGGCTAGACTGTCACTGTCTCATGCCTAATTATCTCAATGGATCTGTACTGGTCACCCCGTATGCCCTTTCCAGTCTATCTTACATATGGCGGCAACACTTGGCCTCTTAAATATCACTTTCCTCACTGTGCTAAGGTATCTTAAGGAATCTTTTTCTGAGCAATGGGATAAAACCAGAGTGTCCGAAACTATTATCCAAGGACTTCCATAATTAAACCTCAATCTTTTTTTCCATCTGATTCACACTCTCTCTGGGAGACACTTCCAACTCAGACCTTAAGAAAACTGTTCCTTGGGTAGGTAAATAATTTTATGCTCCTTCAAATTAATATTCTTTAAATTTTAATTAATATTTAATTCAATTTTATTTTCTATTAATACTCATTAGTTAATTACCATTACTTCTATTTCTATTAATAATCAATATAATTGATATAAATAATATAACAATTATTAAATAATTTCTATTAATTTTGAATAAATGAAGTTGAACACTGCAACTAATTCACTTCTAAAAAAAAAAAAAGGAAACAAAAAAATTTTTCCCAGCTAATTAGTTCCCACTTATCTGAAGTTTTGGTTCTCCCTTCAGTTTTCTATCATTATTTTCAAAAATATACATCTTTAGAGGTATGTTAAAGGACTTAAATTTAGATAAAACATTTGTACCTGTAAATATGCATAATATGGTTTCAGAATTTTAGTGACTAGTGACTACAGGAAGCCACTGACAAAAATAATTTATTAAGATAGTCATCTATTAAGGAACACTTTGAATTTTTTTTTTTTTTTTTTTTTTTGCTGTTTCCTCTCAAGTGTGCTGCTCTTTTCAGCCAGAGCAAGACCAGTTTATACTGTAGCAGTTTTGTAGGAAGTCTCCTTGAAGAAGTGAGTAAATGAGCACCATAAGACAGATTATTAGGGGGATACTTTTGTGCTACTTCTAGTGTTCCACTAGCTTTAGTGTTCTGCTTTAGTCAGACAGGACTCCTATAGTTTTTCAAACATGTCGTTCTCATTTCTGACATCGCTCTTTGATAGTGGTATTTCACATATTAGATTAAACCTTTCTCCTTTCTCTTTGTCCATCCCTCCATCAATGTTTATTTCACGTTTTCCCATCTCTCCAGGAGATTTTCCCTAGCTGCTGCTAACAGCAGCTCTTATTTCTGAATACTCATAAATGGTATTGTTTTAACACTCACTTGACTTTCTACTCAATAGTGCCTAATTTTTTTCTCTATAAGGCATCTGTCCTACATGTAGTGTGTTGCACCTTTAGGAATCATTGCCACATGTGTCCTTCTGGCGTTTCTTCTGTTTTACCAGAAAATGCTGCTGTGCGTTCTTCACATTTCCAGTCAACAGTGTTGCAATAAGCATTGCTTCTGGGTTCATAGGCCATTTATAAACTAGGGTCCTACTTATTCTTCAGTATCCTAATACATGTTTTTAGCAATATTCGCTACCTATTTACTGCCTCCAAGCTCTGCCACTTACTAGGTTTGTATTCTTAGGCAAGTTACTTAAGCTTGCTACTGCTCAATACAGTGGAGACAATTATAGCCTTTTTCATAGATTGGGAGTTAAATAGGTTAATACATATAAAGAAGATAGATAAGTGCTGGCACAAATAGGCAGGCACTCAGCTAATATTTTTATTTACAAATAAACTGTGGCTAATATAATTTCAGTAATCTGCCACAAATTCCACAGCTACTAAGCCATAGGTTCTAGATTCAAACTCATGGTGGTCTGCCACCCCAAAGTTTCTCTTCTTTCCACTTTTTATAGTCTCCACATTAATTAAGAATGGACATCAGAGTTAACAGCAACCTGTTCACTTAAGGTCTATCAGTTCTGCTTCAAACAGAAGTCCAGGTACTGACACAATTTTCTGTGTGTTATCAAATGTGCTGACTTTCTTCATTTGATTGTATTTTACCAGTCAGCCTGTTTCTTGAATTACGTGCTACCTACTATAGGGAATTATTATGGTGGTAGATTTTGGGTTTGATCAGTCAGTGAGTCTATGATTGTTTCTCTAAAAGATAAGCAGTACATCATTGCATTCTACCTCAAATTTATTAACACTCCTGGCCATTGTGCTGCCTGCCAGTACATTATCAGAAATTTAACATCGTTGTAAAGAACTTCTTGCATATCTATTTGTGGAATTGTTACAGATTCTTAAAGCCTGGTGTTTTAATAGGAAGCTTAGTCAATGCTAGAAATTCGGTCCTCAAATTTAATAAACCAAGACGTTTATTCAACTTCACATCTCTGGTGGTGATAAGAATAGATTAGATGGGATGAAACTTCCCATTGTATCTTGGAATATTTGTGAGGGCCTCTAGGAAGCAAAGCCTACTCAAAAGTTTCAAGAAACCAGCCCTGCCCTGATGTTCTCATTATGGTAGGTTCAGTGAGCATAGCCTAGATTTCTATTTGTGTCCATTTAATTTAGCCTGACTTTATTTTTGAAACAGAACGCTAATCAGAAAATCAGATGGACACAAAAAAATAGAAACATGTTTGAGAACCTACAGTGTTCGTGTAAATGCTTTACATGGGTCATTAATGAACTTCTTGTCTGAGGGAGGTGAAATATGAGCACATGAAAAGAAATGTAACTGTATAAGCAATCAGTGCAGAGTGATAGAGCCAATGAGGAGCACAAGAGGGCTAAGAGGCTGAGGGCTAACTATGGGCTGTCAGTATCTTTGGAAAGTCCTCCCTGGTCTCACAGACTGGAATGATGACTTACTCCAGGACAATTTCGCATCAGTTCTGTGATCTTGAGCAAGTTACATCCCTTATTTGAGATTCCATTTTTTCTCATATGTGAAATGAGAATATTAGAACCAATCATCCTCACCACCCATTTTATTTCTAACATCCTATAAGTTGTCAATAAAATGAAACATTTTATTCCAAATTTCCTTTCATTGTAGCTATACCACAATTTGTTATGGAGCTATTTTAAATGAATTCATCTCCTGCCAATAAAGCAAATAAGGACATTTTCCAAAGGAAAAATAAGAAAACAATCCATTGGTAGAAAATAATGCCTATCCTCTCTTATCATATTTACCAGCTGCCACACCACATACTTTATTTCTAGAAGCCATCTTTCATGATGGTTGCCACACTCTGAAAAGCTACATATGCATTCTACATTCTCAGAGCATCATGGAGCTATGCTCTGGAAGAGAAACCTGGATCTTCTGACACTTGCATAGTTATAGGGAAGATGGAAAGGGGAAGAGCTTGTCCACCATCTGGGTAATTCTCAGTTTTGCAATAATGATTGGCCTGAGAAAGCTTGTTACTAGGCTATTTGAGGGAAAGCCCCTGAAGTCATCCAGCTGACACATTGACTAGTTTCCCCATATAATGTAGGACTAAAATTTAAGTTACAAGAAGGGTAGGAGAGTTAGGCAGAAGCTGGATTATGAAGGGTTTCATATGCAAAGAAGTGGAGAAGTGAAAGTAATCAAATTTATGTTTTTGAAAGATTTGTTTATTAGCAATTTAGACCTAATATTGGGTAGGGAAATATTTAGAGGAAGGACAACCAGTTAGGAAGTTGTTCCAGTGATAAAAAAAATAAAAAGAAACGAAAAGAAATGAAAAGAAAAAAAGAAAAGAGAAAAGAGAAAAGAGAAAAAAAAAAGAAGGAAGGAAGAAGGAAGAAGGAAGGAAGGAAGAAGGAAGGAAGGAAGGAAGGAAGGAAGGAAGGAAGGAAGGAAGGAAGAAGAAAGAAAAGAAAAGAAAAGAAAAGAAAGAGAAGAACTTGAACAATGAACCAGTGAGTGCGGAGAGAGAATTTGACAGATTTTAGGGACTAGGGTTGCAGATTTAGCAAATAAAATACGGTACACCCAATTAAATTTGAATTTCAGGAAAACAGTGAAATAATTTTTTCAATGTAAGTGTATATTGGGGACATACTTACATTAAAAACTAATTATTGTCTAATTTCATATAAATAGGCGTCTTGTATTTTATCTGACAATTCTATTAGGGAAGTAGAATAGCTAGATCTTGGGGACTAACTCGATATAGAATAAGAGATAAATAGAGGGAGGAAGGAGCTGAGGATGTTGTTCAGGTTTCTGGTTGGGGGAACAATGCTACCACTCAGCAGAATGGGCTTAGCATGAGAAAAATGTTCTAGAAGGAAAGGTGAACAAGTAAGTCTTGGGCCTGTTGATGTTAAGTTGCCAATACAACAATCTAGGGAAAGATGTCTAATGGGCAATTAAATATACAGACATAGAGTTCTGAATAGTAAACAGGAATCAGAGGAATATGTGTTGTGGCACCAAGAGTACCATCCACTGGTTTCCTCTCTTTCACCGAGGCCCCTCAATGTCCACAAAGGCCTAGTTACCAGGAGAAGAGCAGTCAACAGGAAACTGCTGAATGTCAAAAAGTTGGGGCGTATATCAAATTGCCATTACCTTTCTTCCTCCTGGGCCCTTCCCCACTTATAGGAGCACCTGGTTTGCAAATGTCATGTCTCTGCCTCGCTAAGTGAAGAAGAGAAGAGCATCCCATTCACATATCCTCCTAGCTCCTCTAGAGCCACCTTCAAGTCCAGAGAATGGGTTTTAGAAATATTCCCAGAAAGCACCTTGTAACCAAATACATAAACATCTCTTCAGAGAAACATGTGAATAATTAAATTCTAAACAGCACATGTAGGTTTAGGTCAGGTTTTACAACCCAATTATTTATTAAAAAGTTTCTTTTTTCAGAGATTTATGAATTTTAGAATTTCAGCAGAAAGATTATGAACCTTATTTACATCAATGATAGCAAACCTGAACAACCCCTTTTTACTTAATATTCCATACTAGTCCATAATTTCCTTTTTCTTTTGTTTGTCCTCCTTTTGAAAGGAAATGGTATTCTATTGTATTGATGTACCATAAATGTGTTAATCTATCACACACTTCTGTATATTTTTATTGTCTCTAATCTCTATTTCAACTAATGCCTTAATTAATAACCTTATAATTTATTATTGCATGCATGAATTTGTGATTTTGATACTTACTATCATAAACACTATCCTCCACAGAGGTGGCATGACTTCAGCTCCTAGAAGCAGAGTCAGAAAGGGCCTGTTCTTCCTACTTCCTTGCCGCATTTCAGTCCTGTTTGCTTCTTAATGCATTCCCCTTTCCTCACTTTGCAGATTCCCATGGACTATATGTCCCACGCTTGTATGTCAGCTGGACTCAGTCAGTGGAGAACGGAGGACAGAAAGAAATCATGGCATTTTCTCCCAAGGGAATATCCAGATTTTTATGAGGCCTATGGCTTAAACACTCAGAGGTTCTAATTAAAAATTTTTTTAATTATGAATTCAAAATTAGGCACAAAAGTAAATATTTATTTATGTGAAACACAAAAATATGAAAATAAATATATTCTCAACTCATCTTCTCCTTAGTCTGAGCCCTAAAATGCCCATGGTCACGCTATCACCACCTGATGTGGGAAAATGTGAAAAGAAAAGAGTGAAAGCAAGCAGCAGTCTTAACTAATCATAGTTATGATATCTTAATTTTACAAAATTTTACAAAAACATGACCATGTGAACACATTGACCCAGCTCCTCCCACAGCCTTAGAGAGCAAATGGGGGATGCTAAAGCTCAAACTTCTTTGACTCCACCCTCAGTCTGCCTCTGGCTCCTCCTTCACCACCTCAGGCAACATCTCTGGCAGAAGCTGAATCTCCTCCGTGGCTACAGCTCCCACCAGATAAGCCAACCACAGTTCCAAATTCCAAGTGACCCTGGCCCCTGAACGCCTATAACACTTGCCTAGGACCATTCTTGGCTTCACACTATTTCTCATTTCTGGATTGTTTCATTTTCAACTTTTTCGTCACCCTCAATGGATTCCTTTTATTAAACTCTCTGTCTTATTTAAAACAATTTCTGTTCTCTTGCTTTAACTCTAACCAATACTGAGAAACTATTAGGAAAAAAGACCGACTTTTAATAAAGACACATTTATAGGCATCAGAAATAACCACTGGCAATCTTATAGTCCACCTACACTGAACAAACTAAACTTCAGAATGCCTAACACATCATATTTCCCTTCTAAGTAGTTATTTTGTTATTTACTAATAACTCATATTTTAAACTTTTGTATAAAAGTAAAACATACATAAAAAACACTATAAATTATCACAGAATGGACACAACTGTATAACCAGCATCCAGGCTATGATGACTAAACATAGCCAGCACTCCAGAATTCACCCACTAAATATTACCCCTCTCTCATTTCCAACTTAAACAATATCCAGGCTTCTAACACTACAGATTGATTTTGCCTATTTTCAAAGTTTGTATAAATGGTATCCTACAGTATATATTCTTTAGGTCTGGCTTCTTTTATTCAACGTTTTGTTTGTGAGGCTGACCCATGGTATTATGTGTATTTATAGTTTGTTCATTTTCATCAGTGTGCAGTATTCTAGTGTAAGATTGCCACAATTTATATATCTGCTCTATAGCTGATAAAAAGTTTGATTGTTTCCAATTATTGATTATGGCAAATAATACCATGAACATTTTTGTATACATAGTACACATTTTTTTTAGCATATACCTGGAAGTTGAATAACGGGCTCTTAGTTTATGCATGGGTTCAACTTTAGACATATGAAATAAGTGATTATTAAAATTTATATTCCCAGTGTTTAAGTGTTCTCAGTGTTCCACATCATTACCAATACTTGAAAATTTTTTTTAAATTTTGGGCAGAATTTATTTTATTACCGTACTAATTGTTCATGCCAGCTCAAAGTATCCAAAGATTATAAGAAATACCTATTTTTAGTAAGCATACAACCAAATTTCATGCCTAATAATTTAGCAGAATATTCTTTATTATTCTTTCCCTATTTAAATTTTTTCCAGATTTATTGATGTAGTTGGCAGATAACATTAAGTTTAAGATGTACAACATGATGATTTAATGTATACATTGCAAAATGATTATCACAGTAAGGTTAGTTAATACCCCACCCCCTCACATAATTTTTGTGTATTGTAAGAACGTTAAGATTTACTCTCTTAGCAGCTTTGAAGTATACATCACAGTACTATTAAGTAGAGTCATCATGCTGTACATTAGATCCCCAGAAATTACTCATTTTATAGCTGGACATTTGTACTATTTAACAATCACTTTGTATTTTCCCTATTTCCCAGCCCCTGGCAACCAATATTCTACTCTTTGTTTTTATGAGTTAGGCTTTTTTAAATTCCACGTGTAAGTGAGATCATACAGTATTTGTTTTTCTCTGGCTGGCTTATTTCATTTAGCATAATGCCCTGAAGTTCTATCCATGTTTTAGGAAATGGAAAGATTTCCTTCTTTTATGTCCGAAAAATATTTCTGTGTGCGTGTGTGTGCATGTGTGTGCGTGTGTGTGTGTGTGTGTGTGTAACACTTTCTTTATCCATTCATCTGTCAATGTTTACTTAGGCGTTTCCATGCCTTGGCTATTGTAAATAACACTGAACATAGGTATAAAGATATCTCCTCAAGAAATTGATTTCATTTCCTTCAAATATGTACCCCAAAGTGGGATTCCTGCATTATGTTTAGTTCTATTTTTGATCATTTGTGAAACCTCCATACTGTTTTCCACAGTGGCTACACCAAGTTGTATTCCCACCAATAGTTCACAAGAGTTCCTTTCCTCTGCATTCTTGCCCGCACCTGTTTTCTCTTGCCTTTTTGATAATAGACATTCTAGTCTGTGTCAGGTGATATCTTGTGGTTTTGTTTTGCAGTTTCCTGGTGGTTAGTGATGTTGATCACCTTTACATGTGCTTGTTGGCGATTCATAGGTCTTCTTTAGAAAAATGTCTGTTTAAATTCTTTGCAAATTTTTTAATTGGATTATTTGAGGTGGGTTTTTTGGGGTTGTTTTTTTTTTTTTTTTTGTCTTTTTGTTTTGCTTTCTTTTGTTTTGCAATTGAGTTGTAGTTCTTTTTCATAGGTCACCTCCCGGTATCTGAAAATCCACACCCCTAACCATAGCTAATTGGACCAGAGGATGGACATCAAACCCAAGGGTATCCAAATTTAAGGCCAACCGTCTGCCTAAGAAGTGACTTGTCACTTCCAAATAAGCATATTGATCAAGTAGATCAATCAGTTTTACTAGGAATTTGAACTGGAGGTTTGGGGAGATCATCAGTTAGTTATTAGCTAATGATTAAATCAATAGAGAGAAAGAGAAAGACTCTCCATAATGGTGAAAAACTAGAGTAGGGATTCACACATTCTCAAGAAAGGACAATTTTGTGATTTGCTAACTAGTTTGTTTCCAGAAAGCTTGACTCTTACAATTCATGCTATTTTAGTGATGGCTGGTAATAAAGTTTCTTCTGGTTTACATGAGGGCTGGCTCTGTGACTGAAATTCCTATACTCTTTATCTTGACATACATGTTCATAATAAGTCACCATAATTATAATAACCTGAGAAAGTTTTCATTCACTGCAACCAGAAGAACCCACTTGAAATAATGTCTTTCTGAACCTCTTTCTGTGTATATGTATGATTTTATTTTTACGAAATCAGATCGTATGATACAAATCATTTATGTCCTGGTTATTTGATTTATCAATATATTTTTAATATCTGTAACAATAAATGTGTATATGCAGCATTTTCAGTGTTTAGAGTAGACATTACAAGGATGAACTGGAACTTATATAGTAATTGCCTTTTTCCCTTTATCATATAGTTTGCGCTAGTATAATAAATAATGATACAAGAAACACATTTTTTCATACATCTGTATATACTAATTTGATTATTTCCTTTGGATAAATAACCAGGAGTAAGCCTGCTTGATTAAAGAATATGATCATTTATAAGACTTTTAAATCATATTTTTAAAATGCCCTCTAGAATTAACAATTATATTCTCAACAACAATGCATGAAAATGTCCAATTGTATGAATAAATATATATTTGCCTTAAGATCTCACTGTCTCTGAGGAGTCTCCCCAGTTGTAGTGACTACATACACCAAGGGAGGCCAGTTATTGAGGGAGCAATGTGGAGGTGAATGGGTCTATTGAACATGAACATGCTAAGTGGCTAGCCAGATTTTCAATAATTTGATAGATGAAAACTTGCTGGGGACACTGCATTCTACACATATTTTAAGAAAAATAGTTTATACTACCTGGAAGGATAACCAGAGTTTCATTCATATATGGATTTTGCTTTCCTATATAGTTTGCAAGTTCTAGCAAATGTTTACTTTCTTTCCAAGAAATATTTTTAAATAGTAGAAAACAAAAATGAGGCACTGTTAATTTAAGGATATTTTGATTTTGTGACATATATTCACTCACAAAATATATATATATTATATGGAAAATACATATTTATAAAAATAGTATATGTGTGTGAAAGGAAGACCATATATTTGATAGCTCTAAGAGGCAGTGTAATATGGGGGAAAGAATGCCAAACCAGTAATCAAAATACTAGACCATGAACTTGAGCAAATTTCTTGAACTTTAAGAGTCAATGAAATAAAAGAACCAAGCAATAGGATACTTTCTGGATTTTAAGGTGTAAAAAATAATTCAGGCAATGCATATTAGAAGGTGATTAGAGCTATGAATTTCTTGACAGGACTCAAAAAGTTTCAATGATTTAATTTGTGATCTGTGAAAGTTATGACATAAAAAGTTGTCATTCCAGGTGTCCTGACAAAAGTGGTATGTAATGGCTGACAATGAGCAAAAAGACTGAGGTTCAGCTCTGTGGTCTCACAGTAGCACATTACTCAAGCATTGCTAAAACCCATTGACTTCTTAGTGAGACTCAAGCCGAAAAAGCCTCATGAGTCTAGTGTTTGAATCTAGTCCTGAAAATGTTAAAAAGCATGTAAATAGAGATCCATTTATCTTCTTTCTAAATGAGGAGTCATTCATACACTGGTCATTAAATTTTTATGCTAGAAGACAAAAAGGTTGACACCATATTTATGATGGCTGGACCTTTTTGGCAGTAACTGTAGAAAATAAATTGAAATAGGAAGTTGAGCAGTCAACAAGCTCATGAAATTCACTAGAGATCAAAAAAAGTCCCTTTTGGCACTTTAAAGGCTTTTCTCTTATTTTCTGAGGTTATTTAACCTTGCTGCCAATCTCAACTGTGCATAAATATTTTTGTGGCTTTGAAATCACCACCTTAATGGAATATAGATGCTATACAGTGAGCGATATGAAATGTATAAATATTCATATCAGTCAAGATGCTGTCACACCTTTGACAGGAAGGAGCTCCAAAATTAAAATATAAAAAGAATAATTCCATTTCTCCTCCCCTTTTGTCTTTGTCTTTATACTTAAATGAATAGTGAGGATAAAGAAATGGACCCTGAAATTCATATCAAGGTTCAGGTGTAAGAAATTAAAACTAAAGACCAGTTCAACCCCAACAGTTTAATTTACTTCTCTTAAGATCTTTAATACCAAACTTATCAGTTCTCTCTGGTAGGCATTAACTTGTTAAATGAGTCTTAATTATACATAAGCAGATGGAGATTTGAATTAAAATTACCTTACACTCGAGTGGCTTTAGTTCATTATAACATATCTTCCTCTTAATCATTTAGGCAGTCTCATCATCTTTCATATAGAAAGTTATTAAAATATTCCAATTTCCATATTTCTTCAGATACAGCCACTATTAAATGGCAAGTAGTGCACATTAGTAGGTGACTTATACCATCCAAGAATTGGTGAATTATTCATGTCAGGAACAATTTTTGTGCTTTTCTGTCATCTGTAGCATTTTCTTTTAAATACTTTATATTTACTTGATACGTGGAACCTCTCCTAATTTAATTTTAAGTACCAATTTTAATTCCATTTCATTTTCAGAGGGATGATGAAAAGGGACACCATCAACCTTATTCCTTACTTTGGTTCATCAGAGCCTAGAAAGTGGAGGTTTAGAAGCACGTCTCTTGAAAACTGTCATAAAATGATAGAGACTAAATATTTCTTAATCACATCTGTCCTCAAAAAGACCTCTGCATGCCAATGCAAGTACCCATGAAAAAAACCTGATGCTTAAAATTAACTCCCATATTACTAAATATTGAGACATAACTCAGTAGTAATTTTATCTCTGGAAATTAATATTTCTTGACTTAACAATTAAATCTAAAATTTGTTCTTCTTCAAAGTTGCTAAGAATGTTGAGGGAAGCTTTCACCCAGATATTATTCTAAGGCCAATAATTCCAGTTTACAATAAGGCTAACTTAGGCCAAGTAGTAGCATTTTAGTATTCCTGAAAGTGAAAAATTTACAGCTATTCCCACGGGAACCCTCTAGAGAAAATTTCGAAGCCCAACACTGTCATGCCTTCCTTCAGAAGTAAAATTCCCCTTAGGCTGTCATTTTACCCAAGGAGTCAATCAGTATCCAATAATGTTCTGTCCCACAGACGCCACTGGGTTTACAGGCAGCAGTGACAATGACAGCAGAATCAAACCAGACATCTGACAAGAGTGAGAGATCCTGAGTCCTGCCTGAGTCACTGAGACAGAAGTTCAGTCACTCTTGTCAAGAATTGCCATATTTTATTTATAAAATAAAGCAGAATTTATTCTTTACATTTGACAAAACTCAATATTCAGCACAGCTCTTTCTGCTCAGCCTCTGTGAGGGAAAACAAATGACGAGTCTCAAATCCACATGTAATTTGAAAAGTAGAGTAAACTTAGTCTGAGCTACACGGTGAGTTGTAGTAGCCTTAAAGAAAAACTCAGAAATACCATACAAAAGTACAGTGATTCTGAGAGATTGCATGTTTTAATGAAAAAGAAAAAGCTTTGTCCAACAACCAGGCAAGAGTTATGTTAATTTTTAATTGCAACATATTAGCAGTTTGACATCATAGCTTGCTAATTCATGTTTCTATAGGAATGTAAAAAGTATAATCACATTTATACCTAAAAAGCAAATATTGAGCATATAAGATGTGATAGAAACATCAATTCCATTCTTCTTTGCTGTTTTTTTTTTTCTAAATCCACTTATAAACATATATACACATGCTTTTTTTTTTTTTCCTTTTCGTATTTGTTTATTTCACTTACTGAGTGAAATGCTTGAAAAACAAATGTATAGCCGTAATGTGCCCTCGAAAGCAATTTAAATGGATCAATAATCTTTATAGGCTTTAACAAATGTCCATCCAGGACAGCTCCCTGCTGAGGGTGGTAGATTTAAACATGGTCACTTCTCCACTGGAAGCCCAAACAACTATTTGGGAATCCTCCAGCCAGCTGATGCTCTAGACTCCAACTAATTAAGTTTTCTGCTTGCTGCCATTGAAAGCTTCAGTCAGGTATAATTAAAACTGAGCCAATGACAGCAGTGGCATTTGTCAGAATCATCCTGTGGTTCAAATACCAGTTCTGACAGAAATGTCAAACTGATAGCACTCCCATCTTCCCAGTGCATGCAAGGGAAAAGCAGAGAGAACTTTTATTATAAATGCTTGGCTGATAACCTTTTTGAATCCCAGGACACCAAATGCTTCACATGAAATTTCATTATTCTGGAAGAGAATTCAGCTCATAGATGCTCTCTTCCCATGAAGTAAAGCTCAGTCTAATTCTATGGTCTTTACTCCTGTTAGGTCTTTCAGGGAAGTTTGAAATAAACAAACAGAGCATCACAGGTCATCATGTGGAAAGGAATATTCTAGTTGCAGAGGCACCAATTTCTGAAGTGAAATTTTCTCAAGGTTAGAACTATAATCAATCAAATTTCTAGATCCATTGTTAGATTAGAGCTTGTCTTTTGTTTCCATGATAAGAGATCATCCAAAACTAGTGAAGGCACCATCTTGAAAAGGGAGAAGCCACCAACCCCCAGCAGAGACTGTCACCGACCAATTTTATGATCTATTACTTAACATAGTTGCTGATGAGACTCAATATATGTTCGGTGACTTTAAGTGTGAATGGATGAATCAATGAATGAACAGCACATACATTCCCAAGAATACAATTTCTAAATCACAAAATAAAAGTAGTCATAGGGAGAAAATAACTTCCTGATTACTTATTATTAGAGGTGAGAAGGATGAGAGATGAAAAGAAGTGATTTGGTTTTCTTCTCTTTCTACGTGAGTGCAGGTATTGAAGATCAGGAAAAGTAATAAATGTAAAACACTTTCATCGGTCTTATGGCCAAGAAAATAATTTCTATGTGCACAAGCTAAACAATAGCAAATATGAAATAGTTAAGTCGAAACATTTGAATTATTACATCTTAAAGAAAGATATAATATGGTACACAGAGAATGTCATGACTACATATTTTTGTCCACCTTGTAATATGTTCTTAGATATATCCTGAGAAAAAGCATTGTGTTCTATGAAAAAGATTTTTAAATGCCCACCTTTGTGTGTGCATGTAAAACTATAGAGGTAGGAAACAGAGATTAGAGAAAGCTGCAATGGCACAGAGCTATAACCCAGATAAAAAGTCAAATAGCTACCGATATGTGTGGCATACGGGAGGTATTCAATAAATATTTATTGACTAATAAATAAAAAATAATAACAGAAAAGAAGAATTTGTTCAGAACAGATCTCAGTATGCCCTTCAAGAGTAGAAGATGAGGTCATACATGGAGACAGTTGATGACTAACCCACTTTCCAGATGAAGAAAAACAAGAAATGTAGAATGGAGAAAGAGAGGCTCTGAAGAGAATGAAGGGAGGGAACTAATGGTCACAGCTGCATAGTAGGAAGTCAGAGCCTCTAACAAGAGGTGGCAGGTAAGAAAATTTTAGTGATCAAGGGTCTGAAAGACTTTTGAGAACAAAGATCTCAAAAGGTTTTAAGATTTTTGCTTTACTATGCTTTAAACTCCTCAACCAACCCAACAAATTATCAATGAGGTCTATGACATACAATGATTAGGAGAGATTAAAACAAGGGCCACGTCAAGTTTTATAAGCAACAGAGGAAAGAGAACACTCTTAGGGTAAAATGTGAATAAGATCAGGAGTTCAGTGAAAGCAGAAGCTCAGACCCAGAAATGAACATGAGAATGTAATCCCCTGGGAACTTACAGAAATATTTAGGCAGGAATTGGATTTCTAATTGTGTATAAATAAGGACTGGGTGATTTCAATTAATATCTGGGTTTGGCACTGACTAGTTTGAGTCATCTCTCGATTATGTTAAGTATTTTTCATAAATTCTTTCATATAATGTCCCCACATACAGAAAGGTTTTCCAAAATATTTTTGCAAGAAAGACTAGTCCTTTAGGACATCAGATATCTTTAAAAAAAAAAAAAAAAACATGAACAAACGAACAGAACACAAAAACAGTTGGGAGAAGGGCATTTCAATTCCTTTGTCAGACTAGTTTGTGGATGCTAATATGACCGAAATAATACGTGATTCTTCACAGCAGGGTTTCTATAAAAGCCTTAAGTATGCTTATCTCCAAAAGAGGGGTTATATTTACAAGCGTTATTTCCTATGTCCATCGGACATCTTAAAAGACTCATCAGTATTCTTTGAGAAATACTAGCCAGTGTCCATTGGGTCAATGCTAGAAAAAGAGATTAGCCCTTTTGGAGCCACTGATGCCTGTGCAAATACCTTGAAAGCTTTAAACTCTTCCCCAAAAGACACTCATTTATACACAAAGAAATATATATATGACTTTAAAACAGAGGTAGAGAGTAAGAAATCTTGAAACTCAGAGGACTTTTAGGCATTCAGAAGATATTTATTATGTAAGTGTGCCACAATTTATTTAGACATTCTACTTTAATGAACATTTGGGTTCTTTTCAGTTTTTGTTTATTAAGAATAATGTTGCTATGAACCTATATATTTAGGTACATAAATATACATGTTTCTGTTGCAAAAATGACGTGTAGATTACTGTGCTATGTATGGAGTGTGCATATGTTCAACTTTAGTAGATACAGCCAAATAGTTTTTCAAAGACCTTGAAGCTATATAATGAGCCATAAAAACTAGAATTATTATACTTTGGAGTGGAATGACACTTTTATGTTACTTTTTATCTCTAGTATTTCTCTTACCTTGAAGTTTACTTTGTTTAATACTGTTATGATAATACTAGCCTTTTTTGGGTAGTGTATGCAAAGTTATCTTTTTCCAGTCCTTTACTTTCAATCTTTATATAATCTACACTAAACAGCACATAGCTACATTTTGTTATTTTATCCAGTCTATTATACCCAATATTATCTTTGATTTTAATAAACATATTTAGACATTACTTCAAATATAATTCCTGACATATCTGCTATTAAATCTACCATCTTATTACTTATTTTCTGTTTATCCTCATGTCCCTCTTTCTTTCTTTGCTTGCCGTGATTGGAATAATTTATCATTCTTGTTGTTATTTTCTTCTATATAAGTTATATTATTATATTTACTATTTTATTCCACATTACCCTAGATGTTAAAATATGCATTGTTAACTTATTAAAGTCTAATAGAACTTGTCACATGACCAACTATGAAATCATCTTAGGACATTTTAACTTCATTTACCCATCTTTATGTTGCAGTTGATATGTATTATTACATATACTTTTAATATCTAATGACATTGTTTTTATTCTCTTAATAAATTATTATTCACTTAGACTTATCAACATATTTATTCTTTTTATTGTTTTTCATTCTTTTTTACACCACTCTGCTTCAATTGGGATAATTTTCCTTTCACTTGAATAAATTCCTCTTGTGTTTTCTTTCATTCACATATAAAGAATTCTCCTATTTTTTAAATGTGTATCCATTTGCCTTTATTTTTAGCATCCTAATTGAGGTATAATTGACCAAAAAAAAAAAAGCTGAAGATATTTCGTTTATAGTGTGTTATTTGATAAGTTTTGACATGTGTATACACTCATGAAAACATGCCATAATCAAAAGAGTAAATATATCCATAAATCCCAAAAGTTTCCTTATGTCCCTTAGTAGTATCTCCCTCTTACCCCTAAGTACCTCCCTTTCCCAATCACTAACCTGTTCTCTGTCACATTAGCTTAAATTTTCTAGAGTTATATATATTATATATAACTATATTATATATATATAATATATATATAATAATGCAAATATATTTTTTGTCTCCCCTCTTTCACTCAGCATAATTATTTTAAGATCACCTATTTTACGTGCTTTAATTGTTCATTAATTTGCTGAGTAGTATTCCATCATATGGATGTACTACAGTATCTATCCATTTACCATAATGGACACTTGGATTGTTTCCAGTTTGAAGCTAATACAGATATAAGTGTTCTGAAAATTCATGCACAGTTATTTATAGGGACACATGCTTTCACCTGTTTCAGGTAAATTACTAGAATGGGATAGTCGATTCATATGGTAGGTGTATCAACTTTTTGAGAAACTGTCAAAATTTCTAAAGTAGTTATGCCATTTTGCACTCCCACCAGCATTGTGTAAGAGTTCCAATTTCTCCATATCTTTGCCAACACTTGGCAGGGTAAGCTGGTTTAATTTTAACCAATCTAATAAGTTTTTAATGAGATATAACTATAGTTTTAACAGTCACTCTTCTAATGATTAATGATAGGTTCTTTTTCATGTTCTTATTTATAGTTTGCATATCTTCTTCGGTGAAGAATCTGTTCAAATATTTTGCCCACTCTTTATTGGGTTATTTGTTTTCTTATCATTAATTTTTGAGTGTTTCTCCTCCCTGCATTATGGGCTGGAAAGTCTCTCAAGACTTTAAGCCAGGTAATCATAGTGCTAACTTCATTTATATCACATTTCTCAGGGATCACACATTCATTAAGGTAATGACCTTAATGTCCAGTGTCTGCGAAATTTTTTATTTATTTTGTCGAGTTTCTTCTTGTTGTTCCAGGTAGGAAGGTAAATCTGGTCTCTGTTAATTCATATTGACTGGGAGCAGAAGTCCATAGCTGATTTGCCCTAGTTAATGCTTTTTTTTGTTAAACATAAAAATTGTCAGCATTTTGAAGATAACATTCATTGTGTTCTGACTTGCATTGTTTCTGTCAGTGATCTCTCATCTAACAGCCTTATTGTTGCTACTTAAAAGGTGTTGTAAGGTATTATAACATTTCCTCTGGCTTCTTTTAACATTTTTTTCTCAGTCCTGATACTGAGCACTATTACTACCATGCGTCTCTATGTAGTTCTCTTTGGATTTATTCTGCTTTGGGATTATGGCACTTCTTGCATCTGTTGCTTGATGTTTTTCTTTCGTGTAGACAATTTTATGACACTATTTTTTCAAATACTTCTTTTCTTCCATTTACTTATTCATATTCTCTCTCTTTTTCTCTCCCTCCCTCTTTCTTCCTTCACTTTCTCCCTCTCTCTCTCTCTTCCTTCTATAATTCCAATTACTCATGTGCTAGACTTTTTCTTGGTATTACAAATGCTTCTAATGCTTTTTCCTAAACTCTCCAATATATTGTCTCCTCTTCGGTCAGAATCTCTTCTTCTGAATTGTATTTTACTTGAATAATTCTCTCTCTAGCTGAATCTAATCACAGTTTAAAATACCCACTGATCTTAATTTCAGTTATTTATTTGTTTGTTGATTTGCCATTTAAGTCTGGGGAGGATATATTTCTGCTCCCTTCTGAAATTCTTCATTTTGTCATGTAATTTCTGAAAATTATATTAATCACACTCACTTTAAGTCACACTACTCCAGTATCTGTATTTCCTATTGACATGTTTCTATATTTTTGCTCTTGATTTCTAGCCAGTTTGTACCACTTGTACCTTGTTATTTTTTATTCTGAGTCACATATTTTTTTTGTGTGGAAAATCACAAAAGTACTTGAGACTCTGGATGATGTTACAACCTCCAGAGAACCTGTACTTTAGCTTCTTGAAAAAAATTAGTTCGAAGAAAGATTACCTTAATACAATCATGGGTTGAACTGATTCAAAGATGAGTCCTTTACTCTTTATTCCCATTCTATGCATTTTCACCAGGAATTTAAATAAATTTCTTTACTTAATTTCACTTATTCTTAAAATA
Organism: Pteropus medius; assembly: GCF_902729225.1. Lineage (NCBI taxonomy): Eukaryota > Metazoa > Chordata > Mammalia > Chiroptera > Pteropodidae > Pteropus > Pteropus medius. The sequence continues at coordinate 6,527,097 of NW_024349519.1, read as the reverse complement.
AGTGGTTTGGATCCTGGAAAGTTAAAAAGAATGGCAATTGCCCACTTACCATATTATCTAAAAAGTGTGAAATCTAGGAAAGTATGCATTCTACCAAGTTTTAAATACAGTTCTAGTTCAATGTATAAAAACTAATTTAATCTGATCAGAAATAACTTACCAGTGATTGTCCTTATGACCTGACACATTCATCAAACATGTGACTCTAGATTTACTACTAAAGAAATTATAGGAGAACTCCTTGTCATTTTTATTTTACTAACTATGAACCTCAAAAGATACAGTTAAAACAGAGAAAATGAAATTTTTTTTTCTGGAATATAAATAGTTAAAGATTAACAATAAGATCTAAAGCTATAGATACTAATCTTTTAAGGGGAGATATGGACTCCTTTTTGGAGTCAATGAAAGCTATGGACTTTCTCTCCAAAAAGGAAAATATACAATCCACATTTACTTTCAAAATTATATGTACCGTTTCAGAGAGTTTAGAGCCCAACTGAAGCTCATAAGCAAACCCAGTACTAAGAATTTCTGCTCTAGAACAAAGAACGTTTATTTCTTATCTTTAAGAATGAACAAAAAGATACAACATTGTAGTTTCATGAAATGCTTTCTTATTCAATAAACCTCAATGATGTGTATCACAGAACCCATATTCCATATTTTACCTTTTATTTTACTAGAGAATTGACAAGAGAGCTATTAATCAGAGAGGGGAAAAATTCATTTAACCTTTAGATTTAAAAATATAATGATATATATAATAACAAACACCAATTCTGCAAGCACATCCACTGAAGGAGGGACACCTATCTTCCAGCAAATAAATTTCAGAGAAGAATGGGAGGATTGGGGCAAACCCCCTGGACCACAGCAGCAAACTATGAGCAGACAGCTGTTTCTTACAGACAGTCCTTGTTAGATCCACATAGTAATTTCAAACATTTAAATTAGTCATACACACTTAGAAATTGGGAAATTTCACATAAAGTTTTTTCCGTCTCTTCTTGGAAGGTCAGAAGGTATAGGGCACAGTTGGTCCATACTTCTATGAAGCAACAATCAATAAGGGCTAAGTAGCCACTACCTGTTTTCCCAGTTCACTACAATACCCACAAGCACCTACTTCGCTGTTTCACTCATTTCTAGTGTGTGGCTGACCTTAGTGGGCATTGGAGCTTGTGACCCATGATGGTCAGCCCTTGAATAAATGAATGTCGACCCAGTGTCACCGAACACTCAGCTGAGCAAGCCTGCTTTCCCCATTTCCTTCCAGCCTCTAAAATCACGCCTAACTCCTTGATAGGAGATTCCAAATGCAGCCCATTCACTGAATTCATCTCCACTCAATTTTTTCCAAATAACTTCCAGCTGACCTCCTGCCATGCTCTTGCAAAGAACAAAGCTTACTAAAAGAATGAAGGAGAAAGAACTGTACCTGGAATGCTAACCTCACAATTAACAACCTCCATGGAGCTCCCATTTCTCTACACCACTTTTTCTTTGCTTGTTTTATTTTTTATTTTTAAATTTTGACCTTCATTAAAAAGGTTAGCACATTTCATCAGGATACTTAATGCTGAAAGCTATGTCTGAAAAGACTATATTTCTTAGTAAAATGTCTTAGATATCAGAGTTAGTATTTTTAGCAGAGTCGAGTCAAAATTAACATATTACAAGAGCTTGTGTCAGCCTGGGTTGCGAACTTTCCACAAGAAAGGGTAGGCTGAAAGGTCATACTCATCAGCTCATACCACAGAGAATTTCAGAATCCTAAAAGATGATTTCTTCTTTTTATAAATAAAAGTCACTAATTTCCTCTTGTTACAGCCACCAGCTACCTCCTCCCCACACACACAACTCACACACACACCACTCACCCCATAGTCCGCAGCCAGCTTCTCTCCCATCCGTTCCTGAGAATTTGATTTTCTTGAGTCAGTTCCTAGATGAGTTAAATATGTGTTTCCTTGTTCTACTTTTCTTTGTATGTTTGCTCTGATGGAAATGCTTATTTAAATCATTAACAAGCCACTAGCCCAGACCTCAGAGATGACAGCAATTAAAAACACAGAGTTCTCACTTGCAATACATCCTGTGTGATCTGTGCCTGTGGCATGAAACTTCACCACTTCACCCCCTTATGTAAATATCACAGAGAAGTGCTTTCCTACTTCGGCCACAGAAGTGCTTTCCTATTTCAGCAGGCTGTGGTTCTGGGTTGCAAATACCAGCCCACAGTCCACGTGGGAGTGCGGAAGTGTCGTGGGGCACAAGTTGCTGTAGAGATAGATGCTCAGTGCATCTTGCACTCACCTAGAAGGCTGAGCCTGACTTGGCTGCTCAGTCGGCATGATGTCAAAATGACAGGTTATTTTCTGTTGCTTGTCTACTGGTATTGGTTTTATTAACCCTGAGGTTGGTGGGAGAAAGATACCCTCACTTTACTACTAATGCTATTGCACTAATCCTTTCGGGTGAGTGTTCAGAGTCTCTAGAGCCAAGCTGTGTTCCCAGAGAACAAAAGATGAAAACTTAAAACACCTTGCCACGGGCCTGGGCTCTTCCCTTTCTCCACTGGCTCCAGCATCGCCACCAGAAAGCACATCGGAGTCTTCAGGTAGAAGACAAGAACAACTAGAAAACATTTCAATCTTTGGGAATTTCAGAATGTCTCAGAGCTTCATGTCACCAGACAAAATGTTTGCTTAGGCTACCCAAAGAGAGACATTTGATTTTGCAAAAAGCTGTCTTTTTCAGAGAGGACCCTCCCGTTGTCCCAAACGCATCAACTCATCTTACATTCAGTATCAATAATCTCTCTCTCTCTCTCTCTCTCTCCTTCCTTTTCTCCCTCCCTCTTTATGAAGCATGCTGTCTTTCAATTAACATAGTGATGACCTATTGTTACCCGTTATCATGCTAATCCTGAGCTGGTGTGAAATTACTTTATAATAAACACTATGGAGTTCTGACTTTCAATTAATTTTTCACATGCTGCGCTAAATCAGATTAACTCTACCCCCACCACTACCACTTTTGACCACAGACGTAATTCTTTCCTTATAATGAAATGGAGGATTAATTTATATGAAGCATATCTGTACACATTTGCAAATAAATGTAAAGATAGACTTTGTGCCATATTTGCATTGTGCATTGTTGAGTCTTATGCAGTCTCTCTGAGATGATTAATTTTTTGTGTTCACTGGGGTGGGGAAAGATATTTCCAGTTGTTGTTGTTTCTCAGTTAGATTCTAACTAAATGCCTTCACGACAAATAAGCAAAGAAATGCTCACATATGCCACGGTGCTGACAAAGTGGTGCCTTCTCCCCTAAATCATACAATACTGCATTAGGAGAAGCTGAAGAAAACTGTAAACACTCTGAAATGGAAACAATAATCATTAATACTAAATTGATTGGTGATCTCCCTGGATATGCACACTGACATTCATCCTGAATACTTGGGGGGGCGGGGGGAACGGTAGGGGGAAGGTAGTTTTTTAAATGACCATTAAATTGAAGAAATTTGATGACAATTTCAAGCACATGATAGCTTGCGCTTTTTTAAAACTAATATAGCCCCAGCACTGAATTATATTTTGGGTGAAATAATTATTTTCATCTCTGAACTCATTATTAGAATAGACTAATGGATGAATGTAGGCACACACTAGATGAATAAATTTGTGTTAAAAAAATTAATCATACTACCTAGATGCTGGGCTATATTTTTAATTCTGTCAGTCTCCAGTGTGTTTCATTCAGCTTCTTTTATTACTACAAAATATTGATAGAAAAATTTCCCCAACATATATTTTCTTTTTGACACCAAATGAGAAACACTGCCAGAAAAACTAAAGGTATGACACATATAAAAGATAAATGTGTAACTTATCAAAATTTTTAAACCAATTTTTTGTTAACAATAGAAAAAATAAAATTTTGTTTAGTGTTGCAATAATGAAAATACTTACCATGGAGTTATTTTAAGACAGACTAAGCAAATTATGCTTAACAAACACTGGAAATTTATTTATTTATTCATTTAACAGGTATTTATTTGATGCCTGCTATGTGCTACTACTTTAAGTACAATGATAAGACAATGAAGAGACAAATTCCCATGCCCTCATAGAGATTCCCATCTACAGGGATGAAAACTTGAAATTATAAAGAGTCTATCACTATCATCATTATTATTTTGAACTCTTACTACATGCTCACCACTATGCCAAATGTTTTCCTGTTATATATTTCAACCCACATATTTAATACTTTCAATCTAGGCTATTATTATATATATTTTATAGATGGCTGAAGCTTAGAAGTTAAGTAATTTGTCCCAGTCCCACAGATATAAAGTAGAAGAGCTAGAATTCAAAACTAAAGTTTTTGGACTAAAACTCTTATATGATACTACTTCTGACATTCATTATTTCAAAACCATGTGTCATCATCTTGTATTGGTCTAAATTTTAGTTTTTATACTATGGTGGGTAAAAATGGGAGCAAAAGGTACATTCCCTCACCTAAAGAGATTTCCAGGCTATTGGAAGAAAATTACACATTTATGAAATAACTATTCTTAAAATTTCTCTAAGGCAGGTAAGTTTATAGTCCATAGACACGAAGTGTGCATGTTGATGGGGCAAAGTGGTAGGATTATTTACTGACATTTATCTCTGTGTGAATAGCATATTCAGCTTCTACACCTTTATCATTGTAGAATTCATTATTAATTTAATAGAAGCTTTTAGAGAAGAATTGAAATAATATGATATAAATGCAGCCATTATATGCTACACAATGTGTCCTGATTTCAGTTCCATGATTCTCAGAGTTGAAGATATACAGCAGCATAAGAAATAATCTGTTCATTGAAAGTTTAAAAGACTTCACATTGAAACTGTGTGGACCTAGTACATTTTAAAAGAAGATGTTTTGGATCATTCTGGTAATCTTTTTCATGGTATTATTAAATTTTGTTGTTAATAAACTGATCATTGCCAGCTGAGAGGAGTTGAGGGGCTGAGTGAAAAAGGTGAGGGGATTAAGTACAAATTGATAGTTATAAAATAGTCATGAGAATGTAAAGTATAGCATAAGGAATATAGTCAATAATATCATGATAACTATGTATAATGCCAGGTGGGCACTAGACTAGTCAGGGGGACCACTTCATAAATTATATAAATGTCTAACCATTACACTATACACCTGAAACTAATATAATGTTGAATGTCAACTGTAATTGAAAAATAAAAATTAAAAATAATTAAAAAATAAAACTATTAACTAAATTAGAAAAAACTATTATTTATATTTCCTAAATACTTCATCCATTTTCAAATCTAGTATCATAAATACAATAAAAATACATCTTTATAAGTATTTAATCCTGATATCTTCTGTTACTTCTAATTTCTAATGTCTTTTTTCTATTTTTATTTCTTCTCTTTTCACCTCATCGGATTCACCAAAATCTTATCTCTCTTATTGTTTTTTTGTTTATCTTCTCTATGGTTTTTCAGAGAATCTTTTTATTCAAATAGCCAATTCTTACATTTGTTTTTCAATGCTAGTGTTCTTTATTTATTAATTCATTCATTTCTGCTTTTATGCTTATTAATTACTCTACCTGCTCTCCATAGGTATATTTTTCTTCTTTTTGTAATTTCTTGAGTTGAATGGTAATTTTTAATTTTTTCTCTTTAAATACTTTCAATTTTCCTGCCTGGCTGTATCTCATGATTATTTTCCTAGATATTCTGTATTTCAAGCAGTTTTGAGTTCCTCCTTTACCAAAAATTTTTTTAGAATACTGTTTTCCAAATGATTCAGGTTCTTCTCTGTGTGTTTATATTTTCAGTATCCATTTCCAATTTTAATTGAATACAGTTTAGAATATTGTCTAATATTTGATCAAGAGGGTACTTGAAATAAAATGCATTTGCTGTTTGTATAGTATAAAGTTGGATGAGTATCAATTTAAACAAGTTTAGCTATCATTCAGATTATCTATGCCCTAGTAATTCCTTGAGCATTTTATCTGAATATAACTGAGAACATTGTGTAAGATCTTCTAATGCTATCATATTTATGATATGATAAATAAAATTCTTTTATTTATAGTTGCAGTAGTTTTTACTTTTAAATGTCAATACCGTTATTTAGGATGCAAATATTCATGGTAGTTGTATCTTCAGCAATAAAACTGACCCTGTGGTCTCATTTAATAAACCAATGTACTGAGATATTTAATGAGATATTGTGTGTAGTAGAAAAAGATTTGAAACAACCTGAAGGTCCATCGATAAAGGATTAGTTAAATAGTTTATATACATCTATACAACCAAATATGTATACTCACTGAAACTAATAAGGAAACCCTATATATACTGATAGATAAGAATATCAATGATCTATTTCTAAGTGAATAAAGCAAAGTGCAGAACCACGTATAGAGTATGTTATCATATGTTAGCAGACCCATGAAAAGCATGGGACCAGAGTGGTAAGAACTCCAGTTCTCATGTTAGTCTCCTTGACTGAATTCTGTCTCCAACTCCTAGCTGGTAATCTTGGCAAGTACCTAGTATCTCTGTAGCTTCACTTGTAAAATGGAAAAAAAGAATTAAGGACCTATCTCCTAAAGTTTTAGAAGGGATTAATTGAATTAGAACAGGAAAAGTGCTTAAAATACCACCTGGCTCAAAAAATACCACCACGTGCTCAAAAAATGTTAATATTTAAAGCAAAAAAGAAGAAAATCTTCACATATGTAAATATGTATATTTACATATATATAATGTATAGTTTGAAAGTACGGTAGATGGATAGTAAAATGTCTCTGATTCTTTACTCCTCCCTGTACCTGTGCCTTTACAAGGTGACTTAGCATCTCCTCCCATTGAGATGTGAAATCTATTTCCTCACCCTTTGAATCAGGCACGGCCTTAAATATAAGAATGCGGCAGAGGTGGCAGTTTGTCAGTTCAGAACCTAGGTCTACCATTTGTGCTTCTGCTCTCTTTCTCTCAGACCCCTGTCATTGCCACCATGAGAAGCAGTGTGGGTTAGCCTACTGAATAAGAGTCTACCTTGGAGGTTCTAGTCATGCTACCTGTCTCAGCCAAGGTCATCACAGGCCAGTCATGTCTCAACCCCCCTAACCACAGATGCATGACTGATCCCAGATGAGATTAAAAACTGTCCAGCTGGCTCACAAAACTACAAACACTATTTTAAATTATTAGGTTTGTCATGTGTCAATAGCTAGTTGATATAAAACAATATATGAGAACGAGCAGCAAGGATTACCTTTAGGTATGAGTTCTGGTTGGTATGAGTCAGGATGGATTGAGAAATATATTTCACCATAGAACTTTCTAGATCACTTTTTAATGGCATGCAGTTATTACCAATTTTTATCTATCATTATTTTTAAGAGAATGAATGAACCATGCACTCACTAATTCTCAAGATAGAAGACCAGTTAGAGCTAAACTAGATATCTGGTGTGGTTCTGAACCAAGAAAGATGATGTGGACCAGCCTCTATGTAGAATTTTAAGATGATCTTGTGATGATAAAGGTGTGTGTAGAGCCCCATGCAGTTTCTATTTCTGTAACAACTATACAGAAGATTTATGAAAGATACATTGAAGAGGCGTAGATTGAGAGTTTGTATCACCTCTTGGAAGTGCTATCATAGTGATTAGTACAGTTTTCACATTTGACAAAAAATGAAAGAGAAAGAACAAACTCATGAGTTTTGATTGTTTTATTGATCTGATGCAATTTTATGTTAATTATAGTTTTTAGTTAGCCTAAAACTTCTTATTTTGATGTATTAAACAAAGTCTCTTATGTTTTTTCTTTAACAATTGGATTGAGTGACTGCAGCATAGCAGAGTAAGATGAGTACTCTGAATTATTCAGAATATAAAATATGATCTTTATCTTCAAGGAACAATAATAGGACAATGAATTGAACAAATAACCATAAAACCAATGTCATATTTAAAGTCTTATTATAGTTTCTTGAATATTTCACTTGTAATCTATAGTTTTAAGTGTTTCCTCAGCTTTTTTCAGCTTTATTGAGATATATTTGAAAAATAAAATCATAACATAAAGTGTATAATGTGATGATTTGATATAGGTATACATGATGAGAGGATTCCACAATCCAGTGACCAACACCTAATCCATCACTTAACTTTTTTTCCTTTTTTGGTAAGAATACTTAAGTTCTACCACCTTAGCAAATTTCAGTTATACGATATAATTATAAAATTCTACCACCACCTTAGCAAATTTATTGCATAATACAGTTCATTTACACAATACAAATTTTAATTATAGAACTATAGTCATCATGTTATGCATTAGATCCTAAGACCTTATTCACTTTATAATTGAATGTTTATATCTTTTTATCAACCTCTCCCCATTTTCCAAACCTCCAGCTCCTGGCAATCATTCTATTCTGTTTCTATGAGTTCAGCTTTTCTTATAAATACTTTAAGTGGTGGACAAAAATACCAGTTAAATATAAATTAATAAACAATAAAAAAGAAACCATAGAATATCTGAGTTAGTATTAGACATGACATTTAAAAACTAAAAGTAATATGGTCATTGCCAATAAATATTGACTGAGCTTCTTCTAATTATATTTCAAAAGTATGAGACATGATTTTTCCCCTTAAAGAGATTAACAATTAAGCATTGCTATTAAAAATAGCCTTTTAGCATTTTCTATATGCCAGATAAATAGGGCACGAAATAATAGATATAAAAGTTAAAAAGAAAGAGCATTTGTTCAGTTTGGAGGGTAAGAGATAGGCTGGGTACAGAAAAGTAAGGTAAGATTAGACTAGCAAAGAAATGAAGGTAGGGTATTGTAGGCTGAAGAAACAATGCGAAACAAATGCCTCAGGTGGGAAAAGTGTGTGTGTGTGTGTGTGTGTGTGTGTGTGTGTGTATGTGTCTGTCTGTCTGTCTGTCTTTCTGTCTTTGTGGCTGTGTGTATACACACATATATGTGTATGCATGTTATGAAAATTCATACATATATGTGTGTAGCCATGCTACTTAAATGCATACATGCATATAAATATATTAATATGATATCTATTTATGGTAAGTCATTTAATTCACCTAGCAATCCACTAGACTCAGCTCCTTGATATCTGAAACCCCATACTTATCAGGAACCAACATGACACGTACGTATTAGGTGCTTAATACATATTCATTGAATAAAAGAAAGAATGAATCAATGGACACTGCAGAAGAGGTACGAAAAAACTGAGGCCTAACGTGTGGCTTTCCCAAATTAAGGAATTAATAAAATGTCTTTCTGACAGTGTTTTTTTCTCTATTTCCTTTTTACTCAAAGTCATCCATGCACTAGCAGCCTCAGCACCATCTAAGAGCTTAGAGATTCAGAATGTCAGGCCCTACCCCAGACCTAATGATTCAGAATCTGCACTGTAACCAGATCAGCAGGTGATTTGTATGCATGTTAAAGATGGAAAAACACAACACTATTTTGCATCCTGAAGAATAAGGAGATTAATCAAAGAATTCTGAAGGTTTGTGAAACAGAGAAACGGAAAATAAACATGGATACATGAGTGCGAAGCACTTTGAGGAAGGCCATGACTTCAAAGCTAAGGAATTTATGTTATAAACCAGGATTTCCAAAGTAGAGTATCTTGACCCCAAGAGGTACACTAGGCAATCAGTCCACTAGGACGTGAGGGGAAAATTTAGAACACATTAAAATTTAGTTTTTATCTAAAAACAAGAAAGAAATTTGACTTTACTAATATTTAATGTTCATATAGACCACTGCACCTTCACCCGGTCTGCTTGTCAGGTTACAATTCAGATATGCCGCAGGGAAAATTGCAATTCAAGCAGCTATGTGCTGTGTTCATACACTGGGCATCGAAGTATAGGCAGCCTTTACTTAAGAAAACACTCGAATTAAATATCTTGTTTTAATTAACATAAACTTCTCCAAGTGCACAAGTGGTTTTAAGTGGTTTCTCAGCATTGACATGTTCAGATACAAAAGTGCATACACACACATGCCCACACACATGCACACTGGATAGAAGATTTAAAATGCAACACAAGTGAACAAGAAAACGGCAGAGCTAATCCTTAACTGATAAAAGCTCTTAGCCACATTACAAGGGGAAACAATGACAATCTCACCAAATCTGATAAGAAGGCAGCCAACAAATGAAAAATATGACTGCTTTTCAAAAGAGACTGTTATGAAGTCGGTATGTTGATAATGGATGTCTGGAAATATTTCCATGGATCGTGTTTTTGTGACAATAATAATGATGTAAGTATGTCTTCTATAAAAACTTACATATCTGCATATTTAAACCTCTTGGAAACAAACTACTAACATTAAAAAAGACATTTCTAAATATGATTAAATTGAGTTTAAACCAGTGTAAAAGTGTAACATCTTCTGTTTAGTTTGCAAAAACAACTGATTGACATAAGGGAAGATGAAAATTTATGAGCTGGCTTCAACAAAATTGTTGGCTTCGCTGTTGGTTGGGATTGAATAATGAGACTGTGATTTAGTAAGTGTAGCCTGTCTTGAATTTCTTCAATTTAGATGTACATATCTTTGTGAGGTATCTTTCTCAAATCTGATATAATACCAAATACTTAAATTAACAGAATTTATAAATGATCATAACTTATAGATAAACCAAACATTTGAAAAATAATGAAACATATTCAAACACATTGGTCTCTCCAAATATATTATGAAGACTGAGAAGTTTTGTCACTAAAATTTTAAATTAACATGTTTCAATATTAACTTTGTTGACATAAAAATTAATTTTTACCTTTCTGAAGGTAAAAATTATAGTTACAGTTATAATTTACAGTTATAATTATAACTGTAAGTGCCATTAACTAAAAGAAGCATCCAGATTTTAGAGATGTTAAAATCCGAGGAGGTGAGGGAGAAGTACATCTAGAGTAATTATGCTTAAGTTTGGAAGCTAATAAGAACAACAAAACAAAAACAACAGTGGTCTTAACAATAAAGGAGTCTTTTTCCCATATAGAAGTCTGGAAATGTACAGTCCAAGCACACAGGGCCCCTTCTTGAATGCACCAATCTCTTTACCGCTTTCTGGCCTACACTCTTGCAGCCCTATTGCATTTGTTCATGGAACCCTTCTTGCACCTATTCTGGATTAACTTCTTCTCAACCATCAAACACCGGTTTATATACCATTCTTCAATGACGGCTACTCTGACTTAAATCTAAGTTAGGTCCTCCTCATTGTTACCTCCCGTGTTCTTTTCCTTCCTGGCTCTCATCACAAGTTGTCATTATACTTATGTGTGTGTGTTTAATGTCTGTGCCCTCACTTCCCCTAGAAGGCAAGGACTATGCACGTTTGTTAGTTTCACTCTCACGTATTCATTGTCCATCACGGTGCTCCTGGCAGGAAGTACATGACAATGAACAGCTGCTGAAGAGTTTCATAGCCAGCAGTTACTGAGCCCAGATTCTGTGCCAGACACTAAGCTTTACATCCACAAGAGATGCTCAAGCTCTCCTAGGTGGTAACTATTATTAGCCTTATTTTACAGATGAAGAAACCAAGAAAGAGAGGTGAATTTACAAACAAAGTTCAGTTTATTCCATCAGTGAACAAATAAACAAAAATCTCTACTCTCAAAAATCTTACCATCTTTCAGATAGAAAATGACAAGCCAGGGCTTGGAGGCAGGAGTGACTCTGGAGCCTGAGGGTTTTACCCCTTCTCCACACTCCTCCTCCCACATCTTCTGAATGAATATTGTGGAGAGACTATAACAGACATTTAATTTTGAAAACCACACTTACCTAACTTTAGGTCATTCGTATATTACACTTTCAGTTTGTTTGTTATTAAATTTCTCCTGATTTCTCGAAGAAAAATGAAATGTAAAATTTGTAATCTCCTATAGAACCTTATTATCCTCTTTATAACCCCAGTACCTTGCATCTGCTAAGCACACAGTGCCACCAAAATACACATGTATTAAATGAATGAACAAATGAGCGAGTGAGTGAATGAATGAATGAGGAGCAAGAAATTGTTCTCTCCTATGTGTACTACCACTTGGATATTAATGCGAATAGCTTCTCTCATTTTTTGGCTTGATTTTTTTAGGCAATAAACTCAGTACTCAGCTCACTAAGACTATGTCTTATCAAATACATAAATATTTAGAATGATAATCCGTACAGTTTTCACCCCGGCAGGGAAGACAAGAGCATTATGGAAATTCTCAAGAGAGGACAGAAGCATTAATCTGTAGCTTTATTTGACAACAGGAACCAGGTGACGGGGAGTAGGAGGAAGGGGAAAACCAGAAGAGTGGGAGGAAAAAAAAAGAGGGACATAAAAAATGAAGGCACCAGTGAAAGTGAATACTTGTAACACTATATAGTGATCTTTGTATAAAAGGAAATAGTGGTTACAGAATATATTTCTCACCTCCCTTCTTTCATTGATCTTTTCTCATTAATAGACATAATTATTTACATTTAATTTCTTGTTGGTTCAATGTTTAATTTTATAGCTAATGAAGTATTAGCATTTGAATAAGTAATGTTTAATATTTATTAACAAGGATTAAAAATGCACACATCATTCACTTACTTGATACAATATCTTTGTTTTTCACATCAAGAAAAAAAGTATTACCTAAAAGAAGCTTCACACATGGACTACATTCCCAACATACTCAATATACCCAAATATCACTATTTTCTAAAAATAGTTCTGGCAAATTTGTCAGATACTTTGAAAGATAGGGAAAGGGGGAGGTGAGGAAAAGTGATCTTACATCTCAGGAATTCCTTCAAGCCACATCATTTCACCACTTTTGTACGCAGGAGCTTAACCAGCATGGTAGCATTATATAATAGTCATACTAAATTGGCAGTTTCACTCCTATCTTTACCCTGATATTTTCTCAATGGTGTGAACTGTGAAATGGGCTAATCTGCTATCAAATCCTAAAACAATGGAATAGCTTTGTGCACTGGTATAATAAAATTTTTTCTATTACTGATGTTACTCTCTGATTTTGAACATTCCTTTAACTGATATATAGCATGCATGTCTTAAGAACATATTAGTGACTTGGTTAAAAGCAAAGTCCTAGAATACAATATTTGCATAATTCTAAAGCAGAGTTTTGAAACACTATTCTAATGAATCCCTCCACCCTTGGTTACATATTCAAGTCATACCCTCTTCCATCCTTAGATGCTAAAAAGAATTATAGCACCAAATTCCAATCAAGACTATAAATCTCAAAAACACAAAGATGAATTTCATTCTCTTGTGCTGCACACTATTCCCCATTCTCAAGGGAACAGTGGAAAAACAGCAAAAGGGTTGAAGATAGAGGAATCTTGCATCATGACAATATTGACAACTTAGCAGCCCACAGAACCCAAAAAGTTCATTCTAAATCTCCAAACGCTTTCTTGAATACAGAAAATTCACCAAACAAAAACAGCCAGGGCAGTTCTGGCTTTTACATGTTCCTATACTTTCTAAGATGCCACTACAGAACATACGTAGCTTTGATAAAATGGCAAGTAAATGCATGTAACAATCTTCCTCTAAGGGAGGTCAAGTTCTTTTTCCTGAACAAGGGGCCTTCAAATAGTAGGAAGAAAGCCACAGCCTTAAATATTTCAGAATAAAGCCTGTAACCTTCACAGAGACTTTTATTCCAGCTGTGTTCGCATTCATTATAATGACTCTGGAGAACAGCTCTGACTCATTTTAGATGATGACTACATAACTATTCATTTATACTTAATGAGTTTATTCCACCAGGTATATGATGAACTCTAAACAAATAGTGTCATTGAATCACACATGTCAATAAATTTGAGTATTAAACTGATTCCACCTAGCAAAGGTAATGATAAGCTAGGAGGAAAAAGAGCTGTGTCTAATTAATGAAAATGCCCTTTGTATTTTCTAATCATTGAAACATTAACTTGAAAATGGCTTTCCTTGCAATAATTTACAGACAAGCACTCTTTAATGGGAAAACAATTCAAATTTATGTGCAATTGAACTACAATTATTTGATTAACTTTATTAAATTCTTGTCGATTCTACAGTCTGGATGAAGTGTATCATTTTTTATAAGTTTCATATGTTGCAGTTTTAAGTTTTTCAACCTTAGGTTTCAATTGATCCTGAAAATGTCCTTAGGAACCTGCTTTTGTGCCTACTGGACAGAACTGCGATGACTGGGATTCATTTCACTTGTTTCTTTCTGTAATGATAATCTCATTTTCAAATTCAAGAGGCACTTGAATAAATTTAGTAGCAGAATTCACATGATTCTTTGGTGCTTTGTGTGTAATTGAAACTAAGGGAAACACTTGTCTAAAGGAAACTCCATTCGAATTAGTAAAATCCATATCTATAAGCTTAGGTTTAACTAGGTAGTACTGACAACTCAAATATTCTCTGCTGTATTGTCATGTAACAGCAAGAAAGGCTTATATTTTAAAAAAAGAGAGAGAGATAAAGTTCCCAGATCAATATTCTAAATTTACACATTAAGGAACTAGAAAAAGAAGAACAAATTAAACCAAAAGCCAGAAAGAGAAAGGAAATAATAAAGGTAGGAGAAAAATAAAAAATAAAAATAAAAAATAAAAAATAAAAGCAAAAAAATAGAGAAATAAAATAAAACCATAAAAATGTGGTTCTTTGAAAAGATCAATAAAATTTGTTAATCTCAACCTAGCATGGCCGAGGGTGAGGGAAGGAGAATACATAAATTACCAATATCAGGAATTAAAGAGAATATATCTTTACAAATATTACAATATAAAAAATAATAAGGGAATATTATGAATAACTCTATGTCCATAAGTTCGACAACTTAGATGAAATGGATCAACCTCTTGAAAGACACTATCAAAACTCACTCAAGAAGAAATAGGCCACTTGAATAGTCCTAAATCTATTAAAGCAATTAATTTTGTAGTTTAGAGACTTCTAACAAAAAAAAAATCCAAAAGATTTTACTGAAAAACTTTATCAAACATTTAAAGAACAATTAATATGAATTTTAGAATTCTAGAAAACAGAAAAGAAGGGAATACTAATCAACTAATCTTATAATCTTGTAAGTCCAGCATTACCTTGATACCAAAACCAGACAAAAACATTATAAGGAAGAGTATTATCTATCAATATTTCTCATGAAAATAGACAAAAATCTTTAACAAAATGTTATAAAAATTTTATTAATCATTACGTAAAAGATAACACATTACATCATTCTTGCTAAGAATGCAAGTCTGGTTCAACATTCAAAAATCAATTTAATTTAGGATATTAATACTTTAAAGAAAGAAAGCCACATGACCATCTCAATATATGCAAGAAAAACATTTGACAAAAATTCAACATTCATTTATGACCAAAAAAATGTAATAAAATACTCTCGGCAAACTCTGAACAATAGCAATCTTCCTTATCCTGATAAAGAACTTCTACATAAAACTACATTTAACATTATATTTAATGGTAAAAGCCTAAATGCTTTCCTTCTAAGATTGGGAGAAGGCAAAGATATTCATTCTGTCATGCTATTCAATACCACATTGAAAGTGCCACCTAGTACAATAAGGCAAAAATTAATTAATTAATTAATTAAATGAAATATTAGAAACAGACTCACGGATACAGAAAACAAACTGGTGGTTGCAATGAGAGGGCAGTTGGGGAGCTGGGTGAAAAAGTAAAGAGATTAAGATTTATAAATTGGTAGTTACTAAATAGTCATGGTGATAAGAAATATACAGCATAAGGAATATAGTTAATAATACTGTAATAGTTCAATATGGTATTAATCAGGGGGATTCACTTTGTAAATTATATAAATGTCTAAGCACTGTGCTATATACCTGAAACTAATATAAAATAATATTAAATGTCAACTATAATTGAAAAATATAAAATAAATAATATTTTTTAAAAAATAAATAAAAAGCACATGTATGAGAAAGAAAAATAACTAACTCAATTGCAGATGGCATAATTGTCTGTGTAGAAAATTCCAAAGAATCTATAAAAAGTCTCCTAGAATTAACAATGACTTTAGCAAGTTTGCAGGATACAAGATCAATATAAACAAATCAATCAACTACTCTATATTACTATATAGTATGAAAATAAGAAATCGAAATTATAAAATAGTACTATTTAAAACAGCACCAAAAAAATAAATAGAAAGATTTGAATATAACAAAATATATTTGGGTTCTGTCTGCTGAAAACCACAAAACATTGATTAAATATATATATATCAAGATAGCATGGTATTGATGAAAGGATATACACATAGATCAATGAAACAAAAATAGAGTCTAGAAATAGGCCTATACGAATATGCTTAATTGATTTTTGACAAATGTGCAAAGCTAACTAAAATGGATGAGGATAGTCTTTTAAACAAGTGATATTAGAACAATAGGATATTATACACAAAAGAGAGGAAATGAAAAATACTATAGTCACTTTGCAATTTGATGGTTTCTTATAAAGTTGAACTTTCACTTATCATATGACCTAGAAATTTCACTCCTAAATATTTACCCAAGAGAAAACTAAGATCACACAAAAAACATGTATGCAAATGTTTGTAACAGCTTTATTTGCAGTAATTTAAACTGGAAACAACCCAAAAATTCTTCAACTGGTGAATGGATAAACAAATTATTCAACAACAGTAAGAAATGAACTGATGATATAACATGGATAAATCTCAAATGTCACATGCATGGTAAAAAAAAAAAAAAGACTCAAAAGGCTACATACTGTATGGTTCCATTTCTAAAAGACATAACTGTATGGACAAACAATCAATCAGTTGTCAGAGGTTAGGACGGAGAAGAGGTGTTGACTGCCCAGAGACAGACAAGGGATTTTTTGCATGTGAGACTGTAGTAGTAGTTACATGAAATAATGCATTTGTCAAAACTCCTAAAATGGTGGTATACCAAAAAAGAGTGAATTGTACTGTATGCAAATTAAAAATAAAATAAATTCACAGAGATCTAAATTAACTAAATTTCATCTTATATTTCCATTTGTCTAATTTGTCCCTAAGTGAACTCTTTACTGATTAATTCATCACTATTAGTAGAACCACCTTGCTTCCACACCTTGATTATCATTCTCTCTCTCATTTGATGTAATCCTTTTTTTATATTCTTTTATCATCACCTTCCATTTCCAATTAATTACCAAGTTCTGCCAATTTTTCCTATGTAATAACTTTCATATTCACCTTCTCTTTCTCATTTGTTTAGCCATCATGTTTTCACTAATCATTATATCCTACTAGTTAGTTTGCTTGCCTAAAGCAAGCCTTTTGTCTTTTTGTAATATTGTCTTTTAATATCATTTCTTTTCTCTGCTCAGAAATCTTCAATGGTTTTCCATTTTCTGTCATATCTGTTCCCAATGCTTCAAAACTATTGACTATCCTGTATACCTCTTTTCCATCTTTATGTCTTAAAAATCTCCTTTCATTCTAAACTAATACTAATAAAAATAGTACCTACTGTTTACTGCTTATTATATTCTATGCACCGTTAAACTATCTTTTATTATTTCTATTTAATCCTGCCAGCAATTCTATGATGCAATTTACCCCTACTTTATGAATATAAAAACTGAGGCCCAAAGAAGTAATTAAGTTTGCTAAGATCAGACATCAAACAAATGGCTAAAATAGAATTCAAACCCAGTCTCTCTGATTCCAGTTCTTATACTCTTAAGGTCTAAATTCTTTAAAGTTCTTTACATTTTTACTTCATTTGATCCTCTACTACATATATTCTCAAATCATGTCTTCTCCTTAAAGGTTCTCTTCTTCCCAGCCGAGCCTTGCCAAATTCCTCAAAAAGAGTTTCTGACTACTCCACACTACCATTTAATTGCCCTCAATAGATGATTTAAAGATATATTTTCATGCCACGAATCATACCTTGTTCCATAATTACTATCTAAGATATTTCACTGACGTGTGTTTTATTTTCTCTCAACCTAAAATCTTATTCATTCACAAAAGAAAGTAACACAAATTTAATGAACACCTATTAAATGCCTAGCAATGAGCAGGATAGGTCACTGCTTCAAGGAGTTCACAGCAAATTTCTTAAGAGCAGGAATTATGTGTTTTTCCTTTTATTTTACCCCTTCCCCCAACCTCCCCAAGAACCTATTATGCTGCATTCCACATGCTTTCAGGATAGATGAGTGAATGTACTGGTTTGCCTTGGTCACAAATACACAATATCTAAGAGCCAGAAAAAACTGTCAGAGCTCTGTGAAATTTTACGTTGAAAAACTGCTAATGATGCCATCAGGCCCAGTGTCCTTCAGGGGAGAAAATGAGCTCTTGAGGCAAACATGTAGAAGCTGCAAACCATTTGTAATCAGAAAGTGAAGTATGCAACAAGGGAAGCTTGCCAAGCTCTAGGACTCAGTGGCTTTAATGAAGGGATGGTATTACCAGTGGAAATCAAACTTGCCTACCAGCTGGATTATCTCATCTTCACAATGAGTTTTGCTGGCTGATAACCACAGGATCCTGAGAAATTAAGCAGACCCACAAATTACCTGCATAACATTCTGGCTAGATGTTAGAAAGTTGAATTAATTGCCTGAAAATAAATGAATGGGGTAGGGCCAAGAATTGTCTCATTAGTATTCAGTAACACTGCTGTCTTCGGAAGAAAAGGAGAGAAGGCGGGGGAGAGAGGCGAAACAAAGGGAGGTGGGGAGGAGAGCAGAACTGGGAAGAATAATGAGGGAAATCGTTATTTTACAAGTGCATTATGGGCACCTTTTTTTTTTTTCCAGATTGGTTACAGAATTTCCTAGTCTAGCCCAGTTCACAATGTCTCAGTAGACTCTACCCATGCTTTGTGATGGAGCAGACACTCTGAGGAGCCCAGCAATTAATAAATGTGCAATATACTTTCCTTTTCTTTTCCAAATGAGAGTTAGCAGCTTTCAAGTATTTTTCTTTGGCAATAAAAGGGGGGTGGGGTGGCGGTGAGGGGAAACAGTGCCCAACAGGTGCACCACTCAAACATTTTCATCAGCAGCTTTATTCCAGGTAATCAGAAAGTGAAGTTGAAAGGAACATCTGAATCCTCCAGGTATGATTATATTTTCTCTTACAGTATGTTTAATTTCTTTGATTAATAATTCTCTTCAGTCTTAAAAACCACAGTGCAAAGCCAGGTCTTGCGATGTTCATGAGCACAACGAGTTTCTCCAAAACTTACTGTTAGTGCATTGTTAGAGGATGCCGTTCCCGGGCAGCCCCCTGGAAAAAAAAGCCATGCAAAGATCATGACATGAAGTGGATGTTGAGGTCACCTTGGTGGCCAGACGCTGAGACTGGTGGGTAGCCCCCTCCCTACAAGAGTCGGTTCACCAATAACTTATCAACTGTTTCTTTCTTAAAACTTGTGGTACCTTCTGCTTCATCTTTGCATTACAATCACTTGCTGAAGACAATTTTTTCAGGATAACTGTCATCCTTTCAACTTTTCAAAGCCCTTCTGAACTGATTTTATCTAAGCCCTTCAATATGTACCAGGAGCCTAAAAGTAAAACGGCTAAGATTGGGCCTCATTCATTTGTGGGCCGCTTTCTTTAGTTGTCAGGAGCAGTATCTCTTTTTATGATGTGCGTGCTTTGAGTAACTTCTAGCTAAAACGCTTTTTTCATTCTGAGTGCCGAGAATATGCCTGTCCAGGAGGCTTAGACCTGCATTTCTCTTTGCATTTAGAGAAAGATTTTCATATAATTATCCTCACTACAGCTTTTACATTATAAATCATGTTAAGACTATGTTAAAATTAATTTTCTATTATTTTTATGTTCCCTCTAAGTTCCTTTGCCTTTCAAACATCGAATCGCCTCTTATTTTGCTCACATTTCTCTTTTACACCTCTAAAACATAGCTATATACTGGCAGTTATCTTAAAAAGCAAAAATATTCTCTCTTACCTATGATTTATCTCGGGTGAGGTTGTCTGCTATACTTTTTTTATATCCAGTAACATAAAAGTGAATATCTCTTTTTTATCATATATAGCAAAAATATTTTTAACCTCACTTCAAAAAACAAAGGAGAGTTTGAAGTGAGAAATCAATCATCTCTAAGTATGAACTGAGAATCTCTTTTGGCCATTTGCCTGTATACTCTGGGATATGTAATTACAAAAAAAAAAAAACTGGAAATCCAACTTGGGTTGTGGATGTTTTCTTCTTTTATTTATTTCAAAGAAGTTAGAGTTAGAGTTGTAATTAGGCTTTGTTTGAGTGAAGTTGCAGCTTATTTTCTCTGTGTTTCTTTATCCCTCTCCTCCTTCATCCTCAGATGTTGGCTTCAACCTCAGAATGGAAAGACAGCATCTCACATTCCACGTCAGGAGTTGGCCAACTTTGGCCCACAGACCAAATCCAGGCTGCCATGTGTATTTATAAAATTCTATTGGAATATGGTCATTCTTGTTTGTTTACATATTGTCTATGACTGCTTTCACACTACAAGGGCAGTGTTGAACAACTGCAGCAGAGACCACACGGCTCACAAAGGCTAATATTTACTGTTTGCCTTTCTACTCTTCTTGTGGCTCTTTCTTGTGGGCCAAGAAACTTCTTATCCACAACTGTTAGTAAACTTCTTGCCATCTCATTAGGTCACATGGTCATAACTAAACCAGTGCTGTAGCCAAAATAATGCCAAACTCTGTTTGGCTTAAGCCCACCATGGCCAGAGCATTTTATTGCCTGTAGATTAATTACATTAATGGTCTGCATGGGAGAGGTCCCTGATAGTAGATATTATTGCTATCTCAGCAGGATAGAATAAGGAGAAAATGTACATGGTGTTATGGGTTGAATAGTGCCCTCTCCCCAATTTAAATGTTGGGATTCTAACCCTCAGTATCTCAGAATGTGACTGTATTTGGACTTTTAATCTTTACAGAGGTAATCAAGTTAAAATGAGGTCATTAGGGTGCACTGTAATCCAATATGACTGATATTCTTATTAAATGGAAAAGTTGGAGACAGACTGTGTAAAGATGGAGGCAAAGATTAAGGTGATGCTTCTAGAAGTTAAGAAATGCAAAAGATTGCCAGCAAACCACCAGAATCATGGGGGGGTGAGGCATGGAACAGACTTATTCTCACAGCCATCAGAAGGAGCTAACCCTGCTGACACCTT